>NC_058118.1:14201562-14513125 GCF_914725855.1 Thunnus albacares | reverse complement strand
GTGTACCTCTGTGTTTGTTCCATGCTTTACATTTTCTTTCTTCACTGCCTAATTTATTTATTGAAGTGGAACATGCATGCCCACACACACTCAAAGCAGTTAGTAATGACCATTAATCTATCCAGTCTGAAAAGATAATTTCTGCTTTATCATTTTTGAAGAGCCCTTTAATGAAAAGACCCACGCTTAGGTTTTTAAAAAGATACAGAACGACAGAACGTCATCCTTCTTGTCAGTGAACAGTATGGTCTTTTTCTTCGCGGCACAGATCCAATTTATATTCAAATACTCCAGAAAGAATGAACAGCATTGGAGTATGAAGTCTTATCAGTCTATAACTGAAGTTGCCATACTGAATTTGCTTTAACCTGCACATTAAGTAATTGTCCAGCCTTTTTCTTCTTATCAGCATATATGTTTGTTGGTTGTGACTGATACAATGATATACTGAGTTCAGTCATGACCAGTCAGATCTACTCTATTCCTTGCTATCATAAGCAGACCATTTGTGTCATAGCACTCTGACACTTAAATGATGGAAGAGTCAAGAAAGTGATTTCCCCACCAAACCAAGAGAAAACTGTTGTCCTTGTACAGGAGGTGAAGAATTGCTGGCTTTATGCATCATGGTGCACAGTGACAGTTCTAGGTTGACAGCCACACACCAAAGCCACATTTGCACATACTGTAGTTACAAAAAGAAATGTGAGTAAGCTGCTCATGCTTGGTATAACTATAAAGCTCAGGTGCACTTTGCACCACGCATTTTTGACATGGTTTGAGCAGATGGATTATACAAGACATGACAAGTACCCCCAATCCCTTTAAGAGATGGCTGGAAATATGACACACAGGCAATTTTCCCTCCTCAACCTTTTCCTCCACCAAGACCTGGGGCCCCTACAGTACTTCATGTCCTTCCTTATGAATAGACGGTGCTAGACACTGCCAATGCTCTGCACTATTATATCTGGAAATATACCTGAAATGTGGTGGAACGGATTATTTTTAGCAAATAGTTATATTGTTAGATTTGGGGGAAAGTGCTCTGCTCTTTTAGGGAGCATTCAAAAAATCTGAGGAGGAATAAGGGTTCTGCTGGGAGAACTAATCCCCCCCAACAAATATACATAGACAGTTCAGGGTTTGGCATTGAGTGTATCAGCAGAGTGAGAAGTGTCAGTATATAATGGCTACTCTGTACACCTATATGAATACAATTAGATATTAGCTTGTGTCCAAACCAATGTGAGGCAGCTGATCCATGCGACGCACCAACTGGATAGTGTGAACCACAGACCACTCTTTAGATGTGGCTAGGGGTCTGTTAGATGAAAAAGCACCTGCATGCCCCAGTGTCACTGAAGCTGTCCACACGCTTGTCCTGCTACTCTGTCAAAACACAGCGAATCTGTCATTTCTGATAAAACTTTATCGGGAATGAGGCAACCTACTGTGGGGCAGAGGCTAGAAACCTTTGGTATGTAATTTCAGCCCTCTCTGCCAACAGTCTTGCTAAACTGGAATTGCTGAAATAGAATCCCAGCATATTAAAAATTGCAGTAATCCAGTATTTTACTCAATTAAAGTGATTATAAGACATAATGTAATGTAAACTGCATTTTCTTTACTCACATAAGGTCATTTTCCAAGTAAGAGATGTGTAGCAATCCAATTTTAGTGGCAATTGTTGATGCAATTTATAAAAATGTGCACAACTATAACACTGTACTGTAGCAAGATGACAAGCTCTGACGTTGTAACATAATGTCAGCCTCAAAGAGCACATACAATGGAAAATGAAAGCATTGATCAAAACACATGAGCACTTTAAATGTAACATCATCAAAAGTGGATGTACACTACTCATGAGCCATCAGGGTTGGATGTGTTTATTCTGATTGGCTGGGCACACGCAGGCAAATTGCATTATGCCGAGGTGAGAAAATGATGGGTCAAACCATCAGAGCCACATTACAGGATGAATCTAAATGGAACGGCATAATAAGGGTATTGGCATAATACAACATCTCACATTATAGAGAGAGCAAGTTAATGTAAATACATTTAAGAAAACTAAGGCTGTCTCTTTTTGTCTCCTTCTCCAGGTAATGTGTTTGTGGTGAGTTTGGCATTTGCTGACCTTGTGGTAGCGTTCTACCCCTACCCGCTGGTTCTGTATGCTCTTTTCCATGATGGATGGGCACTAGGAAACACACAATGCATGGTAAGACGACATCAGCTACAGTATGTCTCAGTTTACTACCAGTGTACTACCAGTAACCTCACACCCAACACAGTCTGACACAAACACTTGCATTCTCTTTTTTTATCTCTTCAGGTCAGTGGTTTCCTCATGGGGCTGAGTGTCATCGGCTCCATTTTCAACATCACTGGGATTGCAGTAAACAGATACTGCTACATCTGTCATTCATTCTCCTACAGTCGGCTGTACAGCTATCGCAACACTCTGATCTTTGTTGCCTTAATTTGGCTGCTCACAGTAGTTGCCATTGTTCCGAATTTCTTCGTCGGTTCCCTGCGCTACGACCCACGGGTCTACTCCTGTACCTTCGCCCAGAATGTCAGTAGTTCCTACACGGTGGCTGTAGTGGTGGTTCACTTCCTGGTTCCCATCGCAGTGGTTACCTTCTGTTATCTACGGATTTGGGTACTTGTGATTCAGGTCAGGCTTCTAATTCTCTACGTGGTTATTTATGTCTTTACTGGCACACAAAAGGTATAAAAAGGCCAAAGCAAATAAACCTATAAATATGCCATTAGCTGTAAATAATGCAGGCACCCAATGGGCCAAACAATAACAAGATTCATCAGTCCTCCAGGAGCCATCCAAAATGGACCTGTAATGCAGAAAATATGGTCTCTCTGACTTTAGAAGTTTTGACCTTTAATTATTGGCCCTTTACTGGAAGAGTCAGTGTAATTTCTTTAAATGTCAGAATACTGACAAAATACATCAAACAATTTAAATACTTCCTGACATACAACATTTGAGTTGAGCATTTTGATCTTTAACTACTAGTAAGTGTGGATTTTTTTTTTTAAAAAACTGCAAAGATTTGGCAAAGTAAGTGCCTGTGATTTCAGCTAAGACACCATGTTTGACAGGCAGGTAGATGGACCAGATCCCTGGAATAGTTGTGCATGTGAATATATGGGTGTGTTTCTGTGTAATGTGTGGGTGTCAATGCATGTGTGGGTTTCTGTCTGTTTGTGAAATAGAGAGGCGGAAAGGGACAAAAAGTCTAATTTTTTATCTTATGTGGTTTCGTCATGTCTAGGTGCGTCGTAAAGTGAAGACTGAGGAGAGCCCTCGCCTCAGACCCAGCGACTTGCGGAATTTTATCACCATGTTTGTGGTCTTTGTGCTGTTTGCCATCTGCTGGGCTCCTCTTAACCTGATTGGCTTGGCGGTAGCCATAGATCCGTCCCGCGTGGCTCCCCGTATCCCCGAGTGGCTTTTTGTGGTCAGCTACTTCATGGCCTATTTCAACAGTTGTCTGAACGCCATCATCTATGGCTTACTCAACAGGAATTTTAGGAACGAGTACAAACGCATTGTCACCTCTGTTTGGGTGACTCGGCTTTTTGTGACAGAGACTTCGCGGGCCGCCACGGACGGCAGGAGCATGCGGAGCAAGCAATCGCCACCTCTCAACAACAATGAGTCAGTAAGAGATCGCATAAACAAAGAATGAAATTCTCAACTTTGAAATCTGGATCCACAAGCCTGTTAAATGATAATTCCTGTATTTTTATGTGACATCCAGATAGTTGTGCAGCTAAAGAGTATCAAGTAACAGATGAAACTGGAATACATGGCTTGGTGGTTTTCTATTGGCTGACATCTGTCAGTTTAGGGAGCATGTGAAGATGTTTACATCTGTGGATATGTTTTTGTAATTTTGGGCAAAGTTGTGAAGAATTACGTATGATTTTATTGAAAGTTTATTGTTTGGATGATTAACTCAACAACTGTAGTGCTAAACAAGGATGATTTTGCAAGTTTTCTCTGTGACCCATTAAGCAGAAAAAAAATTTAAGAGACGTTATTATGTCCTGGGAGAACTGAGCCATGGATCGCAGTTTCATGTTGTTCTCATGACTACTCTAAAAATAATCTAAATGGTACATTAATATTACATTACAAATGTAATATCCTTTAATGTCTGCTGCTGTAGACTCTTAGACATATTTCACAAAACTGGGTAACCACTGATAAACATGCACCTCTCTTTAGTAACTTCAAAAGCCTCAAATAGTAAAATGCGCCTCACACCTGAATGCCAGATTAGTAAAAAAAGAAAAAAAAAGGAGATGTCATTCTGTCAGTATAAAATCAATCTGACAAGGTTTGATGTTTTGACATTGATGTGGTCAGAATTGCACACTATGCCTAAATGTGGCAGTAGCATTATACCCCATGCTGCCTGGTCTGACCCTGCACTGCACTGCGAAGAACAAGACACAGAAACTTAGTAATAAACATAATAAAAATGAAATGTATTCAGGAAAATCACTTAGTAATGGCTGATACAAAGCAAGTCATGACCAAAACTAGCACCAAACCATTTAAGATGTGTCAACAAACATGGCTGTTTTAAATTTTGATGGTGCATGTGATGTAGCAGGTGGAGGACACCTACGTACATATCTACTATTGCTGCTTCACCCATCATTCTGCATATCACCCGTACTTTACAGCTGCTGCAGTTTGACCATGCTGTAACTTTATTGCAATACCAATTCATACAACAGGCCAGTGTAGGCTACATTTAAAGCCATCCTTTATATAATCTTTGAAATAGAAAATGTTTTCTTAGTGTACAATGAGCAAAACAATGCAAGGAATAATTACTGTTGTGCCAGTTTCCTGGAATAAGGCTAAACATGAATTTGATACTGCAACAGAAATTATTCTTTGAAATTTTGAATGTTTTTTTTTGTCCCCCCAAAATTTCAATTATTTCATTCTGCACTTAACAGTTTAATATCAAAAAATTACTACAATATCATTGTCAGTGAGATACCACATATAGTGCTGTCTTTATTTTGCTAATTTTCTACAATAGAGTTGCAGCATGAGATTTATGCATAGCATAAACAATCTCAACATACCACATTTGCACCTTTTATCAAACATGTAACAACAGTATAGGATATCTGTTTTATGGTTACACCTTTTAAAAATACAACATATAAAATACAATGTATGAACAATATATAAAAACATATTCTGTAAATTATAACAATGTGTTGCCAAAAATATAAAACAGTGGAGTCAGGGCTACCAAAAGAAAACAAAATCTAAACCCACTTCAGGTAGTACTAACCTGACACGCCAGATGATTTGTTACAAGAACCATCTGAGAAGTCGTCCTTGGAAACTGTTTGGTAAAGGGCAGGCACTTTCAAAAAGTACTTGGCAGGTGACTAGATGAACCACCTGTCTGTCACTGTCTATCACCGTCTTAACTTGCGAGGCAGCTGGATTTGCAACGCTGATTTGATTATGACTGGTGGTTCGGACACAAGCGCATAACTTGAAGCCTGACAAGATGGATTCTTGCGTGATCTTTTGATGTCGTGATCTTGCTGATCCAGCTGCCTCACAAGGTAAAGGCAGTACAGTCTGATTTAGAGAGCAACCACAGTGCAGGAAAGTATGACAGAGGCATTTCACAAATGGAGAGCACAACCTCATACATTTATGTCAACATATTAACAAAATCATGCAGTAAGTTTGTCAAGTTCAACAGCATGGATGATTCTTTATTCACACTTTGCTATGCAATTCGGAACACAGTGATCGTCTGCTCACATCACGACACAAGACATCTGACATCAGTTGCACCTAAAAAGTCATATACAGTTAATTGTGTAGCTGAGATGGTCACTTACCTTTAACAAGATGTCACAAACTCTTACGTATTTACTGTAAATGATGCTGCTCTCCAGATCGCACAATGACAAAAGGACTAAGATACACAAGCAGTTCAGGGTGTTTGTTCTCCTGCCTCACATGTTAAAACACCTTCAACCCCTATAGAAAGACTAAGTGGATGAATACATTTACTGAATGTGCAGCAAACGATATAGAATGGACACAAGTTCCTCTGCCTCCTACATCAGATGCAGTAGTTATTTTTCAAATATCCAATGTACGGTAGTCTTATGCAGTGGCAACTCTTGTTCTTCATTCTGAAATACTTATGCAAAATTTCAGCTTTTCATTTCACAGGTAATTTATTTTTATTAATTACTGTAGTTAACTTATTTTCTGATAAAAAAAATAATAAAAAAATACTCCACCAGGGACACGTTTTGATGCTTTCACTGTGGAAAAGAAAGAAAAAAAAGAGAACATTAGGGGAAGAGTTAGGCATTATACTGTCACTTGGTTGTATTTTATGGAGTGACGTTCATTGCCTATTAGCTGATTGTTGAGACGGTACAGCTCATATCTGTATTCCCATCTCAGGGTGCCTACCAAACATTTTATTGTGTTACACATTTGTCCAAAACATTTGCTGTTTATTAGCTGCCATATGAGTGGAGTCTGAAGACATTTCAAAGGAATATTTTGTAAATTAGTGTCATTGTGGTTTTTAATTGTGGTATATTGTTATTGGAGATGTATTCAAAATGTGTTTTTTAATATACAGTATCTGAAGCTCAATAACCCCACACAATTAAAAGTTTATAATTGGATTATGCTTAACCTCTTTTTCCATTAACTCCACTACACTTGCTAAGTGCATCTAAAACAACCTCTTGTTTAATTGAGATGTACTGTACATTGCATCACTGCAAATATATATATGTCTTTTTTTTCAGTGTGGAGTGATACAATTGCAGGTGATTTGGAATCAACTTCTATAACCACACAAAACAAGTCAGTAATTTTAATATTGTTCTGTTTTTCACATTTTAATTCATTTTGCAGCACATTTGTGTCTTCTTACAGGGTAAAAAAATAAAACAATGTGCAAAGCCATATATCAAGAACAGCAACAGATCAAAGTCATACTATAAATATTCATAGGACAGGACAGATGCAAAAGTGTATCGAGCAGAGGAGGAATATTTGGAGGCCAACACTGACATTTGTGGTGCAGAGGCAGGTAGACGACAGGGGGATGTTAGTGAGATTTAGATAAATATAGGTGGTGACGATGCTACCCTGACAATAGAGGTGGGAAGGTCATTCCACCATTGGGGAAGTGGGAGTGGTGTCCAGGTCGCTGCAGGGAAGGGAGAGCTGAACAGCAAAAAAAAAAAAAAAAAAAAAAAGTGATGTTGTTATGGCACAGAGAAAATTAATGCTCAAACATCTCGAGAGTGTTTTAGATGCACTTGGAGGAAAGCGAAGACTTCAATTTAAACCAAAGAAATGGGCATAGCTGAAGGGGTTGGGTATACATACATTTTGTCAAGTTATTGCTGGGGAAAAACTTTAAAACACCTTGGGTCCTTTAAGGTCTTTTTTTTTCTTTCAAAGTACTGCCTTACAGTTAACACAATAGTGTCAAATTTTAAAATATTACGGCAAGTGCCATATTTTCTATTAAAAATGAACCCATTCAGCAAACTTGGCTTGCCTGCATATTGCTTCTTTTTATGTATTCAGGACATTTGTCTACAGAAAGTTTTCTTTGCAGCATCACACGCAGACCTCAGGCAGGAGACTCAATTGTCAAAACAAGAACAAATATTATCTTTCTTCTCCTTTGTGTTCTCTTCCTATATACCCTATGGCAAAATTATGTAACTAAGTTCATTTATGTTCCATATGCTCTCTGTCTGCACCCATACTTTGGGTGTTTTTCTACATGCAACCAAATATGACACCTTGCTTGCCAGCTTAGAGTATAGGTTCATTGTTTTTCAATCTGCATAAAAAAAAATGTTGTTTCCCATCATTTACAGCCTAGCTTTGCAGCACAACTGTTATGTGGAGCAGAGCAGGTGAACCTAAATGCAGACACAGGCTGGCTAGGAGGCAGGGATATGGTAGGAACAATGTATTGTAAGGTGAAGAAAAGGGAATGCAGGCCCAGGGAGGCTTGGACTGGTAGCTGGAAAACTAAAGCTAGGGCAGGTAGTTGGGCTGGAAGCTGAGAAGAGCAGGGGTCCAGGGCAGGGAAGTAGGGCTGATGAGACGAGGGACAGGAGCCGGAAAAAGAGCCGGCGGAACTGCGGGAACGAGACAAGGGACAGGAGACAGGGACCGGAGCCAGAGCAGACAGGACTGCAGGAAATATGAGACAGGGTTAGGCAAGGGAAACAGGCAACAACAAGAAAACAGGATAAATGCAGAAGTGGCTTGAAGCATAATAACACTGACAGGTAGCAGAGTCTACAATCTGGCAGAGTAGAAGTGGCAGGGCTGAGTATTTGTAGAGGGCTTGATTACTGAGATGAGGTGCAGCTGGCGTGGCTCTGTTCTGACTCCGGCACACCTGCAGACAATCACACACACACACACACTGTCACGAACAGGGCTGCACAGCCCTGACAAAAGAGGAAGATGCACACAACCAAGTCAATTGGAAAAGGAATAACATAAGAGGAGAACCTAAACTAAAAGTGGCATGTGTAATCAGTAAGATCAGCAGTGTAGTTGAGTGCAATGTTGTATGGTGCAGAAACACAAGCCAAACGCCAACCAAAAACCAAAGGGAGGAGAGCACACAGCAACTGAGCTCCAAGAGAGTTTTTAGAGAAGCACTGAAACACAGAGCCCCAGGTGCTGCCCTCCAGTATCTGCAGAGACAGCACAGATAGCAGCCACACAAACCAAGTAACAGACAGACAGGGCGGAGAGGGTCATCACAACACACACACACACAGACACACACACACACAGAAGAGACAGAGAGGGAGGGAGCCATTCAGGGAGTGGCAACAAGTTAGGGAGAAACAGGATTGTGATAACAACCTTATAGCTTTAGTTTTTCAGAAACTAACCACTCTGCTCCAATTTCTCTCTGGGCTTTAACAGTCCAATTAGGCAAGTATTTAGTCCTCCAAATCCTAATATGAATCTTGTTCATTCTTGTTCTTGTTCAGCTGTAATTGAAACAACTTTCACAGATTTTTGGATGTTGCTGATAGAAAGCATTGTTCCGGATATTCTTTTATTCTGTTGCACATGGCTTCCTATTTCCAAAAAGGAGATTTGTCCTGGCTTTTGATTGCCATGCTGTGCTGTGTTTACACCAGCTCAGATGCTACAGCAGAGTGTTGTTAGTTTCTCATAACTGCAGCTACTGGTGTGCCTGTGCTGAATGCATGATTGTAAATGAAGTGAAACCATATTTTTATGTTCTGGGTCAAAAAAGACAAACAGTGAACCAATGTTTATTTTGATCATTACATTACACGTAAATTGAAAAAGCAACATATATATCAATGGTGTAAATACAACTCTGCCTTCAAAATAAGGTGGTAAAGCAGTGAAGGTTGTCACACCGTTTTTCATTGGAAGATGAAAGCTAAGGTTTATGTGCAATACTAATCATTTGGAGTGGTGCACTATAATGAGCTGACACACTCTCAGATTTCTGAATTATGCTGTTGGCACCCCTTTTGCACCTGCCCCAACCTCCATGCACAATATTCATGCAAGGTCAACATTCTACTAAAACAGTCATTCCCTGATATTTCTGACTTCAGAGTTTCTGACTTTTATTTTCTACCGTGTGATCTATTCTTGAGTGGTGCTCCATTCCACTATAAACACAGCTGCTATAAAATATATTCCCAAATCATACAACTACTTGATAAGGAAACCAGGGTTTAATTAAATTGTTAAAGTGAATTAGGGCGCCACTAAAATCAGCCCTACAACGACACAAGTTCACATACAGTAATATGCTAATTAAGGCTATTGTATGATTGGAAATACAACGTAACTGTTTGATCAGATACTGTCTGCTATGCAGAAACCTGGCAACCTTGTGGACCTGAGAGGGATAATTGAAATATTCTCCTCTGAACAACCACTAACTATAAGCTACATGCCTACATGGCACAACCCAAGAGTACAAATATCTTGTCCAATATAGTTTTAATAGGCTGAGGAATGTGGGCAAATGATTAACTGTACATGTGGCAGCTCTGAAGCCTTTCCTCCTTTATTTTCATCTGGACATACTGTTTTTTGAGTCATTAACGGGTTGCTGCTCACAGTTTAACATAGACAAGGACACAACACTGATCAAATTTTGTGCAAAATACCTTCACAAAGAAGAAAATAAAATGATAAGCCTTGGGAACATATTGGCATGCACTTACAGTTTGTTGTCATGCACTTTTTCTCTGTGCAAATGTACAGAGACAGAGTGAAACATATTATGTTTGCACCTATACTATAGTGTTTACAAAGAATAAACTAGTCCACATATTTAAAACTTTGACTATGAAAACATTCATGAAACAGCTATTAAAACATTTGCAAAGCACAAATCCTCTTCACTTGATAATTACTTACACCCAGTGGCCACTTAATTGGCTGCAACTCGTTAAAGGTAGGATCTCTGTTTGCCGGCAGCCTGAATTATTTCAGGTGGGAATTAAATGTTGGAAATGTTACACAAGTATTCCTCTTCATGCTGACTTGACGCTGTTACACAATTCCTGCTGTTTTTTTTTAGTGGGACGTCCACACATCGGACGTGGGGTTCATAAAAAGGGGTTGTAACTAATCAAAATGTGGCAACTGAGTATGTATCTTAAAGTCATAAATGGCTATTGTGAAAAAAAAAAAAAATGTTGTATTGATTTATTACTTTTCTGGTGCAGCAGACAATTAAACATGTCTTTAAGTGTGGTTGGAAATTGATGAGTGAACTTTGCATTTCAGGCATTAAGCCAGTTGACTACTGTGTCTTGATAACTGTGTTCTGTTCAAGCGGCTGTGTGAATGTGCATGCTTGTCTGTTGTTCGTTATGACCGATGTTCGTGGACAAGAATTCGCCAACAGATGCAGACCACAATGCCCAGAGGACAGTCTGAGTAACATGAACCAAAAGGAAATCTGTGGAATGTAATGGAATTTGAAATTTCAACACTCAAAAAGGCTTGGTTGTGACACTGAGTCTCATCAAAATGAACTGTGTGTAAAAAAAATAATAAAAAAATAAAAATAAAAAAAAAAGATATGCATTATGTGTACAGTTCTCCTGAAACATGATGTTATGGAAAATAAAATGAATATATCATTTATGCTTTGTGATATTTGCTCATTCATGCATCTGGGAAACCATCAGAAATACAGTCTGAGATAAGCATGTTAAAGGACAGCATGAATCAGCAGACTTTTACCAACTTTACTGCTCTCTTTTTCTACATTGTGTTTCATATTTCATACCTTAGTAAGTGGTTAAAAGGTTTCCTAAAACCACAGATTCACTAAATCCAACAAATTTCCTGTAGATGAATGAGGCACTCTCGTAAGGCTCAGAATTCAGTTGAGTTGAAGCTAGAGAGCCTTTGCAAGCTAGTGGTGCATACTTTGAACTCCCTTATGCCACTAGGCCCTGCTGCCTTGCCCTTGTAAAGCCTTCCCAACTCTTCGTTTATACGGGTGGGAGAGATGGATAGATAGTTTTCAAGGGAAGGCATACTAAAGGATAGGTTCACAATTTTTCAAGTCAGTCTTAAAACAACAGTCAGGTGCCCATATGAATGTTGAAACAGGTTGTTCTTGCTGTAATCATTCTTCCTGTTCATACTGACCATTAGAAGATCCACTCCAAATGTGCTTACAATGCGAGTGAGGGGGACAAAATCTACTGTCCTTGTTTTAAGAAAAGATGTATTCAAAAAGTTTTTTGTTTTTGTTTTTCTGAATATGAGGATTCAGTCATGTGAGTTAATCAAATCAAGTGGATATCTTCCACAGTTAATTTGTCACAGTGTTTTCCTGTTAAGCTGCAGTGGAAGGATTGTAACAAAAAGAGCGAATTTGGCACTAAAAAGACTAACTTTGAAAGATATTGACTTGATTTAATTAATTTAGGTGACTGAAGCTTCATATTATCTCCAAATACATGTTTTCATGGAATGAGGGCTGTGGATTTTGTCCCCCATCACTTACATTGAAAGTGCATTTTGAAGGGATCTCTTAATGGCCAGTACGAACAGGAGGAATGATTACAGCAAAAAAAAAAAAAAAAAAAGTGTCAGCGTACATTTAGGCATCTGACTTGAAAAATTGTGAACCTATCCTTTAAGATGAGGATGTGAATGGGGATGTGAATGAGGTGGAGTTAAAGGTTATGTAAAGGTAAGTTGGATCGACTTAGGCAATGGTGGAAATATAAATCCTTTAATTTGAAATTTTTTACAGTTTTTTATCTGTAAAACTTGAATTGAATTTACTTTGAACCACCTCTGCCAACTAGTCTGCCCTCACAAATTACAAGTCTCAGCACTTTGAATTTTAAAAATAATTGTCCAATTATCAGTGCATGACACAGACGTGTTTTTAGCCATTCCTCGCTTGCTTACAATGTTATGAATTCATTTATAGTTGTGTAGTGTTGTTGCCCGACAGTTGCCTGACAGAATAAGGCATTCGGAAAAGTAAATGCAGATTAGATTTTAGCAGACGGCAGGACACGGACAAGTGGCTGGAGGTGATCCAGCACCGGAGGCAAGGATTATGATTAAGAAAGGGGGATGTGGTTGAAAGAAATTACTGCTAGCTCAAGATGAATAATTGCAGTGGACGATATCCAGATGGTGGTCTTGACTCATCCCCATAATCAAACTCAATGCACACACTACTGCTATGATGGGATGTCAGAGGAACAACAATATTTGCTGTTGATACACAGGATAAAATATTTTTCATGTGGAGAAAATAACACTTTCTTTACTAAAAAGAATAAAATGGTAATTTCTTGGAAATTGTGCGATAAGACATTTTAAAAAAAATCTAAGTAGGGGTTTTGCAAGTGTTAACCTTCAAATCTGTGTACTTTTCATTAGAGGACAGCCTCTCCAACCACTATGAGAAAGGGGGCCGCACAGATGAAAACTCACAGCACCCAACCTGCTGCCACAGTTGAGCAAGTCAGCTGATATTAAAGTGATTAATAAGCTTCTCAAGTATGATAATTTTGTTAATTATTCATCCACTCTTCACTTACATATCAAACTGTAACTTTACCCCACTTAAAAAAAACTCCACTGCATGGAAGTTCACAAGATCAGAAATTCAACATTACTTACATGTGAGTTTACTCTCACATTTCCATTTGACATCTCTGTCTCCCAATAGCTGGGTAATTTTCATATTAAGGCTCAGCTGACTGGTTGTGTTTGCCTTTAATAATTCTGATTAACATTTAGTGTGTAAAAGAGGACTTTAATTGCATCTAATGCGTGGATTAACGAACTAAGCCATGCGTTAGATTAACTTTGTTCG
This sequence comes from Thunnus albacares, assembly GCF_914725855.1. Taxonomy (NCBI): domain Eukaryota; kingdom Metazoa; phylum Chordata; class Actinopteri; order Scombriformes; family Scombridae; genus Thunnus; species Thunnus albacares. Next base: position 14,499,665 of record NC_058118.1, on the reverse strand, counting down.
TCCCTGTATTAATTTCACCGAGAAACAATATTGCACAATTTCATTTCCCTTTAAAGCAGAGATTAGAGGGCACTCTTTTATGAAATGTACTTAATGTAATAACCATAGATTTTATGAGGTAAATACTGTGTGGATCTTTATTTAGAAAGCTTTTAATTGAGGAAGCCCTCTTAGCAATTCATTAATGTCAGAGACACCAGCTGTAAGTATAGTAAGATGGAGAGAAAATGCTCCAATACTAATTTAATTTTTGATTTAGAAAACATGTGCTCTAAACTTGAGTGTCCTTTTGACACATAGTCCCTTTCACATTTAAGACAGAGAGATAACATGGCAGATACTTCACTGTATGGACTACGCAAATAAAGGAATGGGATCAAATGACTCATGGTATTTTGTCTTGAGTGTATTTTGTAATAATACATCTATGTATAAACTGATTCTGTATGTCTAAAAAATGTACTCTGTCTTGAATTTGTATTTTCTGCAATTAAGTAAAAAACACAAGTGTTTGGATTTCTGTCAACATAAATCAGTATTGTCTGTTTGATTAATTCTTAATATCCAGTTTACCCCTTTTATTACTTTAAGGTGTCTGACAGAGTCATATATATTCTATATTAGCTTCTTCCAACTCATTATTGAAGCTATATGATGTTTACACTGTGTGAAATATTAAAAAAAAAAAAAATTTATGGCTGCATCATAAAATATATGTTATCATATATTTCATCAAATGGAAATATATACACATTACCCCAAAATTCAGCCTGACATCTCTCAAAGTTGGCATTTTGGAAACTTCGGGATCTCTACTACAACTTTAAATGAGACGTTGTGGGTTTAATCAATGTTTGGCTTCACAGCAGGAGTCTGTACCCACATAGGAGGGGACATTCTGGGCACTTTGCGTAATGTTTCCTAAAAGTTCTCTGAAGGCCATGAAGGTCCCAAACCTTTACAGAACATTGGGAACGTTCCTAAAACATCCTCTTTTGGTCATGAAAGTGTTGCATTTCAAAGTTCCCTATATGACATTAGGGGAATATTAAACTCACATGGTCGCATAGCAATGTAACAAAGAGAACATTTGGGGTGTAAACAGAACGTTCCCACATGGTCCCCTGTTGCTCATATGAGAACGTTTCGTTGAGGAATGTTTGCATGTGGGTTGGTCATATAATAATGTTACCTATATGACTTTAGGGAGACATTTCATTCTGGTTATTTTATGGTCACATTGCAACATTACAAAGAGGACATTTGGGACTTTAAGAGAAAGTTCCCATATGGTTCCCTGTTAGTCACACGGTTATGTTTCATTCTGAACTGCATCCAAGTTGTCATGCAGTACGTTCCCTACACAACTTAAGATGACTGACTGCCGCCACTTGTTAAAGGTTTAATAGGTTTGAGCTGTAACAATGACAAGTGGACGGCAGTTCAAATACAGTTTAAGAGATTACCTTTTATTTACATCTGCCAAATATTATTGCAATTACTGTAAACTCTTTTTCTGTAGAGAATTGACTTGGCATAGTACTTCCCCATTGACCTTGTAAGTCTTAACAGACTTGGTTCACAAACATGGCCAACAGAAAAACACTTCAAAAACTATTTATTCTGACCTGCCTCATCCTGGTTACATTTGTTTCGCTGCCATCAAGCTCCTCGTGTGCTGCTCAAGAGCAACAATCAAACACCTTCAATTACTGTACTTTGCAGCTGGCAGAAGTGCACTGACTTACTCCTGCAGAAGTCAGCTGTCTATTCTTTGCTGATGACCAAATGAGTCTGAAGACTGTTGATAGCTGCTGAGACAACCAGTGTTGCCCCATTGGTTGTCATGACAACAGATGCTACAACCACTTGCCCTCTCTGTTATAAAAACAACAGGCCTAAACAAACCGAAACTGTAAAGCAACAAAGCCTCCATGCTCCTCGGCATCTCGCTAGTGTTCAGAGATGAAGATTAGATTTTTTTTTTTTTTTTTCATTTTCTTTTCAGTCTATTTTATCATAGCATAATACCAAAAGTCAGTGAGCTCAGCTTCCATCCCGGGCCATATTTAAATTAATGTTACTGCTGGTGCAATGCAGTGTCTGTAAAAATACTTTTTCCATTTCATCAACAACTGCACTTATTGATGTGTGCTGTCACATTTTCCATCATCGTTCAGCTTGATTTGACTGGTTTGATTAGTACTTTGTCAGTTATTATTACACTACCTCATTGATAATGTAATGACTCTTGTCTGTTTGGGACTCAAAATGAGAGGATTCATTTACAGAGAGGGTGGTACATCTGTCCAGAGAATGATCTCAGTTGTTTTTAATATTACACCCATAAACCCCATTCTAAATATATTCTCTATCAATGTTAGATTAGAGAATACAGGATCTTGTATCCATCATTAAGCTTCCTCATTCTTATGTTGCGGTTTGTATGGTGGCAGAGTGGTTAGTACTCATGGTGTTGGCACATTCTCCTCTTGTCTGTGTGGGTTTCTGCCAGGTGCACCATATCCCTCCCATTGTCCACTGACATGCAGCTCGGGTGATGTGGGAGCCCTAAATTGGAGATGTGATGCTGAGTTTGAATGTGTTTGTGTGCGATAGACTGTAAACCAGAAAACAATGAGCAAGCTGTGGGGTACAGTTGTTCAGAAAATGGATGAATGGATGAAAGGAAAACACGTGTCTTGAAATAATTAAGCGCCATAAATGTGCTCTAGTGTAAACATCTGGGTTTAAATTTTGCTTAAACTCCATATGATTAGACTCTAAAGTAATATAAGTAACTCACTCCAGCACCAGGGCTTCTACTTCACACTTTCTATCCATTGTAAGAATAAATTTAGTCTCAACAAGAATCACCTCAGACCCCCTCTCCACCTCCTGCCTTCCTCTGCTACTGTATAGTCTCCTCTACTCCCACTGCTTTTTTTCCTGAAGTAAAGACAGTCTTCCCTGCCTGTCTCCTTTGTTTTGATTTTACAATTCTTTCATTTTTGTACAGGACATGAATCTTTCTAAAGTAATAGAAATATTTTGTTATGAGCTAGAACTATGGCTCTGATACAGGCACATTTTATTATTGAATTTGGACGTAAATTAATTTAATGGGTAAAAGCCAAGACTGACTTGGTGTATGTCTAAAAAGAGTGATTGTGAAGCTGCAACACAGACATAATGGTGCTTGAATAAAATCACTATCTATGAAGGTGTAGCCTGCATATAATCATTAACATCTGAAATGGAATTATGGATTACTCAATAATTCATGTTCTCACAGATTTTAAGTGGAAATATAAGTATTATCTTAATTCATGAAGATAAGATGTTGAATGTTGAATCCCCCAACAGCAGCCTTCATTAGCAAGCTACACTTATATATTATAACAAGTATGGCAGTATAAGTGAGCTATGATGTATTTGCCTATGCGTGAAATGCATATTAATGTATCAGTCTATCTAAGAAGTTATTAGTGTGAAGTATGGAATGGTGTCTTGTTACCAGTGAAGTCAATAAGGAGAGCATGTATTTTAAGCTCAGATGATCAACTTTATCTTAAACAGAAATAGGCAGGAAGCACGTAATTGGTTGGGCAGGATTTAATGTATACCCTGCTCTACTGTCCTCTGTACCCTTTTAGATTGAACACCAAGATGAAATTATTAAAGCAGTAAGTCTGAAGGGCTGAGTGAATTTTGTCTGAGTCATTTTTACATTTATTATCATGTCAAAGTATCAATAAAGAGTCATATTACTTCATTTTACTAGTCCTTTGTTCCTGGGATGCTTTTGAAATTACCCCAGGAAAAAAAAGGTTCTGAATCTGAATTTCTTTTCCCCGCTCTCACATCTCTCACTCTCATTCTTCCCCTTTCACTCTTTCTATAACAGTATATTTTTACAAAGGGCATAAAGAAAAGGATTAATGTGTGAGATCTGATGTTCAATAAATTAACCAGCTGCAGCGTAGCCACTATACAGTGTGCATAAGCAGTAAGAGCCATAGAATGTGAAGCATATACACTAACTGGCCACTTCATTAGGCACACCTGTGCCATCTAATGCAATCCAATACATCAGCTCTGCCATAAATTCTACTTTTACGAAGCTTATACATTTTCGGTTATTGTTGACATTGTGAGAAAGGTGATAATTCTCTTTTATGTTTATTATTGAGGTCGTAGTGGGTGGTGCTGGTGGTGTACTGGAGTGCATTATATTGAATGGTGTTTCTAATATTTTGTCCACTCCATTAGCATACATGAGGGGGGCAAAATATGAGGAACACCATTCAATATAATGCACTCCAGTACACCACCACCACACAATACGACCTCACTAATAAACATAAAGTAGAATTATCACCTTTCCGACAATATCAACAAAAACTGAAAATGTATAAGCTTCATAAAAGTAGAATTTATGGCAGAGATGTTGTATTGGATTGCATTAGATTGCACAGGTGTACCTCATAAAGTGGCCAGTGAGTGTATATCATATAGGCTGTAGATAGTAAAAAAGAGACATTTATGAAGTGTCTTCCTAGACTGACAAAGTTTCATGGTGTTAAAAAAAATGCCTCAGAAATTTGCATTGCAAATTCTAGTTTATTATATTTTTATACATAACTAATAGATAAGAACTGTTATTCTTAAATATATATATATATTAAATATAAAATGTATGTTTATTTGTGAACATTATTTAGAATTAAACAGTTACATTTGGGATAACAACAGTGTCTTATTTTCAGAGTAAATTATTACATTTACTAAATCATTGCTGCTGCCTCTCACCATTTATTTGTGCCAGTTATTCAGTAAGCATGAATAAAGTGAATAGTAATTATACTATGATTACTTTTCTATTCACTGTGCAAGCATGCTGTGTGCCAGTGGGATGAATGTAGATCTATGAGACAGTCTACTGCATAGCCAGCAATGGATTTTTCTTCATTCTGTTTGAATCACAGCTGAACTGTGAGACTCTTTTTTGTGTTTCAGTTTCAAACATGACTGCGGTTCCCAAACAGTTTGCAAACGGCATACGGTCTCAGAGTAACAAAACTGCATTTTCATGGCATCTTAGTTTAGTTAATAGCCTATTTCCTGAATGCCTCTGAGTCAGTGTTCGCATGCTGAACACTCACTGTGCTGATTGGCAGGCAGTCCCAGTTCTCCTGATCTAGATCTGCTCAGCAGAGGCAGTCCAGAAGGTGTCTCAGTTGCCTGACTGGAAGGATTAAAGACGACATCAAACAGTAATCTGAGATCTGTTCATTACAGCTCCTCTGATAAAATGGAAATATGGATGTGAGTTATGCAAGTTGAACAGAAGCAGTGGCAGCTCAAAAACTGTAGAAAGTAGTTAGATGGCGTAGGCACATAATGAGAATCGGTCAGTTGCATTAAATCACCTGAATTGTAAAGTGTTCACATCATCAGGTAAATAAACAACCATCATATTTCCTCACACAGTATAATTAAATTCTTGATTACATGACAGTCCAAACAGTTTGTGATAGTATGAACATCACAACAATTACATTCCACAGTTTTTACAGTCAGTTCAGTGCATACAGTGAAAAATCAATTCTGGCACTGGTGGAAGCTGTCAATTACTCACTGCTCATTGCACTCCACAAATCATTAGTTGGCTTTCAGTCTACTTACAGAATATGTTTCATGATACTTCTAGTGCAATACATCACACTACTTAGGTATTAATCAGAAGTTTAGTTTAGTTTAATGACACATGTCTTCATATAACATATTCTCTCATTTTTTTGCATAAATTTAAGTTTTAATCATCTAAATAACTTTGCGGGTCTGGTGCATTTGTGACACTGGAAATGTTGTAAGTTTGTGCATTAGCTCTGTCAGTCATTTAGTTCTTATTGTAAATATACTGTATATATCAGTCAGTCTTTGTATTGTAAATGCATTGTAAACTGTAGCTAAAGGACACAGATTTGTTCATATAAAAGTAGTAGCATTTGCTACTCAGGGGTTTCCAGTAAGTTCTAACAGTCGTGACAACATTAAATTTCATTTTCCCATTTTCCTCTGGCTCAGTCTGCTTAATACACCTCATTAGTTTGGTTTATGTATTTGAGGAAATTACTTTGTGTGTAAATCCCAGTATGTAAGGATGTTTGTATTGAACATTTTCTTGGTTTACCTATTTATTTGACAATACACATGATAATATGAAAGGAAGCCTATATTATAGTGTATAATATGTACCACCACAGGTATAATATATTAGATTATATTGATATGCCAGAAAAATAAAGACTTGTCCTTTATATAGAAATTAATATTGATGATGGACAGGATTTATTAATGCAGTACAATACCAATATCATACTTCATGTTGTCCACCTTCTTCAGGTGGTTCATCAGCGGTGAATTCAAATTCACTGGCTGACTGTCATCCCTGTAATGTGGAATTTCTATTAGTTCTCAGTCATCCATATTCTACATTTCTCAGACTCTCTTTGATGGTTGACCTTTGGTGAGTTCACCTCCACTGGTTCATAATGTTTGCTTGTGCACAAAAAAGACGTGTGATTGACTATCTGCTTGTGAGGGGATGATAGCCAAACAGGTCCAGCATAAATGGGCTTGCTGGACAATGTTGCACCTAGTTTCTTGTCGATTATGTGGAAACTGCAGTTTCCCTGATGGTGGGCTAATTGCAATGTGCTGATTTCTAATATTTCTTGGCCATGTATTAATACCATATGTTGACTGGTTCTTGGGTAATCTGAGCCTTGCTTTCATGCTTGCCATATGAGAGGCAGTAATTTCACCAAGTAGCTGTTGGCCATGAGATGGTCTTCCAGCTCAGTAATCACATTGACTCAGTTATCTCACTGGTTAGCTCCTGCAGAAAGGAGATGGGTCCAGCTGTAAGCGGTTGGCAAGTTCAGAATGAGGTGTGCCCCATTGCCTAATTGGCTTTTCTATCAGAGAAGACTTTGAGCTTCAAGTTTGGTTGACTGGCTCAAACAGGAGGAGGGACAAGCTACTTAAATGGTTGGCCAGAAAAGAAAGTCGTCCGACTGGTTAACTGATTCAGAAAGGAGGTCAGGCGAATTGTCTGATTAGACACTCTTATAGGGCCTTCCACAGGCAGTAATGTGCCGCCTAGACAGATTACAGAGCCGGCCGCACTGAATCACAAGCAAACACTGGCCAATAACCAAAATAGATAGTCGCATAACAGACACAATCAATCTGATGAGAACACACTCTGCAGTCCAACAGCCAAACAGGTCAAAAGAATAATACAGAACATACAGATCCTTCCCTTAGTTGTTCAATCTTCTCTCCTGAAGAGGTTTTCATAAAGCTGCACATGTTCAATAGATACACAGATCACCTCTCAACTGGTGTGCAAGAAATCCCTGTTCACAAGTGTCGTCATAATTTATATGTCTGGACTGCCAGCCAGGATTGTATCATCAGTTGGCTTTTCCCTATATGGCCATGTTTACCCTGCAAACAGTCATTTTTTTATTGTTTTGGACTCTTCTGAAAGGACTCCTTGTACCTTATGTTAAGATTAGATTACCACTTCCTATAAAAGTTAATTGTTACTGCACATATGCTGTGTTTTGTACTGTATGGTACTTTATGGCAATCGGGGAAAATAACATTTATATGAGGTAAAGATCTACCAGACAAAACACAAGTGAATTCATGTAATTCTCTCAGGGTAAGCCATGGCCCACAGCCCACACACATTGTATTATATTCATTTGGAAAACACTTTTGTCCAAAGCAACTTACATCAAATTCAACCTAAAAGTAATATGCCTCTTAGTTTTACAACCATTTGTTTTGTGTATTGCAAAGGCATTTTCAGCAGGGTGATACATGACCCGCAGCTCTGACAACACAAACAGCACAAGGCTATTTCAGGGGGCTTGTTTGTAGTAATACATCATTACTTCAGGATTACCTTACTGTTAGGGACCAAGCAGCGAGGCAATGAGGAAACAGGAGTAGTTTGGTGAAAAACAAGGATTTGTTTACTCCAAAAATGCAAAAACTTTATGAACCAAGAATTTAATAATAGGCCTATAAAAGAGGTCAACAAAATATAAGTATACTCAATATAACGACAAAAAAACAGGATGTTAACTGAACAAACTGACCTAACACAATGACACATGAGGGAACATATATAGTGGAAATCTGAAAAGTGGGAAGCAGAGGCAGGAAAAAGGGAAGCATAGGCAGGCCAACACAGATAATGTCAGAAGGCCTAGGGCCGTTGTAACAGGGTAGACCTGTATCGGCCTGATTTTGAGTGCAGTGATCAGTGTGGTGTGGGGTGTATTGTATGGTGATGGGCTAATGGTATACAGGTGTGTTTGGGTGTGACTTCCAATCTGCAGTAACTTAACCAGCCACACACACACTAGAGTCAGTCAGTTTGCTTGTCTCCTCTTGTGTGTAGATACAGACTTTAATGTTTATTTGATGTAGTTTTGAAGTGTTTTGCCCTGTGCAAGTATAGAATCTGAGTGTTTATGTTAGTTGGTCTTTGTATTCTGTTGTGTGCAGAGTTTTGGTAGAAATGATGATGTTTGTAAATTACTGAGTCAGTTTGCTTGTCTCCTCTTGTGTTCAGTGTGGGGGTGTGCTGAATCTGCTGCTGGTTTCCACTACATGAATGACTGGGTTGCTGTCTGGAGACCCGCATGGTGCAGAGCAGCAGCTGGTTAGCAGAGCCACCAGCGCAACATTGATGCAGCAACCGACCAGCCACAAATCAGTGACCAGCAACAGCACGACAGTGCTTGGTGTGATAGTTTTGTCTTTGCCGCACGCAGGGAAGAGAAGTGGAGCACACCCAGCCACAGCAATCCTATTCCACCCTATCCAACTGACTCTTAGTTCCTCCAGTTTTGGCCTTGTTTTATTTATTCATTTATTTATTAGGAGCCATCCAAGTATTGATATTTTTTAAACTACACGGTCTGTTGTCTTTTGCCCATTTTTTTTCTACACTGGTTGGTCAGTTCTGAACTGGGTATTTTATACCATCACACCCCGCCCCCATAAAACGAAGCCCCCCACTACCAGAGCCTTCATGACATCAAAATGGAGCTCGAGAAAGTGCGTTGGCCATTACATTATCTCAACCTTTAATTTGACGTAGATCCAGTGTATAGGGTTGGTGAAACAGTAACCAACGCATAAGCCTCTGGTATCTATTCTGCATATTGGACAAGAAAGTCGGGTTGTGATCTGTGTAAATGATAACTGGCAATGATGGTCCAACATACACTTCAAAAAACTTCAAATTAATGCCAGTGTCTCCTTCTCAACAACTGAATAATTTAACTGGTGATGATTGAACTTATGTGAGAAGAAGCAGACAGGATGTTCAATTCTCCCTTACCCTTCCTGCAGGAGAACAGCCCCGGCACCAATTTCACTTGCATCCAACTGTATTTTAAAAGGTTTGTCAAAATCAGGAGCTGCAAGAACAGGAACAGAACAGATCTATTTTTTTTCACAAGTGAAAGCAGCTTGACAGTGGGGAGACCAGACTAAAGGAGCATTTTTACCCAAGTGGTTAGTCAACGGAGCCACCACAGTGGAAAAATTGTGGCAAAAACTGCAGTAATACCCTGCTAGCCTTAGAAACCGCATCAATTCTTTTATGGATGTTGGCACAGGATATTTATCAATGGCCTCCAACTTAGCCTGCACAGGATGAACTTCACCCTGGCCTACAACCATACCCAAATGGGTCACTGTCACTTTTGCAAACTAACACTTTGCTAGATTGACAGTTAAATTTGCTTCTGCCAACTGGTCAAACGCTGCCTGCAAACGTTGAAAATGAGAGTCCCATGTGTCACTGAATACCACAACATCGTCCAAATAAGCTGCACACTCTGACAGACCAGCTAACACCCTGTTCATAAGGCGCTGAAATGTTGCTGGAGTATTTCTCAGCCCAAAAGGTATTACAGAATAGGAAAACAATCCCCACGGTGTGATGAAAGATGGAATTTCCTTGGCTCTTGCTGTTAATGGCACCTAACAGTAACCTTCCAAAAGGTCTAGCTTAGTCACAAATTTTGCAGTTCCCACCTGATCAATGCAGTCCTCCATACGAGGTATTGGATAACAGTCAGGTTTGGTGACAGCATTAACCTTACTGAAATCTGTGCAAAATCTATCTGACCCATCAGCCTTATCTGCCAACAGACATGGAGAAGCCCAGTTAGAGCACATTGGTTCTGCTATTCCATGTTCTAACATGTACTCCAACTCCTTTTCCATCTGCTTATGCTTTCCCATGGGCAGCAGGTAGGGACGTTGTTTAACAGGTCGAGCACCCCCCACATTTATGTCATGCTCAATCAGGTTGGTATGTGATGGTGTATCTGAGAGGAGAGACAAATGAGAATTCAGCAACTTCACCAGACCCACCCGCTGAGTCTGACAGATAACCCAACTGACTGTCTCGGTGGTTCAGGTACTCAGAATTGGTGAGTATCCCTGCTCAGATGGAACATCAAAATCTTCTGAGGGCACAACTCCCAATGTGACAACCAACCTTTCAGACTCCTATGTGAGATGTCTGTAGAAAGTGAGTCACCTTTTACCTCAGAGACAGTGAACAGAATGATAGGGCTTCAATAAGTTTACATGACACCACTGCACTTTCTTCCTTCTCTCTGGTGTGTATACTAAGTAGTCTCTGTCTGACACATGGCTTTTTACTGTGTAAGGCCCACTAAACCTTGCCTGGAATGGTGAATCTGCAATAGGCAACAAAGCCAAAACATGATCCCCTGGCTCAAATAGACATGTGTCTCAGTTTTGCGATTAAAATACTCCTTCATGTCTTCTTGTGTACCACTAAGGTTTTTGTGAGCAGTGGCACAGGCAATATGCAGCCGGCAGTGAAAGTCATTTACATAGTCCAAGACATTTTCAGGCAGCTCAGCACTTTTCAGCCCATCACCCAACACAGCTAGTGGACAATGAACTGTCTGTCCAAACACCAGTTCATTAGGACTGAAACCTGTGCTCTCTTGTGACACCTCCTGTATTGCAAGCAACAACTAGGGCAGGCCTTCCTCCCAATCCTGGGAAAGTTCAGTACAATAAGAACACAACATAGACTTCAATGTCTGATGAAAATACCCAAGGGCTTCTGGAGACTCAGTGTTGCAAGTTTTACAAGACATTGCTACATACCTTTTCAGACAAGGCCAGAAGAAATGGCAGAGCACTCTGTCGCAAAATCTTAACAGGTATCTTGTCCTTTCCATCCAAAGACACAAAACCATCTGAAACAAATGGTGCATACATCTCATCAATACCTTTATACAGAGCAGTCTTCGAGGGAAGAACATCAGACTCAGGCATATCAATGGTTAGTGGAGAGGACACTAGGCCAGCTGATTTTTTTGCCAGCGTTACTAATTGGACATTCCCGTTTCCAGTGTCCCTTGTTCTTACATGAATGACATATCCTGGCTTGAATAAACCTCCCATTTGTCCCTGGAATGTGCCCCACTAAAAGATGAGCAGGCTCATGGGCGACCCCTAGAGACTTACTAGGCCTAAACCTGAAATCCTCCTTCTGCTGCCCTTCTCTGTGGACTTGACCAAATACTGAGCCACTAGTATGTATTAAAACATATTCATCAGTGAAAACTGCAGCCGCAGATGCTGTCTTTACCTTTCTCTAATTGATAAAAGTAGCAAGATGGGCAGGCACTGAACACTTAAACTGTTCTAACACAGTTAAATCACATAAATCCTCATAACTGCCTACCTCAGAGACAGAGCACCAGCGAGTGAAATGAGCCAAAACATCTTCCACATATTCCACATGGGTTTGCTTGTCTCCTTTCTTCCAGGTCCAAAATCTCTGCTTATATGCTTCAGGAACTAGTTCATATGCTTTTAGAACTGTACCTTTAACCTTAGCATAATCACCACTTTCAGCAGAACTAAGAGTAGAAAAAACTCTCTGGGATTTGCCTGTGAAAACACACTGCAACATCAAAGTTTTATGACCATCCAGCCATCTTCTAACCTCCGCCACATGCTCAAACAATGCAAAAAATGTGCCCGGGTTTTTATCATCAAATTTAGGCAGAAGACGTAAGCTTTCATCAACATCAAAACCAATAGACACACCTGTAGTTTCACTACTGCCAATAGCCATCAATGACTCATGTGCTTTCCCCTTTTTTATCAGTTCCAATTTCAATTGCTCTACTTTTACTCTCTCCCTTTCCAATCCTACCCCAACCCTCATTCTCTCATGCTCCAACTCAAAAAGTAATCTCTCCTTCTCTATTTCAGCCTTTTCCTTCTCTAGCTGCATATACTGTTCAAATGACAAGTCCCACCAATAAGCTCTGAAACGTATGGAGCCACTGGAGCCTGAGCTACCTCCAAAAGCTTGGCAGATACAGCTAGTCCCTCCACAATGCCCCATAGCTCAGCCTTTCTTGGCACCTTTTCATTTTTTGACCAGCCCGAACATGTTGCCAAATCAACTAAATCTGCCTTTGTAAATTGAGTTAAAGTACTATGAGACTATCTTTTTAAAAACTCAGAGACCAAAGAATTACTATGGTCAGTATCCATGTTTAACACTGTGAGATTGACTACACAGCCAAGAGTTAAATACAGTAAGCACATCCAAAAGAAAAAGAATAAGGCAGTCTGTGTTACACGATACACAGCCACAGGGAGATTGAGTGATTATGGAGCACCCCTTCCTAACTGCCTAGCCCAAATTGACTTACTGTGCCCTAGTCTTCATGTGCATACTGGAGGTTGGTACTTAAAGCAAACAGATTCTAAATCAAACAAACTGTGTGATGTTAATTGTTTGGGTGTGGTTGAATGCAAGTGAAATGAACCTGTGTAGATAGCAAACTAATGAGGTGGGAGACTGAATCGGGTAAATATTACCATACGTGGCTGTGGCCAACACACTTACCCTTGCTTACCATTTTTGTGTCCATCAAGTAAAGTAGTCCATCGCCTTACCTTATGAAGCACTGAATTTGTACAGTTGGTTACATTAAAATTCTTAACAAAAAAGAAAATCATACTAATATAAGCACATGTCAGCATGCTGCATGGTCCAGGGTTGAGCAGGCAAAGTTGAGCCGTTCATGGGCTCCTTCAATCCTACTATTTACAAATCAGAAATACACCAAAGTCAAACCAGTGCTCCCCCAAAACATAGTTGAACAACTTATCCACACCCTCATTTCCTCCCGCCTAGACTACTGCAGTTCATCATTTACTTGTCTAAACGATACAGAAGTTGCCCATCTACAGTTGGTGCAGAATGCAGCAGCAAGACTTCTCACAACCACTCGACGTAGGGAACACATCACTCCAGTCCTGGCAGAATTGCACTGGCTCCCCATCCGTTACAGAATTCAATTTAAAATTCTATTGATTACTTTTAAATCCCTACATGGTCTGGCTCCGCTTCACATTCTCAGAACTCTTAACCCCTTATTTTGCACCGAGACCCCTCAGATCAGACAATCAAATATTTTTAACCATTTGCCACAGTCCAGGCTGAAAACAAAGGGGGATTATGCTTTTACTGTTTTAGTTCCAACACTACGGAACAAACTCCCCCTCAGCATCAGATCATCTGAGTCAGTTCCTCAGTTTAAAAAGCTTTAAAAAGACCCACCTGTACAGATTGGCATTTGTATAATATTTCTATAATGTCTATTCAAATGTTTTAATGTTCTTTTCTTTTTTTGTTTTATCTCTATATGTTTGACCACTTCTTGAAATCCTTATTTTTATTGCATTTTCTGTGTATGAGGTTCTTTTTTGTTTAATTTCTTTATATTTGCTATCTTTGCACCTATATTGTATGGTATTGTATTTTGTGAAGCACCTTGTAACTCTGGTTTTGAAATCACTGTAGAAATAAAGTTCATTGCTATTATTATTTTTATTATTATGTGCTCAAAGATCCAGTGTTGTGATATGTAACAGCCTAAGCACAACACAGCCTCCATCTCATCAAGCAGTGGAGCCTTTTTAACACTGCTGATAAAATAAAGGTTAGACTTAATTGCCCAAAACAGTGGCAAATACTCAGAGGTGTTAGATAACAGGAGACCCAGGTTTGAAGTGTGCTTTTCTATCAATTCATATGCTTACAAAAGGTTTGTTATGGGGGGGGGGGGGGGCAAGACAGCATTTGTTAAAAGGAAATGAAATGGAAGAATAATTTGAGCTGGATGGAACCTTTCAGCAGGCCTGCTTATTCTGTAAAGTTAGCAAGAGTAACTTTTTGTCATTTCTTCTGTTTGTGTCTGGAAAATTATGTCACCTTTGATCAGGTTGTACGTGCCTTAGTGTTAGTGAGTGTGTATGTCTGTAACCAAGATGTACACTTTTCATATATTCCGTTCCCCTGGTGCAATTAAACAACTCGTCAGAAACTAAACATGCATCAACTGACATCTGACGTCAGACTTGCTGTAAGCATGCTATCGGCTGTAGACAGCTAAGGGCATTTGATAAATTATTAAGGCTTTTTTTAGCCTTGCTGGTTTTATGTGTACTTTTTTATGTAGTAATATGATTAAGCTACCTTGATCTTGGGTCTATGTTCATGTCCAATAGTAATTAACTGCAGCTTCAACTGAAAGAAATACTTAAATCTTTAAGCATTTTGTCATACACAGACACACACACACACACACACACACACACACACATATATATATGTATATATAAAACCTGTGTCACAATACAAATTAAGAATTAACTTCCAACAATTGAAGATCATCGCATATATGTAAATATCTAGCTTACCTCAGCAGTTGAACAAAGTTGACACTCTCTAGAGAGTCCAGGACTACATACAGAAACAGCAGCCCTTCCATCAGACATTCAAAAGCATTGAAGCAATATCCAAAATAAGTATAAAAATGGTAATACATTCATTTATGTCAAAGAAGGATGTGATTGTATAGGAAAGAAAAATGCCTCCAGCGTGTGATAGCAGGGGGTCCATGATGGGTGGATTCAGTGTGGAGATGGTGAAAAGCATGTCAAATAGACATTAAAAGCACCAAGACTGGAACTTGCACCAGGGGGCACAGAAACGCTGTGTATGAAAAGGAAAAAAAAAAAATTATAATTGATGCCAATGCTTTCCTGTTCAAACAAACAGGAGTTTCATTTCAGCCCACTCATCATCAAATAATAAAAAAAAAGCAATTTGATCTTTCTTCAGTAGTAGAATAGCTCTGATTACTTCTGTGCTTCTATGCTTTCAACACACTACAGGGAGTGTGAGAGTTGTCCAAAATAAAAACTGAGTGATGAAAACAGCTTATCATTTCATTAAATAGTACAAACGTGTTATCTGTATACATATTGTATTATTCACAGTACATTAGTTGCACTAAGACAGTTGACAGACTTACGATATTGACTACGATATAACACCTAATAGGCATTATAATTGATGTTGCTTATAGTACAGTCAGACTGAAAAACAACTTTCCCATGCAGGATATTTTAGGAATTCAAAACAAGCCCAGGAGATGATATGGTGCGCACTTTGTTCTGCAGTGACACTGAACGTTAGAATTGGATGTAAAATCATAACATGAGGAATCGTCCAATCTGGATGTAATTCTAAGGGATACTGGGCTGCTGTGTCTTGCCCTCCTCTCTTTCATCCTCCGCCTCCAGCAACAGGTTATCCACATGCATACTAAAGCTTTCACTCTCCAGCTGCGCTTTCTCTCTCCAGCTGCACTTTGTCCAGCAGGCATTAAACTCACCCTTTCCCTTTACCATTCAGGTGTCAAGCCCACATGTTCCAAGATAGTGTGACAACACAGCATGTGCCCAGCTGAGGTTTGAGTGTCACACTGGCCACTACTTCTAGCATTTGCGTGAATGCAATCAAAATTTGTGCAAAAACTGCTTAATGTCTGGCTATTCCAAGATTTGGCGTGCGAGTGGGTGGTGCTGCTTGCTGTTTGTTTCTATAATGATCTACCATGTCAAAAAAAGTGAAGGAAAAAAAAGTGAAGATTATTGAATCAAAGCAATGCAGATAGGTATTTTACCAAAACAAATTTTCTACTACAGGTAACTTACTAAATATAAAAAGGGCAATAAACATTCATATTTTCTTGCCCCAACCAATATAGAGATCATGCATCCTTCGTTATGACCACAAAAGAAAACAACAGCATGTTTGTGTGTTAGATTGAGGTAAATTCTTTCATCACATGTGATTGATAAGAACACACAAACAAAAAATATTAGGAACAAAATACTGTATCTAATAAAATGTCATGAACCCTGCATTGTGTACAAAATTGGCAAAAATTGACACACACACACACACAAAATACAGTTCAATTTTATCTCCGATATCTACATTAATATCATTGTCTCCCTGTTTTTCAAGCACATGTGAACTAGGTCAGTGTTGAAGCCCATTGTGCACAGTGAGCATAAAATCAGACACTGTCTGACACACTTTGGACAAAATGGTTGTCACATAATCAGACTGAACTGAAAATGGTTGGTTGGAGATGACACAACCGCCATTTGCTACAATGAGTCAACCTGATGTGATTATTATTATGAATAGTGCTGTGTTATGGACCACTTCTTTGTAGTTTTTTGTTTTGTTTTGTTTTGTTTTTAAATGTCAGCATGTCCAGATAATAGTTTCTGATGAACTGAAATGATATAATCCCAAAATATATCTAGGATCAATGCCAGGGGGTTAGGGCATTAAAAGCTCAAAAATTAATTTTAGCAAGTTAATTTTTTAACTCCATCCAATAATAATTCTTAAATAATTCTAAACTAATTCTGTGGAAGACCTGGTCTGATTAGGAGAGATGGCATACATACCACTTTGGATGGAGCTGCTCTCATATCTAGAAATATCGCTGAGTTTATTAGTAGACCAAAACCATGACAACCCAGAGTGTAGACTAGGAGGCAGAGCTGCAGTCCTACACGCTTCTCTGTGCTTCAATTAGAGCAGTTACCCACCCAAAACCACATAGAGACTGTGTCTGTCCCCCGACCACTTAAATCAATTAAATCTAAAGTAAACAAAAGAGGAGTTAGTCGTAAAAATCTAATAAAAGTTAACAATACGTCTGCAATAGTACAACAAAATAGGAGAATTAAATGTGGACTCTTAAACATTAGATCTCTGTCATCTAAAGCCGTGTTAGTAAACAATCTAATTTCAGATTATCATTGATTTATTTTGTCTTACTGAAACCTGGCTGTGTCATGAAGAATGTGTTGCGAAATTAATCCACTCCCCCCAGTCATATTTATTCTCACATTCCAAGGATGTGGAGTTGCAGCCATTTTGAACTCAAGCCTAATAGTCAACCCTAGACCTAAATTTAATTATAACTCATTCGAAAGCCTTATTCTTAGTCTTTAACAACCAACCTTGAAAACTTTACAGTCAATTCTATTTTTCATAGTGTGCTGCCCTCATGGCCCGTACTTATAGTAGGTGACTTTAATATTCATGTGGATATTGATAATGATAGTCTTAGCACTGTGTTTATCTCATTATTAGACTCAATTGGCTTCTCTCAGAGTGTAAATAAACCCACTCACTGTCTTAACCACACCTTCAACCTTGTTCTGTATTATGGCATTGAAATTGAACATTTAATAGTTTTTCCATAAAATCCTATATTATCAGGCCATTACTTAATAACATTTGAATTCCTATTACTGCACTACACACCATTAGACGCAAATGTCTTCACTCGATGTGTATCTGATAGTACTGTAGCTCAAATTAAGGAAGCAATTCCATCAGCACTGAATTCAATGCCACGTCTCAATACAACAGAGGAATCTTATGCTAATTTTAGTCCCTCCCAAATTGATCATTTTGTTGATAGTGCTGCAGGCTCACTGTGAATGACACTGGACTATATCACCCCTTTAAAAAAGAAGATAATAAAACAAAAGAGGTTAGCTCCATGGTATAACTCCCAAACCTGCAAATTAAAGCAAACATCATAAAAACTTGACAGGGTATGGTGTTCCACCACACTGGAAGAATCTTGCTTAGTCTGGCAAGATAGTCTTAAAATATATAGGAAGGTTCTCTGTAATGCCAGAGCTGCCTATTACTCATCATTAATAGAGGGAAATAAAAACAGAACTAGGTTCCTTTTTAGCTCTTTGGCCAGGCTAACAAAGAGTCATAACTCTATTGATCCATGTATACATATAGCTCTCAGTAGTAACAACTTCATGAGCTTCTTTAATGATAAAAGTTCTAACTATTAGAGACAGAATTCATCACCTCCTGCCCTCAATAAGCACTGATTTATTCCCAAACACAGGAACCTTAGAAACAGCTGTAAAACCTGATATATATTTAGACTATTTTTCTCCAATCGACCTTCCTGAACAAAGGTTACAATAACCCTAGTTCTACGACTATAGGCAGAGCATTCTACTGGACTCTATAGATGATACTCTCGTCCAATCACATGCATGCAATTCCCCACTGAAATTTGCATATACGTAGCCTGCCAATCAGAACGTGCCTACCGATTGCTTTTGTCTCACACAGTGCATAAGGTCAGTGCTTGCAGTTGCGACTCAGGACTTGTGAAAAGGTGTGAATGTCAGAGAGTCCACTAGAGGGCTCCACCTGCGCTTATAGAAGTAGAGTTAAAATATCGTAACCTTCGTTTCTGTCATACTGTATCTTGGTTAAATCTTCCACTGGTCTAGGCCTTTTTCAAGGCATACATTTTAACCACAGGTGTGATCAATAATATTAGTAAGTGCTGCACTCCATTTAGCTTTACTATCAGGCTGACACACTTATGCCTTTTTCAAGGAATACATTTGACCAAAGGTGTGATTAATAATAGTAAGTGCTGCACTCCATTTAGCTTTACTGTCAGGCTGACACACTTAAAATGGAACAGAGCCATCATTAACATTATCAATCAGTCTGTGCTTTTCCTATTCTGACAAGTCAAAATGTCTGCGGTGAAAAAGGCCCATTAGAGAAATGCATCTCAGGTTGCAAGTCTTTTTACTACCTATATGGAACCTTAACATTCAGTAGGTGTTTTGAAATAATATGTTATCACAGCCAGTTTAGCATTTAAAGTTTGATGGTACACGTCTGCAGAGCTGCCTGTCATATCTTTGACAAATGTTCTGACATAAGCCTGAATTCCAAAAAAAAAAAAAAACTTTATACCTACTGAGAATCTTGACTTTTCATAGTTACCTTACCTTCCACTTAAAATTGTTATCATGGTTACACCTCTCACAAGGGCACTTTAGACAGAAAGTACATATTTAAATTCCAAATCAAATTTAATCAAAATCTGAAATAATGGGGTCCATAAAATGTGTGTGTGTGTGTGTGTGTGTGTGTGTGTGTGTGTGTGTGTGTGTGTGTGTGTGTGTGTGTGTGTGTGTGTGTTTGTAACTGTGCATAACAATGTGATTATTATTATTACTGTGTGTGTGTGTGTGTGTGTGGTGGTGGATGGGGGGGGACAGTCCTCCAGTTTTTTTTTTTTTCATTTTCTTTTTTGAAGTAATTCAAATCCCATAAGCACCAGAACTTCCCCAGGTCATACTTTATCAACAGCTCTACCACCTCAAGCTAATATTAACATGTGGCCATGTGAGATTTTTCAAATTTCCCTCAAGCCAACTAAGTTCAATCCTAAAGAAATGCCTCACACACATTGCACAGTTTCCGTGTAGCTATTTGCAAAACGTTTCTTAAGCAATATAGAAAGGCCCTGATGAAAACCTACCGGTACTGTATATTGATATACTTTGATATAAAAGTATATGTTGGGAGAATCTACTCTGGTGGCATGAAAATGCTGTTTAACCCCCTTTTTCCTGACAAACACAATTTGCCTCTAAAATTTGCCTCCTAAGATTGTCTTTTCAATATAATAATTCACTCAGCGCTCAAACCTCAAACAACATACTGAATACACCAATATCAACATGCAACAATATCGCTTGCTGCTACATCTGTCAAAGTTTCATTGAGTCATTTTGTTTGGATTAGAGGGAACTCTCTTAAAATGATACACACCAAAATCAACAACCAATGCTGGAGCGACATGCAACATGCTTTCTCAGTAATAGCATCGCAATTCATGGTACAGCTTTAACAAATATCACCAATGGGAACAGAACGCAATCCTATTTTTACCTCAAGTTCTCAAAATGGTATCCTTAAAGCTGTTATCACATTTTTTTATCCATTGTTTAAAACACATATATATGTTTTTAGTCCTGAGATAGACTGCCTGTTCGAGATGTACCAAGCCTCTAACCAAATGCACAGTGGAATAGACTCAAGCCCCCTATAACCCTGAACAGGATAAGAGAGAATGGATAGAAAGTAGAGAGTATATATGTTGGCCAAATTGTAGTTCTTGCCAAAAATTGGATCTGCTAGACAAAGAAATGAAAAATATCCTGTTCTGTTTTTGTATTTTTTTCTGTTTCACACTAACTATACAACCGTTCACACTTTTCCATCAACCAGGTTTGTACTTTCCTGGAAGACTGAATAGGGTGACGTGAAACATGAGGCACAATGTAACATCAGAGGTGGGTTAAAAATCTATAAACATACAAGCAAAAAAAAAAACATATTTCATACAATAAACTCACATTTGTAGAACCAGTCCTGCGTGCCACATATTCTTAACACTTTTACTGTTTTACTTTGAGCTTTTATTGGTTATTTTTTACCATTTCATTTTTATATAAACAAGTTTGCATGTAGATTTCAGAAAAGAGTTTTGCCATTATTCAACCAAAGTTAAAACATCAACAGGTACATTATGGAGATTTATTCCACCCATAAATTAGAGGTGAAGGATAAGAAGAAAGGACAGCATTATTCATTTAGGTGTGAATCTGTGGCTGCCTGACTGTTTTACATTGCAAAATTCATTGCTTAGCCAGAGTGCATATATTAAAAAAAAAAAAAGATTAATCAGAGTTCTAAGTGTCTTCTAATATCCCCCATGGAGTCTTACATTGTGTTTTTGCTTTTTAATTCACTGAAGCCTCACTTCTTGCCCTTAAGAACAAACAGCAATTTGTCAGGTGCTTTCAGGACAGTAACAAGTTTATGTTAACAAACTGATTTCATTCAGCTGTAAAAAAAGCTTTGATCTGTGAAAATGTCCTTCCTTTGTGATTTTGTCCTATAATAACACACCACTATGCACGTATCTTAAAAAAACAAGAAAGTAATTGATGTTCTATTGGAGGAGATTCATTTTAAGCACTTTGTGTCTTGAAACTAAGAACATAAGTATAATAATATTGAGAACACTACATGGAGTATTGAATATAAATTTAACGCCAACCACAACCACTGTGGTGTTTTTTTCCAATTATTCTAGTGTTTTTTCTTCCATTATTCTGATTGATTAGACCTCTTCTAAGGTTGACATTGGGCAGTCACCAAACTGCATACATAGAAAATAAATAAAGTGCAAGTTGTTTTATCAGGGGGTCATCAATCAAGTGTAGTCTGTACAGACCCTCAACCCTTGAAGATATCTAAACAGCCCAAATAAAAGTGAAAACACCTGTGGGTGAAACATGGTTTTATAAGGATTTAAGGAATGTGACCTCTATATGATACTGGAATATCCATTGTTTTTCCACAATCCTAAAATATAAAATATGTTAAAGCTACATCAGACAAAGCAAGTCTATTTGTATTACTACGTTGAACCACAGAGTAATTATGTGCTTTACATAAGACAAATGCGATTAAAACGTTTAAAACAATGAGGAAAATAAATTAAATTATGTCCCTTATCCAGGATAAACTGATACTTCATTTTAAATATGCATTATAGTTATTAGGTCCACAAATTCCCCTATACAAGCTTCTATTGAGTAGTATTTCTCCTTGCAGTGGTTGTGAAATGTCTCGGGACCTCAAATTGCCTCAGAAACTCATGCATAGCAGTCACGTACTGGCAGCAGGCATCATACCTTAATCCCAGATTAAGCTTTGAAGCAAGGTTAGTCAGTGATTAATCTTAGAAGCTGTACATCATTTGGTATGTATCCATCTGTATTTAACTGTGACTTTCAGTTCTCTGACTGCAGAATGTGTCCCATGAAAAGAAAGGATGGATTACATCACACAAAAATCTGACTCATTAATGATATGTCATTATACATTCACTGCAATGTATTACTTCTTCACGTTTTGTTCTTGTCTGGATTTATATTCTTGAAACAACCATTGCACTGAATACTATACTCAGATGAAAGAGCTGGTCTACTAAATAAGCAAGTACTTAAACTGCTCATAGTTTCACTGATAGTTCACTACTTTCCTTCACTTGTAGTTGACCTTGTGCAAAAAAAAATGTTTATTCACAATAGCTGTCACTGGTCCAACTATCAAGCTTCTGTATTTATTCGAGGGATGATTTTTTTTTTACCTTGAATTTTAAGATTGAACAACCAGTCTGTTGTTTATTTGAGACCATCTGCTGCTACCACTGCTAAGGATGTAAAATGCATTACTTCCTTGAGCTCTGGAGAATATTTCTCAGAAAATATGAGACTACAGCTTTTGCAATTAGGTTATGATTTTTTAATTTTGTTTTGTACAAGTGAAAAATGTGTTTTAGCCCGTTAGCATTTGCTATTTAGTACCAAGAGAATACAGTTGAAGCTGATGGGAATGCCATCAGATTGCAGGTATTTGGTCATAAACAAAATGAAATCTTGACCTAGCGGTGCTACATGAAAAATCAGATAAGAAAGATAAGTACAATCCATCCTGAGGGGAGCATGACTGTGCGTACCAAATGTCATGGCAATTCATCCAACAGTTGCTGAGACACTTCACTAAAAAAACACAAATGTTAACCACATGGTGGCACTAGAGGAAAAGTCAGGGGTTCCCCAAAGTCACTAGGATTCATCCTCTGGGCACCAGGGATATAAGTACCAAATTCAATCCAATAGTTGTCAAGATATCTCACTAAAAGCCAAAAATGTCAAC
Organism: Thunnus albacares; assembly: GCF_914725855.1. NCBI lineage: Eukaryota > Metazoa > Chordata > Actinopteri > Scombriformes > Scombridae > Thunnus > Thunnus albacares. Next base: position 14,476,537 of record NC_058118.1, on the reverse strand, counting down.
CTGCTAGTGGCACCAGAGGAAGAGTCAGATGATCAACAAAGCTAGCAGGATTCATCCTCTGGGGACCTCAAGTGTCTGTTTAACATTTCATGGCAATCAATCCAGTGATTGTTGAGATATTTCAATCTGCACTGAAAATGCTTCACTTTATAACTCATAGTTAAAGAATGAATAGGCTTTATATAATGCAGAATACATTTTACTCCAATCTGTTTCCAACTTCACCCTTTTTTATTCAAGAATAGGTTCCACTATAGTTCTATAGTCTACAGTACAATGGCTGGAAAGACAACTGTGATACATATGTATAAATAACAACAGAGATATTATAGGAATATTATGCAGAGCTTGATATGATAAGGTATGAAGTGAAGAAGTGCTTTGGATTTTTTAATCATTCAGTACTTGTTAAAATCATTTCCCATACTCCTTTCATGCATGCAATTATAAACCAGATTTACACCACTTTCATGAATCAGAAATAAGAAACAAGTAATAAATGAGTAATCAATAACCTATTAAGCCACGGAAGAAAATAAATACTCATTTAATTTGTAAGATAATGAACTGGGTCAGAGAAGAAAAAATACAGTATGAAGATGTACGGTGGAATTCTTGGATTACAACAGTACATATGGCAAAAGAAACGGGCAGACACAATAACACACATGTACATCATGTACAATCATTTTCAAGTTAAGGTGGTGATGAAAGAGCTGGCAACATTAAAAGGCGGAGTTCACACTCAGCATGAGAACTCCTGCTCACGCTGCCTGTAAACGACAGATGTTTATGACTCACACCTCCTACTTCCATTCTCTTCCCTGTGCATCATGTGTCCTACATATAATGAGTAAAATGTAAAGAACGCCTCTTCTAGCGTGAATCAGAATTAGTTCTGGAGCTGTCTATGACCGACATATAACAGCCACAGGGAGAATTCATGCATGTACCACTGCGTGACATAATCATGCTTACATAAACATACAGTCAGACAAAGAAGCATCTTGTAATGGTGTGATTCTCAATGTGGTGTTGATCAAATTCATTCTTTACCAATACCTTCAAAGAGAAAATACATTTCCCTTTTCTCAATTAAAAGATAACTATTCTCTTGGAACCCTTTCTTTTTCTTGGAGTATTCTTTTTTTTTCCAGTGTTCAACCTTTTATGTGTAAGTGAAAACTGACTGAAAATCAGAGTCAATTACCATCTGCAGATTATTGCTGACCTAAATTCTAACAAATGCAAGGACTTTTTGTACATCCAATGCCTTGCTGCAGAAAAGGACACCAACATTAGTAGCCAGATTCCAGACTGATTATGAGTACCCCAGAGATGAGTCTGAATGATATTGGCTGACACTGTGACCCTCTCTTGTCACACCATCTGGCCAAATTTTCCACATGTACAGAAGAAATATAAAAATTCAATGGGCATAAAATTTGAATGAAGGCATTTTGGAAACTCAGTATCAAATAGTCAACTTTGTACCTGTGATATTGATGCAAAGAACTTCCTTTATTGCTATACCATCATCCCAAATTGTGTGCAAGAAAGTGATTACTTACTGATATACAGTCAGATATAAAAGGTATTTTTTCTTTGTAGAATAGCATTATCTGAAATAACAAATATTTAATACTAAAATTAGATGTAACACTTGAGCAAAAATAACCTCTTATTCTTCACTCCTGGCTTCCTCTAAGCTTCTGTTTTTCACACCGTACATTAAGTTCTCAGTTTCTCTACAGATAATAATCGCTGAAGGACGGCAGATAACGTGTTCATGTCAAAATTTAAGGTGCAAACTTTGAGTAATTGAAAATAAATAAAATATTATAAGAACATTTCAATTACGGAAAAAAAGATTAGAAAATCGAAGAACATTTTATACATGCATTGCTACTACAGTAGCTACATGAACTCTATAGCATGATAAATGACGATCTGTTCTGATTTGCCCATTAACATTCAGGTGCCATACCTGATCAGGGACACACACACGCACACACATAAAAGGGTGTGAACATATATAACTTAATTAAAAGTGATAAGTCATGACAATGTCACTCTGTGTGTCTCTAAAAAAAACCCGTCTATAATTAAGAACCCTGATTAAATTCTGGCCATCTCCTAAAGACCGCACACTGCATTTAAAGCATTTGCCAGTTTAACTGCGGCATCTAATTAGAATGAATGACTTGTGGATCAAGTCCAACTCAGTCCGCCAAGCTGCATTCACAATAATGGAAATAGAGGATGAGGAGATTGGGCGGATCAAATGAAGTGGGAGAGAGAAGGGTCTTTGAGCAAGTGAAAAAGATGTGTGTGTTGGACCATATCAAAGCTCTTAGTTTATGTGTCTGTCTGGCTCGCTTGTATTTCACTCACTAGACTTTGGTATAATATGCTGTTACAATCACCTCACCTCCGACAGTCAGACAGTTATGCAAATCAGTATAATTAACTGCAAAAATCTTAGAGAATACATGTTTGGGACAAAATGCTGTTTACCTGAAAAGCAAAAGGAAAGAGAGAAAAACTGCAGACATGTTGTGTGAGTGTGAGAGAAACTGTGTCTCCACATAGAAGCAGACTGAAAGGAAAAGCCATTACAGCTCACCTTCTGATCTAAGTGAGGGTCACTGTCACTCACTGTGACACTAACCATCAACTAACGTCTGCTAATGCACTCCTGGTGGATTTACAACAACATAAACAAGGGCAACACTGAGCTGGTTGAAACTTTTAAGGGACGATTGGCCCGTCCCCAAACTGCTGATCATTCTGTGCACTGTGCAATCGATGAGGACATTCACATTTTTTACAGCCAGAATAAAGCCCCCTCCCCACTGGATTCAGAGTGTCGCTTTGTTTTCCTAAAATGTTAACTCTCTATTGTTGACATGAACCTGTAGCTGAATCTATGTTGCCTTAGTGACTCATGGCAGAAGCGTTTACCTGTTATTTAAGTACATTAGATACATGCATCTATATTAATCAGAAAGTGCAGACATTTATAACTTGTGCTTTCTATATTCAAGCCATAAATCAGTGATTGTGATGTGTTTTCACACCTTACAGTTTATGATACCATACACCACATCTTGTTATTTTATGGAGAGCAGCAAAGCAGGAAGTGGGCTAGTTTGAAGGCACACAATCAGCCTTTCTTTGATGCTGTCTCACACCTTGTTATGAGTGCAGACTAATTGTGTTTATTTTTGCAGCCTCAGTAATGTCCATAGATTGGTAGTTAAGGGCTTGCACGTGTCAGAAATGCCTAGGAAAAAGTTTACCATATCTGGAAACTGAGTCTACAGTGTCTGGCAGCTGCCATATTTTAGAAGGTTTGATGTGTCTTATTGGAGATATGACCTCTTCAAGTTACAGACAGTTTGTGTCTTTCAGTATTTATGCTCCAAATAAGGTTGTGAAGATAAATAAAAAGTAATAAAATGTGTGCGCTTTCACATAAAACTGACAGAAAAAGAGGTTTCCTGTGGAAAGCAGAAGCAGACGAGGTAAGGGTATAACCACATCTTGAATTGAAGTACACTGAGCTGAAAAGGCTTTTCTGTTCAAGAACTAACTTGAGCAGCAACAGTTACAGAGAAACTGCACAGTGAAACTAATCAACAATCATCCCAGCTGCACTGTTCATTAAGACTTATTCTGTTACACGCAATTAGTCCTGCGCTTCATTGAGAAGGACAGCTAGATCATGCCCTTGTGGAATAGCAGCACTGAGTGCATTTGGGACTGCAGTGCAACAGCAAGCTCCTGTCACACTAAGACTTGTCACATGATGCTTCCAGGGATGACAAAACCAAAACACAACTGCACATTACAGAGTCTCAGCAGAGGCTTAAAATTAGTAATGTAAAGGAAGCTTCTCCATGGATGAGGCTACACAGTCAACTGAATCAAAATGAAAGCACTTCAGTTCTCAGAAAGTCAGACTGGATATAAATATATTCAGGAATCAACACTGTCTCAGAGGAATTAAGTTTATGTGCAACTCATTTGTTTTGCCAAGTATGATACATCTATGTTCCGTAGCAATGCTTTTACAAGTAAAGGAAGTTTTTGTATAGTGCACCAAGTTTTAGGAAAGTGCTCGGAGTGATTTTTTCAATACTTAACCAAAAGACGGTGATCTTTTCTCTAATCTTAACCAAGCGCTTTGAGTGCCTAAACAGGCTCATAAAAATCATCAATCATGCTTTAGCTCTTACAAGCGGATATTATAGTGCAAGAGCGGATATTGTAGAAAAACAGCTTTATTTGCTGGTACATTCTGGAAGACCATTTTGATACTTAGATACGTTAATTAAAAATGTTTCCTCATCATGTTCACTTTCACTCAATTCAGGTGAGATCACATTTTTGCTGTTGCAACCTATCAATCATAAACTATTAATTCATAAACCTTATTTATAGGAGACAGGGTTGGTAGGATATATATTTAGGATTTGTCATTTTTTCCAATCTTGTGCTGTTGAGTCCGTTTCAGTCATTTCTCACTTTTTTTTCTGTAAAGACTTGAGACTTTGAGAGTATAAAGATTTGTTTATGACCTTGTTTGCCACTGTGAGATCCTTTCAGTGCTTATATGACAAAATTTTTAATCATAACCACAAGATGGAAAAATCAACAAGTGCTCATATGTCAAAGTCATATGCTTTGTATCCCCAAGCATCCACCCCAGCCTGGTACCTTGCAGGAGGTTTACAACATCAGTATTGTCTCGCCAAAAGAAAAGTCATTTGTCATTATATACTTAATTCTACATAAAGAAATGACCACTCTTGGGCAGTATTTTAGCTTGACTGCAAGAGGCCACTTGGAATATATACACTTAGATTGTTTTAAGTAATGAATGTGGAATTTTTCTGGTGAGGGCAGTCTCAGGAAATTGCATTGCTTACCCTCATCATCGGAAGGTTTCATGTACACCCCAAACATCCCTTTGCTTGGATCATCATCTTGTTCTGTGACTGGTAGCAGACAAGAGGGCAGGTGATCAAGGAGTGAAAGCAACCCTAAAACATTCTTTCATATCTTTTTAATCAAGTCAAGAACACAAGTATTCTTTCTTATTTTCGGTGTAAGCACACTCTCCTATTGTCAATAAGCTGTATTGGCATAGAGCCCACCGTTCAAGTGGGGCAGCCAGCCAATCAGCTGGAAGTCAGGATGCACATACCATGACCATGCTATTTCTCAGTATGTGGATACTGGAACTGCTGTTGCTGCTGTGCTTTACAAGCTAACAAACTGGCTGTTTGCCTGAGCAAGAACAGTGGAGGTTGCATAGCTTGATGTGGGAAGAGGAGTCAGACACAGATCCTGCTTTGTAATACTGCGATGTCTAATGTGTAATCGTATTTGACGGACCATTTGCTGTCTCTGGCAGCTTTTTAAAGATGAATAGAGCACTCCTATAGAACATTGGGCTTTTTGTCATATTGTTTAGGTCTGTATCCACAAGGTTATATAAGAGTCAATACATGAGATACATTCTGTTCTGTTTATGTTTTATGATGTGCATCATTCCAGATATCATAAGTGGCAAGGAAGAGAAGCAAATAATATTGATAAAGAATGTGCTTCATTACTGACTTTGTGTGGGAGGTATGTGGCAGTTTCAAACTTATCAGACACAACTGAACAAGAACCTCATAAAAAAAAGGGTCAGGGTCACATCAAAGTTACCTCACCAGTGGTTTTAGCCCATTAAAACTGTGCATGCTCCACATTACTGGAGGGTGTTTTCCAAGTTCACCTTAACATTTTTAGATTGATTTATCCTTCCCAAGGGGAAAAATCAGGCCAGTGACCCTTCCATCATGTAAACTGTCTTCTGAGAGAGCGGTTAGCAGCCTGAGAGTACACAAACTATGAAAAGAAGCTATCATCAAAGTTGAGGAAGATGATGCTGTCAAATTTCTGTTAAAGGCTTAAATCCACACTGCCTTGCCTGCGTTCTTTCTGGTTCAAGCACAGTGACGTGTAATTGTGTAATGCATAGGGAAATTTGAAGACTTCTGCCTGAAGCTCATCAATGATGTGGCAGCGTACAGTGAGAGGAATATCCTCTTTGGTAAAGAGAGCAACATGACAGGGTTCTTGGTGCAGTGCCTAACAAGGGCTCTGGGATGGAGATGAAATATAGCAACCATGCCACCAAACTTTTTTATGTCTGTTCAGCCACTAATGGAAAGACCTTTATGGATCTGTGGGCCTTTTATCAACCACCTACGAGCGAAAATGGCCACTTTCTGAGAACATTTACACAAAGGTGGCAGCAGGCAGAGCAATACCGGGACAGAAATATTGGTAGTAATCCAGGATGCTTTGACCGCAAGCTCTTGGATCATAACATAAAAGCCTTCCTCAACAAGGCTGGATAACACTGAAGATCAAGAAATGAATGCTGCAGAGTTCCACAGAGAGGACATTGAGGAAGAAGAATAAATTCTAATCTAGAAATACTATGTTTTACTATTTGACAAATTTATTTTAAAATGTATTTTTAGAGGGTGATCACTGGGTGCACATTATTCAACATTCAAGCAGTTCTGCATTTTTTATACATGCAAGTGGCATGGCTCAAAGAAATGTTGGTTGGTTTTCTAGTTTTGGTGTGACAAGGACATTTTAAAGATGTATCTGAGTTGGGTTTTTTTATACAAGTTATAAGTTTGCAGGGTTGTGATGACATGATGTTTCTCACATTTTAGGATTTAGTGGTTTTCAAGAACCATAATTTCTACTCTCAGGACACAAGGATACAAGGAATATGCAGATAGATTCAATCATGCAAAATGAATCTTAAATTATGCAATAAGAAGTGATAAAAATCTATATTTCGCCACCATCATTGCAAAGCATTTTCTCATCCTAACTCCTTTTACTATGACAAGGGTGATATTTTTTATTTTAGCATATATTCATCTGTTCCTCACATATTGGTGAGGCAGTGTAATACTGCTGCAACTTACCATTAAAATCATCTTTACTTTTTGCTTTTTATGAACAACATTAAAAGAGACATCTTGGTATTTAACATCAAACTTAATGGAATCTGTGAGCAGGAGGGGATGATAATCGTTGCACTTAAAACCGCTTATATTAAGAGTGGTTGTGAGGAATGATATTACAAGTGCAGATCTGTCGGTCAGGGAGAACTGAAGTGGAGATAATCATGACGACTAATAGGAGAGGATGGCTGAAGAAATGAAAGTGAAATTAGCCACAAGGATAATGAGTCATGTCTCAATGTGACTCTGTAATTCCATGCCAGCACAACACCACCTTATGTCACTCCAAACACTGCTGCCTAGCCGGCAACTCTCTGCTCACAGCCATAAATCTGAGTGGACCGTAGAAACCTCAGTGCTTAGTCTGCTGTTTTACATATAACAAGGAAGATAAGATTTGTCTTTGTGTTCATAATAACCGACCTTCATTACTGTCACTGAGTGAAACACTAATTCTGCTAAGCGTTATTAACTCTGAATACATTACACACCCTGCAATCTGTTTTGTATCTTTGGTGGGTATAAAAAGCAGCAAAATAAATTGAGCGGCAATGGAGTAGAGCAGAATATGCTTGATGCATAGCTACCAACCTTTGTTTCATTTATTTAAACACTTTGGTTTTGGTTAAGTGGAAAGAAGCAAATGCTACACAAATTTTGAGCAAAATAATGTAATTTTAAGCCATGAGCTCTATTCTTTTATAGGTAAACTGCATTGCAGAATGTCTCACTTTGGAAAAAATGTTGCATAGCATCTTTACAGGGGCCTTACATGGAGTCAGTATGATGGAACAAAATGATGACCAACAACACTGTTTTCTGTGTGACAAGATTGCATGCTTGTCTACGTGCTAATTTACATGTGAAACAGCACAGCGATGGCTTAAGAGGAGAATATTCCATCGGTTTGTTGTTGTTATTTTCCTGTTTTGTTCTGCCACTTCACACTGAATACCAACTGGAGCACATCAAGAGACAATCAAGTATAACTAGCGCACAGTGAGAGCCAACGCGGTCGCACAAATACTGCCTCTATGATTAGATTGGATTGGACTGGATTGGGAGGAAAAAGCTGGAGGAGAGTTGTTTACTTGTCCCCTGCCCCAAAAAACACATAGAAGCACACACACAAAAGCACACAATAATGTACACACAGATTTCCAAATTTGATGAGATATCTTCCTTTGTCGCCGCAGCAGTCAAATGATGGGCATAAATGCACCCTCCTCTGCTAATCTTGACCCACAGTACACTCTATCAGGGTCCCCCGACAAGTTGTCAAAATCTTAAACCCTCTCAAATGTCAGTATAGATAATAACAGACTAAATGCCCCAGTGAAAACTGGCAGACATGAGCAGCCTGTGTGTGTGTGTGTGTGTGTGTGCTTTTGCATCAGGAAGTGTTATTAGCTTGAGAGACAGAGCTGCAGGCTTTTTCCAAGAAGTTATCTTTAAGTTTGCAGAGGAAAAGATCTTTTTACATCAGTTCACGTGTTCCAGATTTAAGGAGACTGAGTTTCACTGACATGTTTTCTTACAGAAACCAAGAAGACATGTGCTGATGTGGGGCAAAAACATGTATTATGTGATGTTAGCTTACCCAGTATAGGGACATTTTCAAAACATTTGGAGAAGTGAAACATGAAAAGTGTTTTTAAGTGAGTAAATTTGATTGGGAATGCATACTGTCTCCCAAATACATTTACAGCATGCCACACACACACACTGGCTAATATGACAAATGGAATTCAAGTGAAAAATTGCAGCTTAAGTTGTAGCTAATGGTAGCTACAAGAAGTAAGAAACAACCCTGACAGAGAGACCTACTGTTATTTAAAGCCTTTTATTCGGATAGGTGTCTACTATGAGATCATTTTCTTAAAACAAATTCATTCTACGGTACTTGAAGTTCTTTTTGATAGCTTTTTTACACTTGACTGAATGAGAAACCGCACCAAACAGAATGAAATGCCTCACTTTAAAGCTTCATTGATTTTTATTTTTTTATTTTTTTTATTTTTTGGCCACACAAAGAACTCCACAGTAAGTTAAAGGTATTTGTGTGCGATGGGTGGAACAGAGATTTTTTTTTTGAATAGCCACCCTGTGACCCTGAAAACAAGGTTGATGAGATTGATGCAATTGAACCAAAGTAAATTTGCTAGCTGTAACAATGAGCTCAAAGAGGCTATACAACTGTGTTAGAATTGAGTAATAATTTGTGGGTTTGTCACCATGAGCAATTATTTCAGTGCTAATGCTTAAAAAATATATATATTAGCAGAGCTTTAAAGGACGGCTTTTTCAAAAGACAATTTTTTGTCTTAAAACAATAGTCCCAAATAAGTGCCCAAATTAACACTGAAATAGGTTTTTCTTGCTACAATCATTCTTCCTGTTCATACGGGCCATTAAAGAATCCTGTCATAACCCCCCATCGCTTACATTGTAAATTTACAATGTAAGCAATGGGGTCCAAAATCCACAAACCTCTGTCTGAGCAAAAATGTATTTAAAAGTTTATCTGAAGTTAATATGAAGCTTCAGTCATCCAAATTAGTCAAATCAAGTAGATATCTTTCAAAGTTACAGTCTTTTCAGTGCCAAAGTCCCTCTTTTTGTTACTATACTTCCACTGCAGCTCAACAGGGAAACACAAAGAGGAAAAGACTGTAAATGTGGCAGATATCCACTTGATATGACTAACTCATATAAGCTTCAGAAAAACTTTTAAATGCATTTTTTTGCATTTAAAAAATCACACACACACACACACATTTTTGCCCCCATCACTTACACTGAACACACATTTAAAGGGGATCTTTTAATAGCCAGTATGATCAGGAGGAATGATTATAGTGAGGAAAACCTCATATGGGCACCTGATTGTTGTTTTAAGGCAGACTTGAAAAACTGTGAACTCATCCTTTAAAGCCATTTGGTAGATATTCCCCACCTGACAGCATGACCTACCTTACTGAGAGGCAGTTGTACTCCACTGGCAGTTCCTCTTGAAGGAGCAGCTCAATCTATCAGAACACAGGCCCAGGTTTAATGATAATAAATTATGGCTACTAAGAAATTCCACATGCGGTATGATTGTCTCTAGAGAGTTGAGGCACATTCAGCCTTAATCAATGGATGACATTAAAGAGAGAGACAGCTGGTGGAGGGAAAGACATGGATAAGTACAAGTTGGAGTAAAGGGTCAAACACAGGATGGAGCAGCGTATAAGAATAAGCTAACAGTTGGAGCCTGAGGTTCTCGTCTGTTAGGTTAGTTCTTCTTCAATGCATTCAATTCCCAGGGGACTCGCATTCAAGTAAGAAGCCCCGAGACATCAGAGTAAAGATTCTATACTACAGCAAAAATTAAAAACTCCAGCACTTCGGGTTTCTTCAAGGCATTTTCACATTACACCAACAGTCTGGCTCATTACGTGCCAGAGCTCTGTGAAGATACTTTGTACTAATTAAACAAATATACAACCCAGCAAATGAGTGGAACCAATTTTTGCTGTCAGGGAGATCAGTATAAATGCATGAGACACTAAAAAGAGAAGCATGTTTCACCCACCGGATGGAGTAAATGACAGAAAGTGTACTAAATAGAGAGAATTAAGATAAACAAGAGAATTAAATGCCTTTCACATAGAGGAAATCTGACTTGAAGCTGTTGTTTTAGTGGCTTCTTAAACTCAAAGAAAAAAAAGACAATTTTAGATTTACCACAAATACACTCCTCTTCACCAATGGAGGAAAGTGGCTGGATGCCATTGCTATTGTTGTGCAGGGAAAAAAAAAACATTTCTGCATACAAATTGCCATCACATTCAATTTTATTCACCCTCCATGCTTTGTTTGATAGAGATATTTTACTCTCATCTGGGGGATAATTGGGGATTATGGGCTGTAAACTGGCATTTTGATGGCTTTTAAAGAACACTGATTTTTTTCTGAGACAACTAATAGTGCAATTCTAAATTAATTTTTTTATGAGCGTTTCTTTTGTGAGAACATGAGAGTATGTAGTGAGAAAGTTAGGGAAATAGTTTGTCATGTAAACTATTTTAGCGGTCATTGTCTTGCTAGAGATTTTGCTACATTTTGTTTCAGTCTTTGGTAGAATACTGTGATGGTTGCTGTTATTTTGTCAGTTTTTGGTTGTATATTCAAATTTTGTTGATTTTCTGGTACTTTGTAGTTTTTGATTGTACAGAATATTGTAATTTTGTTTCTGTATATTGTCATTTTAGTATTGTTACTTTTGTCTACTCTCTCTGTACAACACCTATTAGCATCATAGCTTGTAATATACAGCTTATTAGCATTTTAAAGAGGACAGATGAGTCGATATGATTGGCCATAACTGATATCAGCCTCTAACAAACCCACTGATGATGTATGATAATGTATAATAATGTATTACCTCTAATTCCATCTTGTTTTCAAGTGGGCTGCAGGTGAGCTGCACGCTGTGCGCCGCCCACCAACAAAATATCAAATATTCACTGCCACATCTTGTGCGCACTCCATACTGCACACTTGAATACTATTTGCACTCTGTTTCTTGATTAACAAAAGTAGGAAATGTCAACCAAAAAATAACCAAATATTTTAGGTGCCATTGAATAACTAGAGGCTGACTAAATTCCATGGTTCAGTTGCTAAAGTGGTATTTTATAGTTCAGTTCATTACAGTTTATGGTCTTGCTTCTGGTTGTCATTTTTTAAAGTTGGGTGAGTGAATGAGTAATGAATACATTCTTACATTTCTGTTTTTGCTATCCCACCTCACAGCCTCCATGCACTATTCACAATCTTAAACCATTCATTCTGTGGCCCATTGTGTATAATCCTGACAAGTTCTAAAACCCATTTTTACTCACCACAATAGCCCTCTCACTTTGTCTCTCCCTCGCTCTCCAAAATGTCATATTTTTAGAGAGTTCAATGTTGTTCAGAGTCTGAAGTTTCTTAGTCATTGCTGCACTTGTTATTTGTACCCGTCTGTTTTTCTTCAAAAGAAACATTTGAGGAAAGGTGAAGGAGGTGAAAACAATCATTGTAAATGTGTGATTTTCTGGTTTGGTCAATGCCTTCCCCCATAGGGCAGTGATGAAAGACCCCCAAATTTTGTGTCTTAAGGAAGCAGTTTGCCTTCAGTCACACATGGACCATCCGTGCCTTCTTTTTTTATCACTTGCAGGGCAGCATAGGGACAATGATGTTGGTCTGATGGTCATCTGGTTTTTCTTTCAGTTTCTCCTTCACATTGGTCCAAGATACTAGTTCAACATGTACTGACTCCAGGACATTATTTTTTTCATGACATCATCAAATTTTGTGTTGCATTAGTGGTTAGAAGGTAACGCTCATAGCCTGACTCTACGGTCAGTCCAACACTTTGGTCCAGACTGAAATATCTCACACAATTACCGGATGGATTGCCATGAAAATTTGAGACATTTATGGTCTCCACAGGATGAAGCATGACGACTGACTTTTCATCTGGTGTCACCAGAATTTTAATTTGTTCGATACTTTGGTTTATGACCAAATACTTGCAAAACTAATGACATCCCCAACAGCCTCAGCTGCACTTTGTGTTAACTGTGTTAATGATCAAATGTTAGCATGTTAACAGGCTAAGCTAAGATAATGAAAATGGTCAGTTTTACCCTGCCCATTAACATTGCCATTGTAAGCATGTTAGCATGCTGAGCATGTTAGCTTTTAACTCTAACAAGTCTGTTAGTCTTGTTTATTAACGAGCTATAAAATGACATGATAACAAAGTCTACCATTCCATTATCCAAGGCAAACCTAAAATTGGTAATGTCACAATGTGGGATGACCTGTCCCTTATTGCAGCCTCTAGGGTTGTAGTTGGTTGTGGTGTTAAAGAAAGTGTGCCCACTCCTCATGTTGTTCTTCAGTAAAAAATGCTTATAGGGACAAGATCAGACAAGGCAGAAGGTTGAAATGTGATTGGATTTCACCGTGCTGGGGTTTTCAGAAGTGGGGCTTTCAGCCTCGACGCCCACATGTTTACTGTTGTGAATAAGTCCAAAGGGGTTATCCACCCAGAGACCTTCTCCTAACCAGACTTTTACACAGATCTGTCACTGCTCAGCTTTGGCATGAAAAGTGAACATGGGCTCTTATAATACTACAGTGAGGATACTGTTGTCAGGTTTAGACATGAACCGTCTCTCTCAGCTATAAATTTCACACTTCCTCCTCGCAGAGATGTTTGAATATGCATGTCAGGTGACCAAATAGAAATCCTTTAAAGTTACATGAGACTATTCTCACAGTTTCAGATCCATGCATGTCCCATGACCAATACTATTATTGTGATGTTTAAAAACAGAAGTAAGGCATGGTCATTATCTTTTGTCAAAGGGATAGAATGTGGAAGTAGTGCAAGTTACAGCCTTTGTTATATTCAACAGCAGTACAATAAAATAGTCTCTCACTGGTTTGAAGTCAGACAATCTGCACAACATGCCCAGATTTTAATAATACATTGCTGAGATAACACTGTGCTCACAGCGAAACTGAGCAGTGAATGTGACTAAATGAGCAGTAGAGAACGTGTGAATGTGTGTTAACACTGGTCCCACACCCCCCTGAGGTCAGCAAACACACAAGCATACACCTCACACATACACACACACACACGTAGATACAAATATCTACACACAGAGTTGACAATTAATGTCCTGGTGCAATATGCTGCAAAATGTTCAATTTGCTGCAGGTCACAGGGGTATCTAGGAGCCCAATATACTTTCAGAGCAGGCGTGACTTCAGTGTGGAACCATTAGTGGGTGCAGGAGGGGCATGGTGCACCAGCAGGTCACAGCACAGCACTTTCTTTCCCTCTCATCACACCAAATAAAGCAAAAAGAGCCTATAAGACCAGTAATTCATTGTTTTAATTTTTATTTTGTTGGAATGAACAGTCCCTATTGAACTTTTCTGTCAGGGACATTGGGATTAAAAGCAGCCACATGCTTTACATTTTGTTCACTTCTTGGACCACTGAATGAAGCAATCAAAGTGATGATACATTTTGTCAGAAATCCTTGAGATTTCCATGTCTACCTTGGAAAGTGAGTCCTTATCAAACAAAGCAATGCAGGCAAGGTCCCCTTATACTTTGATAAAACACTGATAGAATACTGATAGAAATCTCCCACTGGATAGCAGTCACTCCACTAAACCCTAATTTGAGTTATAAAGGTCACACACAGAATATGACTGTAAAATCATCAATCATCTAAATGCGTTGCTGGGTGTACAGGGAGTATTCGTAATAAATGAAGGGAGAGCTCATAATATGGAAAGGAGAGATGAAAAGAGCGAAAGGCGGACAGGCTGTTGGGATGACAGCCTGTTGTGATATACTAATAACAGTTAATATAGCTCTCTGTCTGATTAGCTGATGAAATTAGATATTGAAAATTGCTGCCCTTACCTTTGAAAACAGTGTCACCCATTCATCAAACACCTATATCATCAGGTTTGTTCTTAAATCCCTAAAGAACATTTGTACACAAAAAAAGTGCCTAATTATCAGCATTTTCTCAGCCTGAGCTCGCTATTAGATATGCATAAAGTTGTGGCCTTTGGTTAGAAGATTCAAACAGATTTCACAGTTTATTCTTATGATCTGTACTAATTGGACATAGTTGTATGAAGCCATCTCCCGCAAAGTTGCAGACAAATGATTCAATTCTTTGAAGAATTCATTTATGTATTGGAAATCCAGTGTTGTGACCTAATGTGTTGAAAGAATAATATTGCTCATCTCTGATGAATAGGGTAAACAAATTATTGAATTATTGGAGTAATAAAATCCTGCTTCTCAAAAACAAGCCCGTTTTTTTCTGCAATATTTGATTTTATCTTTTTATCCCAGTGCAAGTTTGAAAAGCTTTTATAGTTAAGTTCAGCTCTGAGACTTTAACCACTAATAAATATAGAGGACAAAATAGACAAGTAATACTAAGCAATCAATTTATCTCATTTTCAGTAGTAGAGATTGTACTAAATCAAACATATGAAGTTTAAAGGGTTTATTACAAAATTACAGTTCACATATTTCCATAAATAAGGTAATCTAATCTCCAGTGACTTGTAATTGTTAAAACTGTGCATATCTGTAATTAGTTTAAATAACTAACAGTTTAATTAAAAAGAACTAATTAATCTTTCAATCGTGTTGGTGTCTGTGTGCTCCCTTGGTATCTTTCTTCTATTGTCATAATCTGAGCTCAAATTAGTCAAATTTCTGCATCTTGTTAGTTAGTCCTGAACAAAAGGATAAATAATGGTAAGCACTGCAAAGATTTATGCTTCTTGTAAATATCTGCTTTGCACCAGAGGTTTCACCACAAAGGTACAGCACTATGTCTATGACTCACTCTGTCTCTCTGTGTGGCTTCCTGTTGTCTGTCTCTCAGTCTTCTACCCTCTCTCCACTCTTTAACCTCAGTCGACAGTTTACTGTTTCTCTCTTTGCCGAATCCCTGGATGGATTCAGCTTGATTGATTGTAATGAGTTCGGGGAGCTCAAACATGGCTGGAGGTGCACTGGGGACGGCCTTCTCTTTCCTGCTCCTCGCCTCTATTATACAAGGTAATCCTGGACCACATGTGCTGTTGCTCATATAATATACAAAGAAAGAGGGGATATTTATGTGGGTTTGAAATCTGTATTGGGTTCTGGTGTGACAAGCTGCATCGGTATAATACTATGATTGTATCTGCCTGCATCCCAGTGGACTTGAGTCTGTAATAGCAACTTCAAAGTGCAAGTGATTTTGTCTCCTCACTTTCCTTGCCTCCAACGCTATCTGATGTGCTTGACAGGGCACCAGGATGTTGAGCTGTTCCATGATGAAACGGTGGAAGCAGTAGTGGGCCAGAACATTAGCCTACACTGTATTGTAAAAAACATCACCAATCTCCAGATTGTCAATATTGAATGGAGTAAGAGAGGAAATGAAATAGAAAAGCTGGCTCTGTACACACCACGTCATGGAGTCCATCGATTTAGGTCTGATGTTAACATCCAGATTGTGAACAATGATACAAAGAACTTCATGGGCTCCTATCTACAGCTTCATAGCTTGGAGAGTTGGAACAGTGGCATCTATATTTGTGATGTTACAACTTTTCCTTTTGGCTCCACCAGGGTTGAAACAGAGCTAAAGATCAAAGGTAAGGCAGACATGCACACACTACTGTATATGCTTCAACCAAGACTCTGCATTCCTCACAGGATTTAATATCTGGGTAGAGATGTAACTTTCTGTTTAGAACATACAGGATGACAACAACTTCTATCTTATTGTCCACTGCATGTTTTTAATGTTACTCCTGATTGCATCACAGCACTCCTTCTCCACCAGTCTCAGCAGTTATTTACCTCTGAGCAAATGTATGTAATAATTGCAAAATCACATCCAAGAGCTGTGTTTGACATGAGATGTGTATTTTCATTCCTTTATTTGGCCCATCTGAAAATAAAGTAGTCAGTATTCTTATGCTAATATCATCCGCTGCTCTGTAATCATTGATTCTTTTCATTTTACAGCAAATGTTTTACATAAGCATTCTTGTGTTGTCAGTTCAAGTTAATCTCACTTTTTCTCTCTAATAGATGTTTTCAGAATAACGTGTGATGTGAATAGCACTGTTGAAGTCCAGTCTGGAGAAAATGTGACCATTCAATGCACAGCGCTCCGTAATGTACAGTACAGGTGGACCAAGGTACGGAAAACAGGAAACATGCCATTTCTTCATTCCTCTGTATTTCAGTTCATTCACTGAATGTCAGGATTATTTAGTTACTTCAAAACCTACATTACAAAAACACCTTGATATGAAAAGGTATGTATGTGCTACATAATCTCGTTTTACTCTAGAACGAGGAGCTGGTGTCGCAGAATGAATCTTTGCAGCTCTGGTGGGTGACAGATGCTCACGCAGGGGTTTACACACTGACTGCCAGCAGAGGAAACGAAACTCTGCATTTAGAGTTTATCATCACAATCCAAGCAACAACCACAAGCTCGAAGAGAGGTGAGCCTCTCCATTTCCTTCCCACTATTTCTCTTTGTGTAGTACTTAATTTCAGCATTTCCTCATGACTTAATAAACTGCACTGGACCAGAGAGCTGATACTTGACTTTTGTTATTATACTGTTGCATTAAAAATGTTAATTAGCTGGAAGGAAAGAGACAGATTCAAAGGATTCTGAAGCTGTCAGCCATGTTACAAGAAAGTACCAATGTGAATAAATTAGGAGCTACAAAACTTGAAAAAATTCTCTCTCAATTATTTGCTGCAAATCATTTGCGCCATGGGATTAAGGTGAATGCTGAATCAAGTAGAACTAAAGCAGTTTTTTCACAGGTTTTTAAATTGTAAAACAACCAAACTACATGTCGTCTGCCCCACTGGTTCTATAGTAGCTTATAGTGCTGTGAGTGGGTTGTGCTTAAGTAGGAAAATAATCCCCGGCTGTCTGCTTCCCCATGCATGGCCTACATGTTTTTCATGAGAATCTGAATAAGTACTCGCATGAAAAAGAAAGCAAAGAAAAAAAGTACAAGCCACACAGACGTCAGAAGTCACTTCCTGCTCTTCATCTCTATGTACTTTCAAACCACAGGAAGACACACACACACACACTGAGCAGAGCTTCAACAGCATCTCTGAATCATGTCATGGGGTGAGAGCACAATCTGTTGGACAGATAAGAGTAGTACAGCCCGAATGTCGGTTTGAAAAATGATATGAGCTACTTGAAACAGACACAGCGCTGCATTAGATCACATCCTATCGTGGCGTTGGATTGCATTTAATATGCTTGTAAATGAGCAAAAGTTTGCAGAATTTCAATCTCCCAGTTGTGTCTCAAAGGGGATGCAAGCTAACATGGATCATATCCCTGAATATAAGAACAGTAGAGAAAACAATCGATGCATAACAGATTAATTATACTCATTAATTAGAAATACACATTCGCCATACCATTGAATTTGAAATTCATGCCTACAGATTTGCCTTGGATCAGCACTCTATGCCCATGGATTCACTGCACAGGTTCTTGAATGAGCTCTTTGTCTTATTTTACTAATTGATTATTCACAGGGTGCTAATAAATGCCTGCTTGTTGCATGTTTTAATGATGTATCACTGTGTAGTGGATATTTTAAAGTTTTGTGCATTACTTTCAGCTTTTCAGTGTGAAGCTCATTAAAGGAACAGCTTGACGTTTGTTGGAAAACACTTATTTGCTTCCTTCTCAAGAGTTAGTTGAGAAGATCGATACCACTCTCACATCTGGTATGGTAAATATGTAGCTAGAGCCAGAAGCCTGTTAGCTTAATCTAGCATAAAGCTGTTTACCCCTATTTCCAGTCTTTATGTTAAGCTAAGCTAAGCTAACCGGCTGCAGGCTCCAGCTACTTTTCGTACATGTGGCATCGATGTTCTCATTTAACTCCTGGCAACAAAGCGATTAAGTGTATTTCCCAAAATGTTGAACTATGCCTTTAACTGGGATGCCGCTAACACGAACAAAGAGATTTCTATTTCATATTGGCTACAGTTTGTTTTTTCATGTCATTTATGACATGGCAATGGAGAAATGGCAATGGCAAGAATATATGTTTCTGATAATGCACTGACAACATTGAAAAAGCACAGTTCATTGCTGACAGCATGTTTAGTATAGTCCCCCCTGTTTTGCTTCTTTCAGATCTTGTGACAGTGTCACCACAGTTTAATGTATCTGAAAGTTTGAACAAATCAGCAGACAGCGGCCTTACCACATCACAGAGTGCTGAGATTTCAACCACTTGGACCATGGGTGCAGGTACTGGTGTAACAGATAATAATCCCGAACCCAGCAATGTTACTATCACAGCGAATGTCACATCATCCTCTGCTACACAAACTGACCCCTATAACTTCTACAACTCGACAACGAGGAATGACATAAGGACAGAGGAGTCCAGCACCACGGGAAACAGTACAGCAAACTCTACATCATCTGGTGCAACCTCAACTCTGAGCGCTGGAAAAACAACAGACTCCATTGGGGATAATGGTAATAATTACTTGATATTTCACAATTAATTGATGCTGGAAAAATCGTGATTCTCTTCCTTTCTCCCTCACTAATGCAACATTTCTAGGATAGGATCTGTGACCATAATCTGCCATGAGACTCAAAAACAAAGGTGGAAGTTTTATATTCTGTCTGTCTGAATCTACATCTCTTAGTTTGCCTGAAATTGGCTTTTCATTAATGCTCTCATATATTGTTTGAGGGATCATATCATTTGCTCTGGGGACTGCCAACAGTGCGGGTTGCTTTGTGACGGCAAGGGGAGCCATGGTGCCGGAAAGTAAAAACAGTTTGAAAGCATCAAACAACTAAGTAACAGCATGGCTTAATTCTCAACAGACAAGACCCCTTAAAAACCACAGGTGAACATAAGCCACAGATTCTTCATCATCTGCCTCTTCATCAAATGCGGTGGCTTTATCTCAGCCTCAGGCTAAATAGGTAAAGGTAGAAAACTAATTAAAATAAGCATCAACTCCTGGAGTTGGAGCATGACCAGCTGTAGGGGAAGATTGCAATGGACACCTTGCTGCCGAAAGGCAAAAAGTTTCACATTGTAGCTTAACATTTATTATCAATATTTGTTGCAGACTGAACAAACTGATGTGCTAGTGTCCTAGAAACAGATCTCTTGCTGCTGTCCTCCAAAATTACACTTTTTCCCTTCTCTGAATTTACTCCTTAGATACTGCACGAAGTCATCTGGTGTGTGTGTTCATCATCGTTCCAGTTCTGGTATTGATCGCTGTGGCTGGCATTCACTGGAGGAGACAAATTATAAAGCAGAGGTGAAACTCTCGCCATATACTATATATCCATTTTACACTTGCTTGCACTTGTTCAGGATCACCCAGTGCATGTCTGTCCTAGCATGACCCTGAACAACAGGGAAAATATTGATATTTCTTTTATTTTACTACAATATCTGCATATTTCCTGGATACAGCTAACTCTCTAGCAATGCCACTAGTCTATACTATACTCTCTTTCTGTAGGATGGATGAACCGCCTTCATTTAAACCCCCTCCTCCGCCAGTCAAGTATACAGCTGCAAAACAACGGGACAATTACCCCATCTCAAGGTGTAACTCAGGAACAGAACTTGAAATGAAGCATCAGTTAAATGATGTATAATGTAAGCTGTGTCCTGTCTTGGTTACATGCACATGCATCTACTTTCAGTTGTGGTCGTTTTCAAACTGTGGTGACAGCATTCTCAAGCAATTCTGCAAATGCAGGCTGTGTGTTTATCTGGCTTGGGTTGGGTAGATTCTTTGCTATTGTGTATAAAATTTTTCAGGGTTTGGTTTTACTCTTACAGAAGCTAAGTATTTTGAGATGTTTTTGTTTTTGTTTTTTTGGTTTTTCTAGGGATTTCTTGTATATTGAATGTATGACAATTCACAACAAAGTTTCTAATATTTTAAAATAAAAACTGGTTTAATTTGCCTCTGATTTTTTTTTTACTATTATATTGTAGGTACTTTCTCTTTATGCTATTTTCACAATATCATATATCCAGATTGTCTTTTTTAATGCATTCATTTGCATTTTAAATCATAGCTATTGTATCTCATGCAGCAGTCAACAGGCACTTTTTTTTTTGTATAGAGACAAAACTTAACGTCAGCTGTTAACGCATCTGTGAAGTTGTAATTCTGGCTTTTATCTGTAGAATCTGTGATTTAGGACTTCCTGTCTGAAATGAAAGCCCAATGGCTTCCTCTAATCTAGCTGTTAAATGCCGATGTCGCAAGCTCTCAAAGACCACTGGTGTCCACAGGTACCACAGAGTGACACTTGAGTGTACAAAGCGGGCCTTAAACCACAAACCACAAGGGCTTAATGGCTAAAAAAAAAAAAAGAAAACATAACAACCACTGGATGCCATCTTACACACACAAAGGAAATGGATGTTTTTGAAATGTAAATGTCAATACAGCTTTTCATACTTTTAAGTATTCACTGGTTCTATTTTTTTATTCCTCTGTGGTGATAATTTATTTTGAGGCCAGATTAAGTGGACTCTGCTTTTCCGATAACATGCTCTATGTATACACACACGCACACACTTCTGCGTATTGCTGTTTTGAGAAGCCTGTCACGACTGCCTTTTTTTTCTTCTGATTTTCCGACCACAGTAGCAAAACCACAATGTATTGTGTGTATGCAATGAATAAATTCTTGTTTATATAAAGCTCTGAAGCCACATGTACAAAGATAATACATATAATATATACTGTACAGGCCTAGTGTACTGTACACAAACTAAGTATACGTGTTTGTGTGAGTGTTATTCACAACACTGTGGGAATTGACCTCTGCCATCTGGGGACTGAAAAGGCGGGTCCTACAAATTGAACTATTTATTTTAGGGTTAAGCCTTTTTTTAGGATCAGAGTCAGGTTTATTAAATTGAAAATAGGATTAGGGGTTAACTGAATTGAATTGAATTGAATTTACAAAATATCTTTTGCTGGTGAATAAACTTAATGAAACTTTTCTGGCCTTTAAGGATGGAATGTTTTTTTCTGTGCTCACATTTTTAAACTTACTTATTTTTGGATTAATAGAAAATTGTATTCATCGAAAATTGCTGCTGTTTGTTGTCATCTTAGTAATATGGTGACCTATTTGGAATTGCATTGTATCTCGCAATATTCAGACTGCACCTTAGAATGAGGTTACATAGTTTCCTGTTTGTAACTGTAGAGCAGCCAGTTTTCAAAGCACTGTGATAAGAGAGAGGTAACTAAGGCAAGGTAAAAATAGACTACAGTGTAGCACACCTCTCTGACTAAAGACGGTGATGCCCTGTAGCCTGACAGCAATCGTGTCAGACAGACAACCCATTTTGTTGTAAGTCGGCTGGATTATGGGCGAAAACGGTAAGATCAGAATAACTTCTGGAACTTCTAAACTTATATTTAGATTTACAAATTTGAATATAATATTGCTACATAGTAGATATCATTGTAAATACTGTATGTTTCCCAAAGGATCATTTTGCAAAATGTTGATTTTACCACAAAAACAGAAATCAGCAGAAAATCAAAAGCACATGTCACAGAATGGCAGAACAAAAGGTGAATGTAAAAATCGGAGGATTACAACAAACAAAACAATGAGTTAATAATCCTAACTTGTTTGAATGTGATGGTATCTTGCTCCGTTTAGGATCCACACACGTTGGTGTCACAGGACAAAAGTTAATTATACCATGTGCAGCACACTTAACCTCAGAAACACTTGTAAAACCTTTTAATCTAATAATTTATCTTGCAAACTGTGGTTACAGTAGGATGAATGAATATCCTGTGAAATTTGTCAGTATTGTGCAGTTGATATTGGTACAATATTTACTTCCGTTGAAGAAAATAATAGTTCTTTGGAGGCAACATTGTGACTTCTAGATCATTATTTGAGAAACCGTCCTTACATGTTCCATGTGTAGTAACACATGGTAGATACATGCACAGATAGATACAGGTAGATACAAAGGTATATGTATTTACAGTATACATTAATAGTTTTATAATGGCTTTAATATTCTTCAATGTCTGCAACTTGCTCTGTTTTTCTTCCAATTGGAATTCCAATTGTTCAGTATTGTTTAAGCATTTGATTGCACGTTTGTCACCAGTGCAAAGTGATGACGCATTTTAAAAATGTTTCATCTTTTCTGTGTGTTTTTGAGAAGTACATGGGGAAATTCCAAGCGATATTAGTGATAGCTGATAAAAATGTAAGTCCGTAATTCCACACTGGCTTAGGAAACTTTACATTTTTTGATTCCCACAGACAGAAATTTAACAGTTTGAGGCGTTAATAATCGGCCTGTGTTCATCTTTTAGTGTGCCACACTGAATTGGTTGGTCTGGTGGTGTTATCTCTGGCCTTGTTGATCTCTTTGTGTCTCAATGTCATCTTCTATATCAGACGGACAGCCTCTTTGTGCAGAGGTATGGATATTTTAATTGTTCTTGTCTTATTGGCATGTTGTTTTGCTTTTTTTTAAATGTGGTTACGTTGATTTGAAACCTTTTACCAGTACAGGGCATTTTATAAATTGCTAAATATTTTGTTTATACAAACACAGATGGCTGCTGGCACCCACACATTAATGACGGAGAAAGGTATGCTTTTTATTTATTTATTTCTGATGAGGCTCTCTGCATGTTAACACGTTATATAGTCCAGTACTTGTAAATGTGTATTAAGTAATCCAATATTCCTATTTCTTTCTTATCTACAAATGAAATCTTGTTGTGGAAATAAACCTCCATATCTTGTTGAAGCCCGTCACAGAATGAAGGGCATTATTTTCATGACCTCAATCATCACGAGCAGCAGGAAAATCCCAACGATCATCATGAGCAACAGGAAAATCCAATCTATGGCAACATCAACACAGATAGAAGAGGTGAGCGCAGGCCTGCATTCTGTCGCCTTTTTAGAAAAATAAGAGGAAATCACTGAATTTTCTTAGAATGCAGTGAATCAATCAGTCTGTCACAAAAGGTATAATTTTGTATAAGCCTTGTTTTATCTATCGAATTCGATTTTCTTCATAAGTATAACATGATTGTTTTCTTTTTCTGTATACAGTAGATTACTGAAAATATAACGTGGCCAAGTGTGTTTTAACAAAAACTGAAAGTATATTTGGATCATTCCCCATTCCACTTTAAATAACTACATTTACAGTATAGATTTCATTTTCATCCATTGTGATATAACTCTCAGTTCTTTTAAATCACAGCTGAAGACTTTTCTGTTTGCCTTTTATTAAACCAAATTTGAGGGTTAAGATTTTACACTGCACTGTAACTTTTATTCTCCTGTTTTATCTGTCTTATTCCTTTTTTATCTTCTTTTTATTTCCAAATTTAACACTTTTAAATTGTATTTAAATGTCTTTTTACTTGTGCTGCTTTTATATTCTGTCTTGATGCCTTTTATGCTCTACGTAAAGCACTTTGAATTGCTTTGTTGTTGAAATGTGCTATACATATAAACTTGCCTTGCCTTGCCTATAAATTGCTTTAGATTTGTCTGTAGTAATTCAGTCTATAGATTCTTTTAAAAATCTGAATTCTTCTCCTTGTTTGTACAGTGTTAGTTTAATGTTAAACAAATGAACAATTCTTGTGTTTCACTTCAGATTCAGGTCTTGTAGAGGTTTGCTATGAGATGATGACCATGAAACACACAAGAGATCATATGAAGGTAACTGCTGTCACTGCATGTTCAGACTAGCAGGTATCACTGGTACAATATATCTCTGCGAGTTCATTAATGTAGTTTGTTGTGTAGAAAAGAACAACATTATTGCACACACACACAAAAAAAAAAAACAAACTTCATCATCATTTTTCTGTTCACTGCGGCGCAAGATTAATTTTGTGCCTGTTTGACAGTGCTCATTAATTTCCCTGATTATGCCTGTTTGCACGTGTTTTTTTTTTTCTTGAATGCATGCTAGAATGAATAAATTGTTAAACCTCTCTAGTACGTAAGATGAAATGTAGTGACTGTAAGATGCACTAGGTAACAAGCAAAAAAACTGACTTGTTTACAAAATGTAATCATGTTCTAAACCAATTGCCTGAGTGTATTTTGGTAAATGCTTTTATTTTAGTATATTTGCTATTCACACTGATACTAAATATATGATGTAAAAATATCCATGCAGATCACTTTAAACCATGCTGACAAATTTGCTTTCAAAACGGAAAGCATCTGATACCAGAGACACATTGTGGTCAATGAAACTGTTACAATACAATTAAGCACAAAATGTTCTAAAAATAGACTTCTTGAAATGCATGAGAACCTGCAGCCATAACTCTTATCTCAGACAGAGGATGTGTCCTTTTAACTGCAGGATTTTTGCTTACAAATACAAAAACCATATTTTAACAACCCACTTTGTTTCCATTGTCTGATACCAGCCACCACAGTCTGACCTGAATTATGCCTCGCTGGATCTGAAGCTGGCCAAGAAACGCAAGAAGAAGTATCGCTATCAGCAGGGCCAGAACCAGGGACGAAACAAACTTCAAGATCAGCCGCCAGGCCACCTCACACACCCCGTCAACGCTTTCTCGGAGGTGGAAGCAGACATGGATGCTCACCTTCCTCCCAGAGACACCAGCACAATGGTTTCGCACAGTAGCATCTACCTGAACAGTCAACAGATAGCCCAAGAGACAGAGGATATGGAAAGAGAAAGGAGTATAAATATAGAAAAGGAGAGTATGGGTTGGGAGGGAATGAGAAGGCGGGAAGATGGGGGAAGTAGAAAATGGATAGGAGAAGAAGAGAGTGAGGAAAGACAAAATAATGGGAGTGTATGCACACAGCTTCCAGAGATAGAAGCTATTCAGAGTGACGCAAATCACTTCATCAGCAATTTTAGCCCTGATAGTGACCAACAAGATTAGGCAGACATCATGTCACGACTCTTTTCTTGTTTCAAACTAGGCCACCTGAAAAAGTCAATAAAAACTACTGTCCATTACTGTGTCTGCAAGAATGAAAACTACATCATCTTCAACATTCAATGAGCTTTGCACAGTTGAGCAATTTCCTGATGCAAAGAACCTATCTCTTGAACTCTCCACATTGAGCAACTGAGGGAAAAAGTGTACCTTTCTATGCAGAGGATGTAATAAAAAAAGGAAACTGTGTGTGACATTTAGAGGTCAAGGGCCACATGGAAATTTTAAAAATTTGTTGCGAAAGACAAGGAAAACATCAGCTCATCAGAGGATTATTCATTGTTTTGATGTCTTGTCTCACAGAAGGGTGTGAGGGGAAAAATCTTTTACATTTGTTTTCCATGCTGTAGACCAGACCTCAAGAGGCAACACTTTCTAGGGCAAATGTGCTTTCCTTCACAAGTGAATCTGTTTTTCGGTCGTGTTATGACTGGAGATAAAACGAATGTGAAGATAAAATTAAAAGGCAAGGCACTAGAGAGAGGAAAGCTATAAGTACGATATACTGTGAGTAATGCAATTTTATTTTCCCTGTGGGCATATTGTTATGTAAATGTAACCCACGGAGGATTTTCCACGTCAACATTGTGATAATGGTCATTACCCTTATAATCTATTGCACTTATGAGCTAATGTGCCATCTGCTTAAATGATTATTTCTCTCTCTGTAATCCCCACTTGGAAAGGATAATTTCCTGCCCTACTATCTGCTGAAGGAACTGAGCTCTGAAGTTAACACAGCAGTGAGAAGCCTGCAGCACACTTACTGTTTGTTGACAGCTTATCAATACGTGACCATGGCCTACTTCCCCTCTGTGGATACATTTTTGGCCTCAGGCTTTTTGAATCTGTTGCGGCCATGCAGGGAAGCCAAAACAAAAATAAACAAACAAATAAACAAGCACATAATTTGATGTCGCAATAACTTGCATGTGAATGAATTGAAATTACAAAGCAGATCAAACAGGGTACAATTAATAACTGTCAAATACTGGTATGAGAAAACCTGAAAATGTGTTTCTTATAATAGTGCTTTCATACAGACCTGCACCTCAGCTTTGTCACATTTAAGTTGTAATTAGAAGCATTTTAAGATTATTAGATTAATATCAGCCATGCACTAAAATATATATAGGTGCTATGAATGATTGCCAAGAATCCTTACAGAAAATATCAGTCTCTACATTACAATTTACACTGTATGCACTCTGCTGGACTGCTCAGGAAATTCCCTTGATTGCATTGGGTGACGTAATAAAAAGGGCACTTTTCTTCCTGTTCAAACAGAGCTAAAGCTTTTAGCTGATGAAAGACAAAGGAGAATTTTTTTTAAGCATTTTTATGGTCTTTGGTACAGTAAACAAAAAAAAAAAAACAATCTAAGGCACACTAAATGTTACCATGGTATCATGTTTAAATTGACTTGGTTGAAGAATATTTTAAGGTCCTGAACTGCAGTAGACCATCAAGAGCTCAGGCTGCAACATTATGCCTTTTATATTGTGGCAATGAAATGCTTGTTGACATAAAAGTTTTGATAAATGAATATTTTTATCTTTATTTTAATAGATGTTTCTGAAAATGATGTATTAAAAAAACTGTGTGATTTTTTATCAAATGTCTATGTGAAATGATTTGAATAGCTACACAAAACCAAATTTTGGCTGCATTTCTTTTCCCCTGAGACTGCTGTGGACTCCATACAGAAGACTTTGTTTAAAGGTGTACTCCAGCAATTTAGTATGGAACTCCCATAATGTTAGTGGACATGTGACAGACATATTAAATATTATTAGTATTATGAAAATAAGATGATGAATAAAATGAAGTACTGGCTTCTGGTTTGGCTGAAAGGAAGAGTTTGGGGAACAGGTTAAACAGGCATTTTTTTAGTGTGCAGAAGACATTCTTCTTCTTCTTCTTCTTCTTCTTCGTCTTCTTCTTCTTATTATTATTACTAATACTATCATTGATAAAATATTATCACAGGAAAAAGATATATAAAAGATATAGCATCGATGATAGTCAGCAGTCACACTAAACGCCCAGTTTTGTAAACCGGAAAAGGATTGGGAACCGAGTGAAGCATCTCACAAGCAATAGACGATCTTCGTTGGAAACATGGCAGCGCTCATGTGAATGTCATGCCACTCTAACCACACACATTACCTGGACCAGTTCATGTTTGGTTGCGATTAGAGACACATTGAAGGTGGCATGTAAATGACATCTTGCAGGAATGTGCTTTAATTAATGTCAGACAGCTTCAGACGACTCAGTAAGATCCACATTTTACTTCATTCATTAGCGGAGCAGCTCTCGGTGTTAGCATCTTAGCTAATCGGTGGGCAACTTCAGACGTGATCACGATGGATCCTGACCAACAACTGAGAAATGTGAGTCACAAATGTGTTCAGTGACAACTACAGTAGGCATAAGATAGATGCACAATTATGGTGAGTTTATGGTGATGTTTCTCTCTGTCGCAGCTGCGGGATTTCCTGATGGTTTACAACCGCATGACTGAAATCTGCTTCCAGCGATGCAGCAGCAACTTCAACTACAGAAACCTTACCATGGACGAGGTGAGACAGGAGACTGGAGCTCATAAATACCCTGACAACTACATATGTACACACATCTACATACAGCTGCACAGTGGTGAAAAGTACATTTATTCAAGTAGTGTACTTAAGTATAATTTTGAGGTACTTGTAGTTTACTTGAATATTTCCATGGTATGCTACTTTATACTTCCACTCTACTACATTTATTTGACAGCTTTAGATACTTTTCAGATGAAGATTTGACACAATGGATAATATAACAAGCTTTTAAAATACAACACATTGTTAAGGAGGAAACAAGTTGTTTCCAACCTTTTTGCTTTTTGACGTCTTATAAAAAGCAGTGTGTAGTCGGGGTCACATTTCAGATGTGTATGAGTTGTGAACAGCTCTCTCACATGGTTTCATTTCAATAAATATTCCATTGATCCAATATTTCACTAAAAATCAAAGATTACAGAAAAAGTCCAAAAACTGAAAACAGATTTGTGTATCAGAACTTTGTTTTCGTCTTTCCTTTGCCATTAATCATCTCACGACCCCTCAGATTTATATGGTGACCCTTTGGAGGAGCCAGATCCTTAGGTTGTGAACCACTGGACTAAACTAGCTAACTGTATATAAAGTAGTTCAAACTAGCTCCACCTCCAGCAGCTACATGCTGCTTACACACTATATATATATACTATAACAGTATATTGCAAGGTGATTGTTGATCATCTCATTCCAAATCTATGGTCATATGTATGCAGTGGTGGAAGAAGTATCAATACCACAATGTAAAAACACTTCATTACATGTAAAAGTCCTCCATTTAAAATCCTACTCGAGTAAAAGTATAGATGTATTACTAGCTACATTATTCATACTGATGAGTCGCTGCATTAGCAGCATTTTATTGGTGTAGTTGCTCAAGGTGGAGCTAGTTTGAACTGCTTTGTGAGGGTCACAAGATAAATCTGAGGGGTCTTTAGATGATATATTGGGTAGGAGAGAAGAAAAAAACAGTTCTGCTACATACATTTGGATTAGTTTTTCAGAACCTTTCTTTAATCTTTGCATTTTTGTGAAATGTCAGAGTTTTCACTCTTTGTGCCTCAAGCAGTTATTTATTGAAACCATGCGAGGGGACATTTAGAGAGGAAATGTGTCTTTGGTGGAATGAATAACTTACAGATATCTAAAATTTGACAAGGAGACACGCGTACACGCTGATTTCTTTGTAATGAAAAGGTCTGGGAACAAGCTTATCATGTTATTTTATGTAAAATTGTAATCTGAATAGTACCTAAAGCTGTCAAATAAATGTAATGGAGTAAAAACTGCAATATTTCTCTCTGAAAGGGAGTATGAAGTAGCACAAAATGGAAATACTCAAGTGTACAAGTACCTTAAAATTGTACTTAAGTACAGTACTTGAGTAAATGCACTTAGTTACATCCCACCACTGTATGTATGTTGCTCTAACAGCCTCCACTGCTCTGATTTTCTGTTCCGGGCCGTCCACATTCTTTTGGCCACATAGTGAATCATGAACATTACTGTAGTTTTCCACTCATCACCTCTGATTGCTGTTGTGTTTCCAGGAGCGCTGTGTGGACAGCTGTGCGGGGAAGCTGATCCGCTCTAACCACCGCTTGATGGGCACCTATGTGCAGCTGATGCCTCGGATGGTGCAGCGGCGGATGGAGGAGATGGAGAGCAAGGCAGCAGAATTAGCCGCGGCTGGGGCTGCGGGGCCCGCCGTCACAGAAGCTTCACCAGCATCTGAAACCCCCATCACCACATCTCCACCCCCACTGTTGCCTCCATCAGTGACTGATGTTAGTCCAGAAGCCCATGACTCAGTCTTAAAGCCAGCAGCAATAGATATTCCACTTGAGCTGGATGCTGCTGTACACAAATCCGCAACAGCTGCAGAAGTCAAATTATCAGCCGCCACACCGTTCACACCTGCTACTGAAACAGTAAATCTCTTAGCGCTTGAGAAAGCTGGCAGCGGACCGTCTTATACAGCAGGCTCTCCACAGCCGCCCGTAGCTGGTGCCCACATAGAGTCTGGCAGTTCAGTGCCAGTGTTAATGCCAGCGAAACCAACTTCCTTCACAGAGGACCTGCCTGTGTCAACAGTAGCTGCTCCTACAGTGTCTAAATCCACAGTGAGCCTGTCAGGCCAAGAGAGAGCCCCAGAGATTCCCCCGCAGTCGGGCCAGTAATGAGGCTCAGTCTGGATCTGTCTCGCCCACACACACACACACACACACTGCCCTAATCTAACAAATAACTCATCACTGGCAGTCCTAATTGTGATGTTAATCTCTGTATTGCTGAAAAGAAGAGTTGAATATCATCATATTATATAATTTTTGCTGGTTACAGTTTCCTGAATGGAAGGGTGCTCTGGTTTTCTGTGTGTAATGAAAAAAAAATCTTTTAGATTTTTCACTGTTTGTTTTGTTTAAGCTCTGGTAACATGAAACAGGCAAAAATATTTTTTTTGACTAAATAGTGAACTATTCAATATGAAAATAATCTCAAATTGCAACTTTAGTGCACTGTGATCTAGCAGCAAAATAAGATGACCTGCAGAGAGTTTATTATAAAGTAACTTCTGCTACAGTATTGCAAAGTATGTGAGAAATGTTAATAACAAAAAAACAAATATGCTATAAGTGCTATAAGTCCCAGGTGTAAAATGTTATATTCTTTGATATGAGGCAAAAACAAGAATGAAGATGTTATAAGTGTGTCTGTGCAATGGCTGTTGAATAGTGATTTTTAGTGATGGTGGCAGTGTTGTTGCCAGGGGTCAATCACCAGCCTGCAGCCTGGATTATCTCCACCTGCTCACATTTGGACTTTCTGATGATCCCATAAACACTGTAACTCTCTCAGTCCTCATAATTGTTTAGAAAAGTGTCACAGTACATGCCAAAAATAAGATAAATCTCATTAATAAAAATAATTTAAAAAGTATGAATTGCTTTTTTTCCCCCCTTGTTTTCTTCATTTGAAATGCTCCGTCGACAACACATTGTATGTGTTGTTTGAAAAAATAAAAGACCTTCCTGCCGCAGGATGTCCTGATGCGAACGTGTGTTTGGGCGTGAGCCACACACTCTTTACTGTCATGGGTGTGAATCCAGTTCATGACCTTGGTTACATATCATCACCACTCTCTCCTCTAATCATTTCCTGCCTTGGCACTATACATACTATGTACTCTCTAATCCAACAGCAATGACATGAATCTTTACAACGGTATTCCCACCGGCTTTATTCCTCAACCACAATATTTGGGACTAAATATGAACATGGTTAGTTCAAACCATTGACACTGTTTGGATCACATGGTTGTGCAATCGCGAGGCATGTTCAGACTGTTGCTGTAGAGTCAGCTGAGCTTTTATAGTCCCTGCTTGTAGCAGCTAGAACACAAATTAGTTCATTTTCAGGCTGTCTATAAAACATTGTTATATTATTTCATATCGCCACATTGGATAAGTACAATTTTCCAAAAACACATTTAATAATATTTCAACAAAGTGTCTCTGTTGGTGGTCAGTCTTGCTGTTTGGTAGTTTAAAGTTAAAAGTTGGCTAAAAATAAGCCAACTGTGTAAATTATGACCTCTTAGTTTACTGTAAGGACGACCAACTGTAACACAAATCTAAATCCAGCAGGTCTTTTTAACAGCAGACATTTTCCATCATCGTAATAGAAGAAGCACAGGTGTCGCTAATACCATTAACAATGTCTATTGAAGTGTCCCAGTGAGCCAGCGTGCACAATACCAGGACCCTGAAACTGCAGCAGCTAAATGGAATGCAGTTATCATTACTTTTATTATTTACACCTGTGCTTTTTCTTCATGTCAAAATGTCCTCTGTGGAAAAAGGCTTACCATGTTTTAATAAGCATTTATAACTGATAAAACAGGCCGTCCAATAAATTAGCTTAGGCCCATGTTAGCTCACTACATATCAGTATGTGTGTCAGCCAATAAGTAGCAAGAAAATACAACACAGAAATGCCAAATATATGTTTGCAATAATTTACACACAGTGTCATCATTAGTTTGACTATCAAAGAGTACTGACAAGCAGTAGGAAATGCACAGGTGTAAATAATAAAAAATGATGATGGCTGAACACTTGAACAGAACAGGGACATCCTTATTAGAAATTACTGTGCTTTTCCTGTGATTTTCTTACTTTCAAACTTAGATATCAGTATCAGCTTCAAAAATCCAATATCCAAAATGACTTTGTTACAGATCTGTAAATGTCAATAAATATCAAACAAACTAAAATAAACTGGATGAAATAAACACCTTTGGATTTTTCTTCCACTACATTATCTTCATTAGTTTTTCATCTGCATGCATTTGAAACACTGTAAATGTCATTCAGTTAGGAAAATTTGCCTTTTGACGATCATCTCACATTATGTTTGAAGCATGACATGAATGCAACCTCAGTCATGGCAGTCAAAGATGAATGAATGAGTTAATTAATCAAAAAAAAAAATACTGTTTTGTTTTTGTTTTTGCTTGTGTGCTTATTTCAACCATGTAACAAATAAGAAAACAAAACAAGAACAAATGAAATGAACAGTAAACATACAGCAAACTCTCAACAAACAAATTCTCAAAATAAACTACATAAATAAATATTACATTTGGGAAAAGGAGTAGGAGGAAGTATACACTTATATGGTCTCCATAACTCAAACAATTAACGCAATATTTATCATATATACAACTCACAAACAACCCCAATGCTAGTATGTACAACCCAAATATCCAACCACCTGTGTCAATCAGATATAACTATACATCTTAAAAAACAATTTTTTGTACATATTCTTGAATTGATTGATATTTGGACTCGAGTTCTGCATCCAAACCATCCCATACATTTACCCCGCAAATTGAAATAGGCTACACATCCTCTTCAGAGTGGTAAGAACACAATGTTTGTTTGTTTTTTTTAAACTAAACTTTCCTCTTAAATCATAACCCCCCTCTCTGTCTAAAAACATTCGGGTATGTTACCCGGTATATGCCTTTGCCCCCTCACCTGACCTCGGTATTTTCGGCGCCGTGTGTAGTTATTATGCCGCTGGATGCAGCATCGTTGCATTACATCCAGCAGGCGGCGCTGCTGCTGTGTCAGTGTCCCGGGACAGAACCGCCAGTAGCGGAGCTCCCAACTTCCCACCAGCAGTAGCCTTCATCAACCCTGAGGAGCGGGGCGTGGACAGACACAGCCCGACCATTCTCTGCTTTTAAAATTTGAGAAGACGGCCGACTTTCAGGAAAAAAAAAAAGAAACTGACAAGAAATCGATCGTTTCGCACCTGGTAAGACCTTTGAGAACCTTTATTTGTATGTTAAATAGTTCGTTCCCAACCCGATTGTGAAGTTTTGCTGTGAACGTCCTACTTCACTTTGACTTTTTTAACAATAGATTTCAAAGTGATCCAATACAGGCCAGCCCGTCCGAGTCTACGGAGGAAGACACAGCGAGGAGGAAATGTGGGAACTAGGCTATTGAAGTAGACTTCATTACTGCATTTAGCTGTCCTCGATCAGCTACAATGTTTATGTTTATTTGTACAACATATAGTGTAAATGTTGCATTTAACAATCAGATGTGTCGTCTGTATATATATGATGAAACAACACAAAACTTTTTTTTAAACCACACATTAATTTCACATGATGGATTTAAACGTAATGCAACTGAACCTATGCTCGAAGTACAGTCTGTTTACCTACTAGTCCCCTGGATGATGTACAATGACTGTATAATTTGTACAAACCTATTATATATTTATTTCATTTGTTTTAGAGGAAAAACTGTTTGCTTTTGTATTTTGCAGGCTACATGTTCCTGATCTCAAAAGGGATTGAAAGAGCAAACACTCAAGGGAGTCAACCTACAGTATAACCATGGATGACATCTTCACACAGTGTCGGGAAGGGAACTCTGTGGCTGTTCGTCTGTGGTTGGACAACACAGAGAATGACCTCAACTTGGGGTAAGCAGATACATCTGCACATCATACGTCATTCAGTCTTTGAAGATGACAGCAGTAGAACTGAAAGCTTAGCTGTGGTGGGTAAAGTCTGTGCAGCAATCGGATTCAGCAATCAGAGTAAAATGATTGGAGTTATAGCAAAATAACCACATTTGGTATGGTTGTGCCTCTGTGCGCGCGTGCGTGCGTGTGTGTGTGTGCGCGTATGTGTGTGCATACAAACTGATCCACATCAGAGTTGGTCAAATACTTTCCATATTGTGCACTCTCTGCAACTCCACATACTGCTGAACATCACCCAGCTTTGTTAATTCCAGTCCTACTTCTACTTTCTTTTTTTTTTTCCACTTTTCTTCTTGGGCTTCTCTCCTTATGATGTCATCCCCAAAAACTGTGTGTGTGTGTGTGTGTGTAGAAGCAGTGGGTGATTTAGGGAGATTGTGTGATGACGTAAATGATTTAAACAACAGAGTGTGACTTAAAACTCATCCGACGCTAGACTTATTCATGGATTGACAGAAAACAAATGAATAATGAATACAAATTTTGATAATCAGATCATCCATTTAAGTGGAATATTATGGGATTATAGACTGTTGGTCAGACAAATCAATCACTTTGAAGTTGTCATCTTGCTCTCTGGGAACAACTGACAGGCTTTTTCACAACTTGTGCCACTTTACATATTAGAAAAAAAACAAACGATTAAAATTTAATCAACAGACGAACTGATAACGGTCATTGAGAGTTGCAGCCCTATGAGATTAATCTATACCCAGCACTTCTGTCTGTTTACATAATTTCCCTGCTGGAGAGAAGCTAGAAGACCTCACTGCTAAAGACCTTGGTTATCTCATTCTTGGGCCAGGCCATATATGTGCAGTTTGTTGACGCTGACTTTGAGGGCTGCTGAGCTGCTGGCCAACCACGCAACAGCCAAGGCCATTTCCTCTGTTCAACTCCATACAGGGCCAGGCCCTCGCTGACAGAGCTTCTCCGGCAGCTCACTGCAAGTCCCACATAAACATCTGAGAGACCAGTCATTATGCTGGTGGCCTGCTATGGCTATTACTCTAAAGAGGCTCATACATGTGGACCTGCCCTTTTTTTCCTTACTGGAAATGTCCAATAATATGTCACAAACTGTTTATGGGAATATATTAGTTGGAACTTAAGTGCTTCCTCTTTTGTTTGGATGCAAAACAAAAGAGCGAGAGAGCGAGTCCACTGGGATAAACATTAAATGCCATTTCAGATCTCCTCTAGGAGCTGTGTGCGTACTTGCACGAGCGACACAGGAGGAAGCGGGGAAAAAGAGAGACAGACAGACAGACAGACAGACAGAAAGAGAATGTGTAGCTGAGGATTCCACTCTGTATTTTCCGCTCTGTCATTCCTGAGTTGCTTTTTTTCCCCTCAGTTACTTTTTATAGCACACAGGCTTGGTCAGACTATGAACTGTCTGTGCACAGCGCAGGATCAGAATTGACAGAGAATGTGACTAACTGCTACTTCACTTTGGTGTGAGCTAGTACTGCAGCTATTTCCTACAGCCTATACAAAAGCCCTCTCGAGGTTTATTGCTAAATAGAGTGTAGAGTTTGTGGCTTTGCAGGGAGTTGCGAGAAAGCCTCAGCTGCTGCCCTCGGGGTCAGCTAATGAAAGGACTCACTCGGGTGAAGGGGCCAGTCACACGCAGGTGATAGTTTGGCTCCTTGTACACCGCAACAGTGCTATGTCCGCTGTTTGTGTTTGCGTGTTTATATGTTAGCAGGCATTCCGGCTTGCACAGACATATTTATCACTAGGTCAGTTGCAGATGGGTATAGGCTGCAGGCAGGGAAGCATGTGCTTAAGTCTAAATAAAGATTGGTAGACAGCGGTTGTGAAAACCTGTGTGTACGTGTTTCGGAGAGAGAACCACACAGATAGTATTTTGTCAGCTGATATATGCTCGGAGTTGTTAAATGAGCCCACCAGCACCAAGTATGTCTTCACCTGCAAATGTTGTCATCCAAGAAGACACTCCTACGAGACTTCTAAGCTTTATAAAATAGGTTTATGAGTGCGTTAAAATCGATGAGCTTGTTGGTAAAGGTTCGTCTTGTGTTTCAGTGATGACCATGGCTTCAGCCCCCTCCACTGGGCATGCAGGGAAGGGAGGAGCGGTGTTGTTGACATGCTCATCATGAGAGGTGCTCGCATTAACGTGATGAACCGTGGAGATGATACTCCGTTACATCTTGCAGCCAGTCATGGACACAGAGACATCGTGGCTAAGGTACAGTACCCACACTCAGATGTAGTATGGTCATAACGGGACTTGGCATGAAAAATTTGGGACAGAGTCTGCTTTGTTTTTATATAATCTTAACTGTATGACCTGTGAATGCCAGCTGATTCAGTGCAAAGCAGACCCCAATACAGTCAACGAGCATGGAAACACACCACTCCACTACGCCTGCTTCTGGGGCCAAGACGCAGTGGCTGAGGTACGGTACCATACACCCACAGACAGTCCACCTCCTTAAACATGATCTTTTAGCTGAAAAAGTCCCTCTTCTGGGAATAAATGGATACTACATTGTTGTTGTTTTTTTGCCCCCAGTGTCTTAGCTTTTAATTCACAACCTATGCTTAAAATCTCATCTGTGCATAACATCGTGTGTCCCCTTTTCTTTAGGACTTGGTGGCCAGTGGTGCCCAGGTGTGTATATGTAACAGGTATGGACAGACACCTCTGGACAAGGCCAAGCCTCACCTAAGTCAGCTGCTTCAAGGTCAGAGGTCATTCATGGGCATTTTAACACACAAAAAAGTTATTTTGTCTATAAGAAAATCATGTTGTCAGAATGAAAAGTAGTACCACCTCATGTATTTTCACCATTTTTTTAGAAAAGGCAGAGAAAATGGGTCAGAGCCTGACCAAAGTGCCCTACAAGGAAACTTTCTGGAAAGGCACCATGCGAACACGACCTCGTGAGTAACCCTCACTTCATAAAAAGGAGCAAATCTTCACATCAAATCAGGATTTGTGTTTGATTATTTGTGTTTTTGCTCTTTCAGGTAACGGTACACTCAACAAGCAGGCTGGAATTGATTATAAGCAACTTTCACTCCTGGCAAAGATCAACGAAAACCAGTCAGGAGAGGTCAGTTGCGTCTCTCAGTCCTCTTCAATTTTTTTCAGCTCCGCTGTTGATAATTCAACTATGTGCTCTGTCTGCAGTTATGGCAAGGTCGGTGGCAGGGGGATGAGATCGTAGTGAAGGTGTTACAGGTGAGAGACTGGACCACCAGGAAGAGCAGAGACTTCAATGAGGAGCATCCCAAACTACGGTAATTTACACATCAGCATTCTAAACATGAAAAAAATAATACTGATGGTTTTGGTGGGAACCTAAACAGCATTTCTCATGCTGTCTGCACACAACATAGTTATATACATGATATCAGGGTTCATTTATGGGCATTATGGGCTCACATGCTGTCTGTCTGCTTGTTTGAATAAACTGAGACTAATACATTGAAGTCAGGATCCGGTGCAGAAATAAAAAAAACAAACAAAAAAATTCCACAAACCTCTTTCTATCACAGTACATCACATCAAATCCAAACTACAGAATAAAATTAACAGTATATAATACAAGCAAGCAAAACACAACAACAACAACATAAAGTAAACAGCATTAGACAGATGTAACTGTAACAAGCTTTTGAAACTTACCAATATGAAACCTCAGACCCTTATGAGTAACAAGAAAAAAATTGACAAAAACAAAACCTTAATAGGAAAATATTGAGAGAAAGCTTTTGAGCAGGCCAAGTCAAAGAATGACCCCCTACCAGGAAGCAGCTTGGCACTGTGCTTTCATGTTGGCCTTGGTTCTTGCATCCTTTTAAGAATTGAAGCCAAAGTGAAAGTTCTTAGGGTGAGTATGACGAAAAACTCTCATGCAACATAAAATCTGACGTTTTGCTTTTCACATCATGAAAGAGTAAAACTACTGCTCAGCTTTAACTTTAAAGGGCCACAGATGATACGAATGTGCTGTGTTATTCCATTGATCCTCAAAGGGGTTTTTCAGACAGAAAACGAGCTTGTAGGACATGTTTTATCTTAAATTGTGCTTTTTCATGTTTTTTATAGGTTTTCCTCCCAACCTCGGATTTTTTTAATTAATATCATCTGATAAACACATAGCTCACTTACTGATAACATTTGTAAAATTACACTTTCATGCATTTTCTATCTCTTCCTGTCATATCTTTGTAGGATCTTTTCTCATCCAAACATCCTGCCTGTTCTTGGAGCCTGTCAGTCACCTCCATCCCCTCACCCCATCATCATTACCCACTACATGCCATACGGATCCCTATTCAACATACTCCACCAGGGCACTAGTAAGTAATTAGTGTATTTGTATGAACAATATAAAATGGCTCAAATGTGCCCAATGGGCCCAAAAGCAGTATGGCTGATGATTTCCACTGTAGTTGGAAGACATCTCATCTCACATTCATATTCACCCAACCTTACTTTTTATTTTCTCTCCTGTCCTCCTCAGCTCTGGTGGTGGACCAAAGCCAAGCAGTGAAGTTTGCGTTGGACATCGCCAGTGGCATGGCTTTCCTCCACACCTTGGAACCAATGGTTTCACGACTTTACCTCAACAGCAAGCACATCATGGTAAGACGCTGTTCTGCTGTCTGTGTAATCGAAAGTGTATCAAGACCACTGGCCTGTAAGCAATAATAAAATAAAAGATTCTAGTTTATCACTGCCACTACGCTCACACACAATCAAGGAATTGCAGTGCGAGCTCATTGACCATCCTGATATTGAATGAGTAACAAGCTGATGTGATTAATTGGCAGATTGATGAGGACATGACAGCCAGAATAAGCATGGCAGATGCAAAGTTCTCCTTCCAATGTCCTGGTCGTATGTACTCTCCAGCATGGATGGCCCCTGAAGGTATTTATCCTTTTTTTTTTTTTTTTTCCGTCCCGCCTACTTCCTGCTCCCATAATGCCTCCTTAAAATTCATGACTCATTCAGTATGGAACACACTGTACTGTATAATTTAGTCCCAATCTTCAGAGGTAATTATGCTGTTCATCTGGTGTGTTTTGCCAACAGAATAAAAACAAATCCCTTGAATAATCCGGTTATTATGCTTTTACTTGTGCCTCTTGTTTTTTAGCCCTGCAGAAGAGGCCTGAGGACATCAACAGGAGATCTGCTGATATGTGGAGCTTTGCCGTGTTACTGTGGGAGCTGGTTACCAGAGAGGTCCCCTTTGCTGACCTCTCACATATGGAGATAGGCATGAAGGTAAGTGGGCGCATTATTTATCTACCCACAGGCTTGTACTGCATGTTCACACCCGCATTTACATCTACTTATCCCTCGGAAATGCTAAGCCAAATACACAAACACTTGTCTTGTCTTAAGGATATTTACATCAGCTTTGTATCCCACTTCCCACCCCCTTCCCATTCCTCAGGTGTCTCTCGAGGGTCTCCGGCCAACCATTCCCCCGGGGATTTCACCTCATATCTGTAAGCTGATGAGGCTCTGCATGAACGAAGACCCGGCCAAGAGACCCAAGTTTGACATGATTGTTCCCATCCTGGAGAAGATGCAAGACAAGTGAATGCCTCCACTGCAGCCATTTGTTCCACTCCTGTTACTATGTTTTTATCCTCAAACCACTCTTTATCTTCACTTCAGACATGTATCTGCTAAGCCACTGTAAATAATGTCAGAGACCACTTAAGCCACCCAGTTCAAACAACAAACAAGTATTATATTGCTTTTCTTGTATAATTTAAATTTGAGGTATAAATGTTCTTTAGCCTAATTGCAGTATTTTGCTCTTTTATTATTGCTAAAACGTGTTCACTGAAATATTGGCAAACTTTTTAATCCAGTGTGGATTATATTCAGTAATGAGTCAGACACAACTGCTCAGAAACAGAACCAAAGAAATGTGTATAGAGACAATGCTTTTATACACACAAACAAATGCCAATGCAATAAATGTTTTATATTTATGACAAATCCTTCATTCTTTCATTTGGACACATTGTCTTCCCTTTTGTGGGATGCTTCATGCATAAGTTTTAGTACAACGTTTACTGCGAGTTTTTCGAAGCTTTCATCTCATGGCCTTTATCAGCGGGAGTTTGCTATGGAGATGGTTCAGCTGGAAATTCAGTTGTTGTCAATTTAGCAAACTGTCATCTGATAAAGGCCACAAGGTGGGGCTGAAAGCACTGGAAATTCTCCGGTAAGTGCACTTTGTGCTAAGATTTGGGTTGGTTTTTTTTTGTTTTTTTTTGTCATACTGTTTTCACAATCAATAATGAACCTTCAAGTTCATTTCACAAATGATGTTGCAGGTTTCTATTAGGATTAATTCATATTTTGATGTTGGGTAAGACTCAGCTCTGTATTACGGCAAATTACTTTTTTGATTGAATTTTTTAAACTTATAAATACATGAATAAATATAAGACACTCTATGGGTTATCTTATATATGAGGGGCAACTTGGGGTTGTGCTGGGAATTGAATTTATGGCTTGATAAATTGTTTTTGGACTAGTTATAGTCTTTCTGGGGGGCAGTTCCCACTGAAAGTACGGATTGAAAAAAGAAATACAGAAAAGATTTTTTTTAAATACACATATACAGGTCAAAATGAGGTTAATAAGTTTAAACGTGCATTCAATAAGTGATCAATCAGGCGCAAGCTCTACTACTGGGGGGGGAGGGGGGGGGGCACGTGATAAGTCAGCTGACTTTCTGTGCCTTTCACAAGTAGGAGCAGCGAGACTCCCATCATAACAAGCAGAGCTCAGCTGACTGACGGGCACACCAGTAGAAGTGCTTGTGCCAGCTTGTTTCGCTACGCTGTGTGAAAGTGGAACCGGGACTTTGAGCCTCTTG
Organism: Thunnus albacares; assembly: GCF_914725855.1. Lineage (NCBI taxonomy): Eukaryota > Metazoa > Chordata > Actinopteri > Scombriformes > Scombridae > Thunnus > Thunnus albacares. Next base: position 14,435,262 of record NC_058118.1, on the reverse strand, counting down.
CTGAGCTGCCTGTCCTCACCTGGTAAGAAGACGACTTGACTTCCTCTCGGCACTTTTTTTTTGGGTGGTGGTAAGGTTGCAAAAGAGTGGCGAGCTAGCTAGTTTGTTAGCAGACTTTCGCATGTACGTTTTGTGTCTGCATGTGTGAATGAGTCATGTATTCTCAAGTGTTATGTTAACCGCCGAGTCTAACCTTTCTTCCTTCCTTTACACACCTCGTTTTTCTGGTTTTGTGCATGTTCGCAGACGTAGAGGCTGCAGACAAACAGCTCTCGGAGGTCACCAGCTGTCAGAGCAATGAGGCTCCCCGCGCTGCTGCCCTCTTTCGGGCTGACAGCCTGTGCTCTGCTGTTATTGTTGCCCCTGTTTGGGTCCTGTCATCCAGCACAGACCTCAGGGAAACCCAAGCTGGTGTTCCTGGAGGAAATTAGCTCCACAAGGACCGGATTTAACTGGAAAAATGTCACCTGCCCCCTGTGCAAAACCGTCTTCACCATCCTTGATATCGCCCTTTTGGTAATTGTTTTTAAGTGTCTCTCTTAAGAGAATTACCTAAATGTGCATTATCTACATATCTAGATTGTATATTACCTTGAATCTCATGTAATTATAGAGAAAGTAAATAACATACAGCATCGAAATAGTAGTTTGACTAACCAAGAAGTGGGAAGTCTTTAACTGTTCACAAGCAGAACAAAAATATCAGAAGTGAGCAAACTAAAAGCCCAGTAACCACTACACTTACCGTCACCAAAATCATTCTGACCGTATACTTTGTTCTAGACTCATTTGCCGGTTTATTACATACACCTAGTTGAAATGAATGCTAGTTAATACAACAGCCCTGCAATAAATTCTGCATTCATGAAAGGATATATTGTTCAACTGTTGTTGCAGCTGTTCAGAGAGTTGTTGATTCAACTTTACGGTCACTCTGGAGGCTGTATTTTTGGTGCTGTTGGATTGTATTATATTATATTATATTGAGATGTGATTCTGCACACTAATGCCTAGTTCTTGTTCTGCCACTTGAAAATGTCTTTTTATATCTCCTTGTGTCACGCCATGTGTAAGGCATGTTTTTGTGCCAAATCAGCTATAAACACATCATATGGTTTCTTTGTTGACCTCAAGTGCTCCTGTTGCCCGATAGTTCAAGATGTGGCCTTAAAAAACATGCCTCATTCATTTTTATTGTTTAAATTCATAGTGCAAGTATGACACTTACAGGCTGCACCCATTTCAAGTGTGACTTGTGTATAATGCCAAGTTTCATAATGTGGTCTGGTAAATTGGAATTTTCAAATGATTCAGACCAATTTCAGCTCGACTGCATCTCAGGAAGTTAGAGGTTTTGACATCAGTCACTGAAGTGTAACTTTCAAACCTCCTCTCTGATCATGTTCTGCCTTTTTGTCACTTCTCCTCTAGAGTGACGCAAATGAAGAGCGAGTGGCACGAGCAGTAGGCGAAGCATGCATCCGTCTCCATTTGGCTGACGAGCAGGTGTGTCGTGAAATCACGGAGTTGTTCAGGGATGACTTCATCCGGGCCCTGCAGCAGTCTTTGCTGTGGCCTACTGAAGCATGTGCCATACTGGTGGGCCCTTCCTGTGGCAAATTTGATATCTACGCATCGTGGAACATCACCTTGCCTAAAGTTCCTAAGCCCCCTGTTACACCACCCTCTCCTCCCAAACCTGGTTCTCCACAGAGCAGGGTCCTATTTCTAACTGATATCCACTGGGACCAGGTGAGTGTGTGTCATTTGGGGAAATTATCTAAAGAAATGTTTTAGTGAAATAACCACTCCGTAGCTGGTGCTCGTACACAGTTTGATACTATCCCTCTTTTTATGGATGGGATACCATGCTAGAGTAGACCTCAGAGTTTCAGAAAAGTTTTCAGAAATAGGAAGTGGACTGTAAACATTTAAGTGAATTCATATCTCCTGAAAAAGCTTGAAATGACTCATTTTTCCTTCTGAAGAAATGTTGCAAATTTCCTAGGAAATTGGGGAAATGACTACCCAGAAAATGATCAGGTCATTTAGGTCAGCCAACCATTAAATATTACTCTCCCCACTGACAGGAGTATGAAACTGGCAGCTCAGCAGACTGTAAAGACCCTCTGTGTTGCCGTAAAGACTCTGGCTCTCCCAGCTGGCGGCGGAGGGAGGCTGGGTATTGGGGAACCTACAGTAAGTGTGACCTGCCGTTACGGACGGTGGAGAACCTCCTGGAAAATGTTGCCAAAGCCGGACCCTGGGATTGGGTCTACTGGACCGGAGACATACCAGCGCACAATGTTTGGTCACAGACCAGGAAACAACAGCTGTCTGAGCTTACAGTCATCTCCAGGCTCATCCACAAGTAATCCTCCTTTTTAGAATTCACTTTAAGTTTTATAGCATTAGATAAACATAATTTTACTCATAACACATAGGGTGTGTTTTCTAGCTATTACTGCAGATAACTTTACCAGTATCACCTTTACCACATGGACAGTTTTTAATAAAACAACTGAAAGATAGCATTGAAATGTCAGACCTGGAACCTGCAGCTAATATTTTCAGTGTTTTAGTGCTGGTGTTGGAATTTCAAGATAATGCAGTTGCTCGAAAGGCCTTTGAACTCAGTCAGATGTTTGTCATGTGTAACTTGGAATCGTTTCAGATGGCTGTTGACTCTTTTTTTTTTTCTCTCTTCTGATCTTCTGTCTAGACACCTGGGACCTAATGTGACAGTTTACCCTGCTGTAGGGAACCATGAGAGTACGCCAGTGAACAGCTTCCCACCGCCTTTTATTCATGGCAACAGATCCTCCGCCTGGCTCTATGACAGCATGGCAGAGGAGTGGGCACCATGGTTGCCAGAGCAGGCTTTGAAGACTCTGAGGTTGATCAAATTTACCTTTTTGTATTATATCTTTAATCTAAATTGTAAAATGTATTTTATTGTATTGCATGTTGACCTATTTTGTGCAGGTCAAGAGCCATTACAGATAGACATGTTTGCTGTTGCTATATAAAAGTGAACGTCATGAAAGTAGGAACTGTATCTCTGACGCTAGTTCATGCAGTTTCACTTTCATTGTAGTTCACATTCTACTGTTTGTAAACGGATTATTGTTCCCTGGATGGAGAGTTTGGAATTTTGGTGGGGGGCCCCCTGGAGCTGGTTCTGAGTCAGTGATCAGGAAATTTCCTTTCCAATTATTAAGTCCTTTTACTGTGTCTCTGTGTGTAATTTCAGATATGGAGGATTTTACACAGTGGAGATTCAGCCTGGTCTGAGGGTTGTCTCACTCAACATGAACTTTTGTGCTCGAGAAAACTTTTGGCTGATGGTGAACTCTACTGATCCTGCTAACCAGCTACAGTGGCTAGTCCATATTCTCCAGGCCAGTGAGGACAAGGGAGAGAAGGTGAGCAGAGCAGCACAGACAAAAGATGACATGAACAGAGCAGCATGTGAGAGGGTTCAACATCAGTAATTAAAAAGAGACCACAGTTTGGTTTCTTAAATTGAAAAGTTGATTCACACTCAGTGTGGTTTTTATGAGGGTAAGGTTCATGTTGTCCTACCTCAGTCATGTGCTTCATGCTACAGGTGGATAATGACTTAATCTTATTTGACCTCCTTTTAGTCACTGGTACTGAGTATGAGAATGCTGATTTTTTTCTTTTTTTTTTTTTTAAAAAATGTCTATTCGTGTAATAGTCTTCCTCTATGTCTCTTCCTCTTTTAGGTACATATTATTGGTCACATTCCACCCGGCCTATGTCTTGACAGCTGGAGCTGGAACTACTATCACATTGTCAACAGGTACACTGATGATTTATGTTAAGATTTAGAAAGTCAGCAGCTGTTACAGTGAAGTGAAGACAATTGCAGTAGCACTTCATCATTTGGTGTCACTTTTTTGGAAGGACATGAAGTTCTCTAAACTCTGCTGTGGTTATATTGTGGTTATTGTATGCAGTGTGAATGTTTGTGGTAATTGCAGACCATTGGAGGTAATGTGGAACATGCATTTTCCCACAGTAAATGTATAAATTTTACATATCTATTGTAGTTGTATAAATGTCACATATCTATTGTAGCTGCCATCTACTTTAAGTTAAATGCTAGTAATTGGTATCAGTTCAGATTACTGGTAGTCAGGTACTGCTGATATCTGCAGATGACCTTTGGTTGTCTTATTGGCAGCAACACTTGTTTCACTTCCACTTTATGGCTGGATCGGATGTCTCCTGTTTGCTTTTGTGCATCTGCTTTACTTAATGAATATGCAAGGTGTTTTTTTTGTTGTTTTTTTTTTTTTTTTTTTGCAACCTACCAATTAGAAGAGAGATGAGACGAGACAAGTTGTAAAGTTGTTCTTTCTTTCTTGTTTTACATTTATTTGTTTTTATTTATTTTATTTTATTTTTTTTTTTTTCAGATATGAAAGTACAATTACAGGGCAGTTTTTTGGCCATACACATCTGGATGAGTTCCAAATGTTCTATGATGAGGCAACCATGACCCGCCCATTGGGAGTAGCATTCATCGCTCCCAGTGTCACCACCTTTGTTAATCTCAACCCAGGTGAGGACAGGAGCTACCTTGGCCATCAGTCCTGATCCTAAGGGAGAAGGACAGTATTGCTTGGAGGTGAAAATTTTAAAAAACTATAACATCTATCCTTTTTCCAGGTTACCGTGTCTACTATGTTGATGGGAATTACAAAGGCAGCTCTCGGCTGGTGCTTGAACATGAAACTTACATCCTCAACCTCACAGAGGTAAACCACAGTACAGGAAGGCCAGGTAACCCTGACCCGAACCCCAAATGGACATTGCTGTACCGTGCCACTGAAGCTTATGGTCTTTCCAGTCTATTCCCTTCTGACTGGGACGGGCTGATGCGGACCTTTATCAGCGATGACCGGCTCTTCCAGAAGTTCTGGTACTTCAGACATAAAGGACATGTCTCAGAGCCCTGCAAGGAGACCTGCAAAACCACAGTGCTCTGCTTTCTGCGAAGTGGGCGATATGATGAGCTAGAGCAGTGTGACCTCCTCAATGGTTTTGGGGGAAACTTGGCCCGGGCTGCTAGAACAACCCTTTGTTGAGTTGAGGAAGTCTGGACTGAATGGTTGGTTGGGTTGGGAAAGCAGTATGACCAAATGAAATTGAGCCTAAGAGTTCTTTTTTGTTTCTTGTTGCTAGTTAGTCATGTAGGATTGTTGTATTTGTTTGATTACAAAGTAAAGTAATTTGACAGCAATTACCATGACAGTTTATGTGAATTTCATACATCTGACAGAGTTTAAATAATTCTCAGATATGCCTTGTATTGACTGATTGTATTTGGCAACAGCCTTGGGTTTGTTAACTGCTGTTTTGCAATGCCAACTGCTAGAAATGTTTCTGAAATGTGTTCTGTTTACTTGAAATGCAAATAATGGCAGGGATATTTGATAGTTTGTTCAAAGTCAGTAATCTGGGCAGCAGATAGTGCAGTCTGCAGGCAGTTCTACTGTACTGTGTGCCTTGTATTGGAAAAAATGTAAAATTGTAAACCTCTCTATCCTTACACAATTCTGCAATTATAAAAGCTGGCTACATGCTGTGCTACTACAGAGAATGGACCTCCATTAAATCCCAGTTTTCATCAAAGGTCAAAGGCTTTGATTCTGGAGTAATGGATCTCAGCTATCATTTCTCAGGTTTGAGCTTAGCTGAGTTGTTATGCAGCATGCAAGACAATTTTAAATAGCACAGTTATGGTCAGTTAGGTCAGTTTGTCAAATATCTAATTTTAATGCGGAGCTGCCTCAGTCTTTCAAACCTAAAAGAACAGCATTTCCCTTTGAGGTTTACTTCCGTCTGCACTTTAATTCTTTGTTGGGTAGTTCACTTGTAGGTTGAATCGAGAACAGTCTTGATAGACCCGAAGTGTGACAAGCATGGAAAGGTTTTCAGATCTTGGTCTATGTTATTTGTGTTGTTCAAAGAGTGTGACAAGTAATGCAGCTTGTAAAATAAGCAATAATTTGAAGAGATTGTATGAATTGTGAATAAAAGATGAAATCTGATACTTATGTCCTTGTTTTTGTGTTCACTGTGCGGGAAAAATATTTCATACAAATTTTAAAAAGTAATTTATTTTGTGGCAACATATTGGTGACATTTCTCAAAACAAAAGTAAAAGTGATGTGTACTTTTAACTGCTTTTCATATGGTTTATCCATGGTCTAGTCTTCTGCAGAGGTTTCTCTGGTAAATATCAAAATTCACATTAACAGATGACCAATGATCCCTTTTAGTGTCAATGTCAAAGTGACCCCTTTCTCAAAGAACTTACAAAAATGGTTACAACTGATGCATGGTACCTCTAAAACTCAAGCTGGAGCTCTTTGATCTCTATTTTTTTGTACTCACATGAGCACTGAGCAAATAGTTTCTTTCTCACATGGCATCCTGTGTTCTGTTAAACTGTGGTTTCTACTTTTTGCCTCACCATTGCCTCATTTTTGTTCCATTCACTAATGACACATGCAATACAGACATCGCAGTAGTTAGACATGGTACATTAAGAGTTTCAAATTGACTTGAGTACTTCAGAGGGGATGACTTCACAATAGCACTGAGGAAAAGTTAAAACACTTCAAATATGGAGTTGTGTCATTAGTGTCAGCCCAACCTTCCTGTGTAATAATTTCATCAGGTGCATTTGTTTTTCAGGTTTTTTTCATTTTATTTTAGGACACCAAAAGGACTCAACTGATTCATTGGAAGAGATTACTTGTTATGAAAATGACTTTTAACACAATGTATCCTCTTTATCAACTCAAGTTATGTTGTTCTTTGTAAACAAGGTTTACAAAGCAATCTTTTTTTTTAATTAGACTATTCACGTTATCCAAAGAGGATTAATGCCTGTCTACTTTTCTTCTTGGTTGATTTGGGATTTGTTCACATATGAAAAGCTAAATCTACACTGTTATTAAGTGCTGATAAAAAAAATCCCTTTTTACATTTTTATAAACAAAAGTTCTAGTTCTTTAAAAATACAAAACCTTGATCATCCATGGTCAAAGTAAACCATATCTGTCCTGACCAAAACTTTGTTATGCCTGAGCTGGCTCAATGGGAACTTTTAAAGTCATTACTGGCATTGTTACTACAATATACAAAAAAAGGAAAAGACTTTTTTGCCACAACTCAACAGAGCAGCACTGCAGTCTGCGTGATTTGACTCAGTGGTGGTCCCCCCTGCACCCAAGACCATAACATTTGAACAAAAGTAAATTAATGCCTCTATTAGAAATTTTAACATTGTGCTTCCATTCTTTTCTTGAGTTAGTGTTCAATCTACCAATATCTGCCCACAATCCATCATTCACTTAATGTCACATTTTTTATTTGATACGAAAAACGTCCTCCTCATCCTTCTGAAGGGCTTTTATTAAGGTTCTGAGAAGAACATAGAGACACCAAAGTCCTCCTTGTACAGGTCCCAGGTCTTGGGTTTGTGTGGGTTGTCCAGCTCCTCTCTGGGTAGAAACAGTCTGTGGAAAGTTTGGTAGGAATGCAGAGACACCAATAAGTTCATCATTAGCACTAATTGAAAAGCAGAATATGAACAATTTTGAGTCGAAAAGAGTTACAGAAATAATTGCATCAGAGCAACAGAAACATACTTGTTCTCGGATATGAAGGAGGTATTGAACCAGAAGTAGAACGGAACATCTTCATATCCTTTTGGAAGACCCTAAGGGGGATGTGTAAAAGCAAAAAGGATAAATTGAATCACAGGAGAGCTGCAATCAGGTTAAACACAAGTTTTCCTCACACATGTAGTTTAAAAGTGTTAAAAAAACTCACAGCACTTGATTCAAACATGACCTTCACATCCCCATCAACCACAGGCCCATTCTGAAGGCTGATGACTGCTGCATTACTGCCTACATCAGGAAATACCTAAAAAAAAAAAAATCCCACCAGAAATGTGTTAATCAACAAATGAATCAGTGTGACTTGATGAGTATATGTGCTAAGTGTGTGTGACTTGTGAGACTTACTGTGCAGTTCTCCTGTTTGGCGCACACACACTGAAACACCAGTTCTTTCCTCACAATTATCTTCACCTTGAGATCGCTGCCGTCACCTTTACCCACACCTGGATGAGAGCAAAAAAAAAACAACAAAAAAACAAGCAAACATTACCATGCGCACAAATTTATATGTAGAGGATGAATTTATGTATTGTTTTGCTGAGTTTTACCTGCTATAGAGTGAATGCGGATGCTCTTGATTCTGAGGCTTTGAGGTGGAGGAAGCTGTCTGTTGAATTTAGTCTTCATGACCTCATAGTAGCCCACGTACCTGCTCTATAGTTCACACAGACAACAGAGCTTAGACATCCTCACTCATTATTTCAAGTTTTATGAAGAAAACTCATTCATTTTTCTCTACTGACAATTTATTTAAATCTGAAACTGTCAAGATAACAGACAGTGAAATACTAGAGCCAAAGCTTAAGTATTTCAGTGTATTTTTAATACACATGACAATAAAGCTGAATTTGAATATTATTAAGAGTTCATAGCAAAGGATGCAGGGGGAAAAAAACCCTCTATAATCTAACTATACATAAAGTATACACAAATAAATACTATATAAAGTTTATATAGTATATTATGATACTGCTGGGTGATAAAAAATATAGTAATTGTAACTATTGACTTGAAATAATGTTATTATTCTTAAAGAGAAGGATACACAGAGATATAAAGATATTGACACACAATAACTGTAACTTATTGAACACTCCAACTTGTGTCGTTCGTATGTTAAAGCCACCATGTGTATAATCTATGTGATTTCAGCATTTTTCAAATTAGTTTTTCTTTAGAGGAAAAAGGGAAGCCATTCTGGTGGAAACTGTTCTTGTCTACACTACAGTATGTGTTGCTTTCACCCCTTTTATTTCCAGTGTCTTTTTTTTTAATACTACTGTACCACAGGGAGGCACCGGAAAGAAAATTTCAAATTCTACAGAAAGTGGTTTCAAATATAGTCCTAAAATGGCAACATTTCTAAATAAATACTTCTGTTAAAATATGGTCTTTCTAAGTGTGGCTCAAGTGGCTTGTTCTTACCTGAGAGGGAGTCTCCACTCCCTGAAATTTGGAGCTCCGACTCTTGTCTGTCCTCCTCTCACCAAAATACTCCAGACTGTCCTGGTGTTGAAAAAGAAATTAATGTAAGGAAGTCTTGTTTAAAAAACGTTTTACTGATGCTTGAAAATTAGGACTTAACCCTTACATACTGTTCAAGTCAAATTAGACCCATTTTTACATTTGAGAGCAGTAAAAACACCCTAAACACCATTCCTTTAGTCGGAAATGGAATGATTTTTTCGAAAGTGACCTGGAATATACAAAAATTTAAATATTTCAACTTTTTTTTCCCTGTTTTAAGTAACATAGGACCGTATTAGTGTGATTATGAATGTTTTTTTCTGAACAAACAAATATAAAACCCAAAGAATACACTCTTTGCTCTCTGAAAGTTTCATTAAGGATTCATCACGAATTTATTAATGACCAATAAGATATTTAAGAATAAAAATAGATTTATGGTTCACAAATTTGGTATTGAGTCTAATTATGAGGGGATACTGTGAATAAGAACAGTATTTAAAGGACCAGTGTGTAGGATTTAGTGGCATCTAGCATTGAGGTTGTGGATTGCAACAAACTGAACACCCTTTACAGTCCATTCCACTAGACGCCACTAAATTCTACATACTGCACCTTTAAGGGTTAAAGCGCCTTACCTGCGCACTCTCAAACTGGTCACTGTCAATAAGCCAGGTGCACACCATAGTACCTGTGCGTCCTGTGAGACAGAGCAGCAGCATTATCAAACTACATATGACTTTTGTTTCAACAGTGGAGGGTAAACTAAGAGTGAAAGTTACACATTCTCAACAACTGTACACAAAAAATAGTGTCTTTGTTCAACTCAAATAATTCACAAAATGATAATGAATCATGTAGAGATGTTTGGCATCACCTTTCCCTCCTTTACAGTGAATAGCAATGATGTTTTTGGGATCAGCAGACATCCACTCCCTCACATTTGCTGTGTATTTCAGCATGTCCCTGAGACAGACAGTTAAACACACCATCATAAAGACGTCGAGATGAGCTGACAAAATGCTGTGCAACCAGTGATTGTGAGTTAGTGATGACTTATTACTTTATCCTGATTCTGTATAATACCTTACAGAAATCTCTGCGGTCACATGCTGTGGTAACAACTTTTAAGGATACTGTTCACAGGTCAATAATGCCAAACTAATGCATCATTATCATAACTATACTTCAGTATAATATAGCAACAGGAAATGTTACTCACTCCAAGGAAGGAACATTGTGGTCATCGATGAACACCCGTTCAACCTTGTAGTGGAAGAACTGGGGATCGTAGCCTTTCTCACCTGGAAACCGAGAGAGGATATTGACATAGTTTGTGATATTTCTACAGAAAGGAAACAAAGTACATGAAGTACGTGATGATATGAGGTGCCAACTTACTGCACAGGTTGTAAACTTTATAGTGGCCTTCATGTTTAGTGTCTAGGAACCTTGCAACCTCCTGCACAGAAAGAGAATGTGTTATGTTGGAAGACTCATGCATACTGAGATGGATTTTAATGCGTGTAAGCCCAATTCCTGTCAAGACTTACCTTGATTGGATTCCTGTAGAAGGACTGCTTCCCAGAGGAGGGGAAAGACATGGCGATGACACGGTCTAGAGAAGCAGGTAAAGATTAAATCATACTGTAGTGTTCCACTTTAAGGGTTTAGTACTCCACTCAATCTACTTTCTAGCGTGCATGTAGTGTTTTTTTGCATTGTGCAGTGTGTTATACAGTATGTTACAGCTACCTGTGACATAGGTAAGGTCAAGGTCAAATCCATCCTTCTGATATCGCCGCTTGTTCTCAGAAACCTGTGAAAAATAACATCAGGAAGTAGTAGACATTAGTAGACAACTACATTAGGTATTCACAGTTTTCTATGCCTTAATGACAATGACCCTACCATCCTCCTGGTGACCTTCTCCAGCTCCTTCTTCTGAGCCGCAAGTCTGAAAACTCTCACCAGGATTATTATTCTCAAGAAACGCAGGAATGTCACCACCCTGGTGAAAAAAAAATATATACACATGAATCAATAAACAAATAGGAAATAATGTTTTTGAGAATTATGTACTCAATATCATTATCATATTATATGGTCGATGGCATTCTATGTGCTGCAGGATGACGCTAGAGTTTTAGGCGATATGGCTGAAAGCAATATTACATCACTGATTAGTATTTTAAATATCACTTAATTCTTAATATGTCTTAAGAACACAAAATGATATGTAATGTTTTGGATGTTCAGTGCACTGATTGTTCAGTCTGAGGTTCTGCATCATTACTAGATGAAGAAATCCACTGCAGCTGTAGCATTATTATTTTCTAGACTGTTGCAACACATTTACTATTATTAACATTATTATTTCGCCCATGTATATTATAGCTTTTAAATCTTTTTGATTTTAATACATTTTCATGATTTTTATTTCTTGCGTGCAGTAGTCTCAAATTGTTTTACTGTCTACATTTGTTCTGTCTCCTTACTGGCTTGTCATTCATCTGTGAAGCACTTTGAATTGCACTAACCTGTATGAAAGGTGCCATACAAATAAAGTTTGATTTAGGTTTGATTAATTTATGGTAAACAAAGCTCCCAAAGAAAAGAATGTTTATTCCAAAATTCAAATCCATCTCTAGACTAACATTAGGTGACCTTTAGCAGGGATTGCAGAGGAAAGCACGTACCTGGGGATGAGGCTGGCTCCTGACAGGTCAGTGAAGGCGTAGATCATGTTGATCACCAGTGTGATTACCACAACACAGGCATCTACGATGTTCAGCTTGGATCTGAAGTACACTTTGAACCTAAAGAAGAAAAGAAGTTAATCATAGCATGAAATGAGCAACATGCTGCTGAGAAAACTGGCCAGATTATGCAACTAATAGTAGTCAGCCTGAAGCTTACTGACTATGGAAAACATTTCTGCAGCAGAGAGTGAAACATAAATGACAGTATCAACTGGTTGGCGTTTATTTAGTGACCATTCACTAGTATTCTGAGTCATTACATTTCCCATGGACTAGCCTGATACATGCCATACATTTCCTGTCCAGCTTCCTCTTCATAACTTCCTGTTTAACAGCTAATCTAAATTTCACACTTTTTCTGCTGACACAAGATACTGGGAATGTTTGCATCACTCTTTTAAACTTTTCTCCTTCTCACTTTAACAAAGAAGCACAATGATAACTGGAGACATAAGTAAACCACATACAAATAGTGTCAACACAGTGTTAACCAAGAAGCTCTTTAGATTGTGTTGATACTAGTGCACCCCCCCCCCCAATGTATAAAACAACAAACACAAAAAGTGTATAAAAGACTGTTTAAGCGCATGACTTTTTAATTATGACAGGGTGTTGCCTGTGTATCGTAAAGGCACTCACCCTTCAACATAGACCCGCAGGAGAACATCAGTGAGAAAGAAGAAGGAGATGGTGAGGGACAGGGCCTCTAACACATCTCCAACGTCCCTGTTCTTGGCTGGCAGGGCAATGTCCACAATCACCAGTATGAAGTCCACGAGGATCAGTATCACTCCAAATATACTGGAGAAAAAAAAGACAGATCAGCATCATCAAACACTACTACCAGGAAAGGGCAGAACCATCATTCATCAATTGCTCCACTCACCGAAATGCAAAGGACATAACATAAGGTGTTATCTTCTTCCGGATATTGCTGCAAATGAGGAAAGAAAGTTATGCTTCTGAATGAAGTGTTGTAAGCAAATCTGAACTCTGCAGTCCAAGCTGTGTGAACTTACTGGTACATTGTGTCTGGTTCCACACTCTCTTCTTTTCCATCATCAATCTCCACTTTGGCATCCTCCATCTTTGCAATGTTTCTAACAGATAGATAGATAACATGAAGATATAAACACATCAACATCTCCGACAAAATCAGACTACAAAACAACACCAAATGCACATATAAAGCAATTACCGGTAAATCATTAAATGCTGCAGTAAACATTCACATAAAAAATACACACACACACACACACACACACACAGAAAATATATTTCCTCACCCATTTACACCTGAATCCGACCCTGGACTGAAATAGACAGAGGACATGATGTGTGTGTTTCGCACCTCTTGCTTTGTTCAGAACGTGAAGTCTCTAGATTTGAAAGCAACAGAGTGTAAAAAATGTTTAAACTCCTGTTCAGCATGCTGCTCCATGGTTACAATGTTAAAAAAAAACAGAGGCAAGAGGACAAGAACTTTGTGTCTTGTCCTGAAATAGTGGATCAGTCTCACACACACACCCTCTCGCTCTTTAAAAGAAACACACACACACACACTTCTAATCAACGGCGCTAATTAACACAGCGCAGCAATCAGTGCTCTTGGTCAGCGGTAAACCGACAAGCAAGAAATGAGCAAACTGTTCGATAAAGTGAAGTATCCAGGATTCATTATCAACTCTAGGAAAAACGAAAAACGACCAGCAAGATTTAATAACACAAACCATCCGATCTTCAGCTCCTCTGGGCCAAAACTATACAGTCCAACCGCAGTCTTCTCCTCTGCTTGTGGTATTTGTTTACTCGTTGAAACCAGATTATCCCCCCCAAAAAAACTAGTTTAACCCGCGCCGCCAGCTCACCGTTAGGACTGTCATTCGTGAAATTATACGACAGTTTGTCTTGTGACTTATTATGAAGACAAAGGAAGGCGGTTCAAAGGTTAACCGGGTGATTTTTTTTCTATCCATCCACACATCGTTTCTGCAAACGTAGCGGTTTCGGACTTCCTGGACTTGAGATAAAAAAAAAAACACGCTCTAGTTTTTCGTCGTCAGTCTTCACCCATCTTTCCTCTTCAGCCCCCTCTCTGTCTCAGTCTCTCTTTCTCACTATAACTGTGTCTGACCCTCCTGTGCAGAGACGTTCAAACCGCAGTATTCGTTGGTAAAAAGTAGGCCAACAGGCTGCTGCTGCTGCTGCTCTCTCACATCTCCCTCCTCTTTGAAACATCTGGTTTTAATTGAATGCACATTCTCAAACACCAAATGTTCCTATATGGTTTATAAAATCTATTCTGCAAAGAGGGCGACAAACACAGTGTGTTGGAGGTTTGATTTTTATTTCTCAATTTGGTACATTTAGAAATTGTATTTTTTCAGGTTTTGCCAACATTGGACTTTTTCCTATAAGGAAAGGATGAATTAAAGTTGAAAGAGTTGAGCTCAGGAGGGCAAAACACTGCAAACAACCTATGACTATAACCTATATAACATTATAAACTTCTTACAGTTTGTTTATTTGCATAAATCCAACCTGTTAGTACATGTTGTTACTTCTACTATATATTATTGTACACCTGTATGTAGGTACATGTTCACAAGTAAAGTTTATTATTTGTAGCTCTTCTAATAAACAGGTTTTCAAAGTGGCTAAAAACAGTCATATGTTGGGTAGAAATTTTAAAATACATCAATGTAAAATTGATATAAAATTTAAATATGGAAAATATAGCACAATAAAAAATAGTCAGTACACCAATAAATAATATCAACTGTTTTAGTGCACTTTTTGAATGAGTAACAGTGCAATAACCAACAGCCAACACTGGTGGGAGCCCTTCTACACTGCATATTGACTTCTAAAAGAAGCATCTGTTAAAATGAATCTGCTGTTCTTGGTGTTGATATCTCTTGTTTCATGTTTCTTGAGTTTGCTGTTATTTTAAATACTCAAAGGCAAAATACTGATATAGTTTTGTATAGTGTTCAGTGTAGTCTAACTTAATGCTGTCCCCTTAAGGATCAAAATTATCTAATTTTAATGAAGGCATTACTAACAAATTATAATGTAACACAAATCAATACTTGAAATGAAAAATGAACCTAAAATTATTTACCCAAACATGATGTACAAAAAAAAAGAAAATCCTATCAACAGCACCTCTGGTATGTAAGCAATGGAGTCCACTTCATACTTTCTGTCCATGAAGAAATTGGCAGCTCTGGGATCAGCTACTCTTTCACAATGATAGAATTCTTGATAAAGGAAAAAAATGACAAACTGGCTGGTGTTCAGCGTTTGGCAAGGGTGGTCGACTCTGGATCCTCTAATGTGGACCATGCAGAACCGGCCCCACCTATAAATAATGCTGACAAATTTTTAGAGGAACAGAACACTGAACCTGGAGAAAACAAGGGGAGGCATCGTGAAATGAAGGTAGAGGTTTTTAAACTATGAAGAATTGTACATTCTCTTGTCCAACTGCCTGTATATTCTTCTAAATACATATTTTGTGTGTTTTATCATTTCAGACTGATATTGCAACAAGGGACTTCTTCCTGAAAGGCATGCTAGCATTCATGTTATTGACTCTGGTGTTCCCAACCATGGATTCGTCTACACAGTTCTCAGTAGGTAATCCTACTCTCTAAGAACTTGAGGATATGTTTCTCTCTTTGTATATTCACATTGAAAAGAGGCACATACCTGTGCAAAAGCCATAAATTACAGGTGGTGCTGTTTTAGAACTGTTATTCCTAGAAAGGCCAATAAGTCATCATAAATAAAAATTTGTTTCATAGATGCCTGCAGAGACAACCCTTGCTCGCCGGATGCTGGTATAATATTAATTTTATTTTCCTCATTTAAGGCGACGGACTCATGTGGGCCAGAGGTTACAGCTCTCAAGCGCAGCATAAGGAAACTGGAAAACAAACTCTTGATCGGGGCTTGGCAAGTTGAGCACTTGCGGACGCACAAATACTTCCGTCCACTACAATCTACCTGGTCTAATACGGATCTTGCTCCAGACACAGATGCTGATGTAAAAAACAACAGCAGTGGGACACTGATTACCCCACTCCCACCAGCAGGCAATTTAATTGTATATGACAAAGGTAAGAAAAGCTCTCATTTTCTCTCACTCTCTCAGTGTCGGGGTGTAAAATTTAAGTTTGGGATGTGCAATCTAAAGAGCCTACAGTACATGAAAGAATTCAGAAAATTATTTAATCTTCAGATTCAGTGAGTTTATAGGTCTTTAATATGCAATGTGAAGTACGCTGTATAACAGTAAAGATGACAATTAGCAATCTTTAAAGCTTCAATGTTGTCTTCCTAGACTGTTCTGAGCTGTTTGACAGACTGAGGCCACCCAGCGGTTTCTACCGTATCAGACCCAAATCACACCAGGAACCATTTTTGGCATATTGTGACATGGGGGATGGAGGAGGATGGACAGTATTTCAGAGACGTCGGCATGGAAAAGTTGACTTCAACAGGTTTGAGAAAGTAGCCCGTGTACAGTACACTACTTGGGGAAAGTATAAGTCCTTGCAAAGTCCAGCATCAGATTACAATGTAGATGTTGATACACACCTGTTACACAGCTGTTTCATGTGAGGTAAAAGGTCTGCCCAATTCTCTTTTTAGAGACTGGGTGGACTACAGAGACGGCTTTGGTGACTTCAAACTGTGGAATGATGAGTTTTGGCTGGGAAATGAGAATATGTATTCTCTACTCTCAGAAGGTCAGCAATTAACAGAATCCCCAAATACATAAAACCAGAAATTATAGTATTTTTACATACTGTGTGTTTTGGAACAGTCTTGTTTTATCTAAATGTTCTGCCTGGTTTAATTTCTTATTGTCTGTATGTCTTTGTCCTAAAGGTCAGAACCTGGTGAAAATAGACCTAATGGACTGGGATGGACAGAGAAGCTATGCATTTTATGAAAACTTCAGGATCACCGATGAAGCCGTATGATTCATTCAGCAATTTTACAGGACTGTCTTGGTCTATGAAATAACTGTAATCCTCTCAAAACAAACAATAACTTTCTCCAATGCCCACTACAGGATAAGTACCGTCTCCAATATGAGCTGTACAGTGGGAAAGCTGGAGATGCTCTGACAGGTGGTGGAGGGATGGTGGAGCAGTGGTCTGCCTGCCTCAGCGGCATGCAGTTTAGCACCAAGGATCAGGTTAGTCATCTGTCCTTTTTTTTTTTTTTTTTTACCATTCTAAGATGGTGCTTTTATGATATTACTGATGTTATTATACTGATGATGTTGATGATCACTGACAGGACAATGACCGCTACCTTCAGGGCAACTGTGCCGAGGAGAATGAGGCAGGTTGGTGGTTCAACAGGTGAGATCTTTCAAATCAAGCCAAATGTATATTACCATTGCTCTATCTGTGATCTTCCTTTTGTTTGATTACTCCGCAAACATTTCCACTTGACTGTCTTTTCTTAATAAAGTCTGAGTTTGTGTTCTGGGTTGTTGTTTTTTTTGCCTGTTGAACCATGGAAAAAATCAGAATACTGGTCAAGCTAACAACCCAGTTTTTCCGATTTATTACACAAAAATTACAATTAGAAAATGTAAAAGCTAGATTCGGGTCACTTCAGTTGGTAAAACAAATATTTATATTTTGGAAAATGTTACACATTTCACATTGTGAACTGTAAATTTTCTATCTACAGGTGTCATGCAGCCAACCTAAATGGAAAGTTCTACCGTGGAGGGAAGTACGAGGGCCGACTTGACAATGGTGTGGTGTGGGGGACCTGGAAGGGTCTTTGGTATTCCCTTCGACACACCACCATGAAGGTGCGACCTCTGGTTTTCTTGGATACCGCGGGCAGTGGTGCAGGGGAAATTTAAAAACACCACATTGAATGTAAAGAATAATTGCAAAGACTGATGGCATGTTTATATTCTTTATATTTTAATGTCTCCCTTTGCTTCATTATTTGAAAAAGTTATAAAAATACATAGTACAGTAACTCTTGTTTTCCAGTAGGCACTTCATAGCAAAAAAGTGTATGATATTACTCAAACAATAAAACAAATTGCATCTCAGCCACAATGTCTCGCTGAAGTTCATATTTGACTGCTCTCAAACATCGCAACAAGACACAACACAAAACACATGAAAAATGTTTGACATCGCTTGGATCACATGTTCTCAAAGGAGGGACTTTTGTCTAAATGACACATTCAAACTGTCCCTTAACAGTAAACTACATCATAGTGAGACTGGTTCTCACTACAGCACAGTGCAACTTCACAGCACGGTAAGAACAGCACATTCAGCAGTGTACAATAGTAAGACTAACCTGTTTTTGTAGTGTTTTGAATACTGTCCTTGATAGGTACTGTATTTAACAATGCATACAGATGTAGGTACAAGGCCATATTAAATATGACTTATAGCATATACAGTAGTCTGTATACAGCAAAACCTGTTCCAAAAGTGAAATTCTGACAAACTAGACAAAAATATGTTCAATTATAATGCATATATTGAAATATTAAAATAATTAGAATGAAAGAATGCAAGAGAAAAACTTTTCTTTTTTTTTAAATTGAATTAACTTGAATATTGTATTTTTTTGCTCTCCTTCCCATAGATAAGCAAACTCTCTAAATCTCTAACATACATACAATCTTCACAGATATGTATGTTCAGGTTGGGGTATTGTTTAATGTCACAGATAGTGGTTAATGTTAGGAATATACTGTATGTATATGGCAAAAGCAATTCCTCCCTAGTGTAGTATTACAAACCCGTGTCATCTAATCCTCCTCTCCTATGCTGAGGGCAGATCTAGGTCCAACATCCTCTGCTCTGCCTCACTCAGCCTGTAGGGAGAGCTGTCATTGCTGATGTAGTCTCCAGACATTGGCAGAGAGTGGCAGCGACCTTTCCTCTGCTCTGAGGACGAGATACTGAAGGTGGAGCTGCGCTGGCGACCTCTGACCCCAGAGAAAGACTGAGCCTCCTTTAATTTCCGGGCCAGGATGTTCCTCTGGATAGGCGACGGGCCACGGCGGTTCCAGTTCTGCTCAGCCCGCTCCGCCCAATCCACACTCAGCTGGTTCATTCCACGAGAACTGGCAGGCACCATGGTTGGACCCCCGATCCCTGAGATTCCCTGTCCACCTCTACCTCCTGTCTCACCACTCCTTTGCCTTTCTCCAGTGCCATTGAGGTCTGCTTTGGCGTGTTTTTCAGAGGTGATGTTTGTGTTGGTTCCTATGTGTTTGAGTTCAGTGTTGTGAGAAGGAACAGCTGTCTCTATCCAGGGCTTCCTCTGGTCGATTCTCTGAGGTCTGGATTTGGCCCACTCTGAGGCCCCATGCTCTGGAATGGGGTAAGAGCAGTACGGCTGCCTCTCCCACCCTCCTTTGGTCCAACAGCTTCCTTCAGGAAGGGTCCGAGACCCCACCTGAAAAGGACAAGGTATGATCTTTGTTAATCTTGACAAAAGGCTTAAACAGACCTACACATATATATGACATTATATATATTATATAGGAAATGCATAATTATAGCTGGATAGATAACCTGAGTCATGCTCCTTTCTCTGAAGTGTCTGGAGTGTGCAGAGGATGAAATATGGGGTTTAGTGTCGTTAAAACTGGAGGTCCGGCGGAAATTTGGATTCTTATTATATGAGTTATGAGCTAATCCGCTCCTCTCTACCATCTCCACCCAGTCAGCGGTGCGGTCACGCCATTTTGAGCTGCCCCCACTTGCATGACCAGGAATGGGAGGACCTAAGACCAGCTCCACTCTTGGACTCAATCTGTCTGGCGTGATCCTAGAAGTCTGCGGTGGCAGCTCAGAAAAGGGAGCTGCAACGCGTAAATGGCTATGATTGGCATCATCCTGGAGGCCCAAGGGGAGCGTTGAATGAGCAAATCCAGTTGGTGTGGGAATGGGGGAGTTGGTGGGTGAAGCGGATGTCTCTACCAAGGTGTCATGGACTGGGCTTGAAGAGACATGGTACAGCTGTGTGGCCTCCTTTAACCCCTTCTTCTTCATTTCTTTCAACTGCTGCTGAGCTAACCGGTACCTGGGGAGACACATTTCATTTTCCATGACTGGAAACTGATAGAATAAGTTTGACAATAATGGTCTATGTTTGATTAAAGTAAAAGAATATTACATACGTACCCAAATATGGGTGGCAACATCTTCTGACCTGTGGGAGACAGCCTTTCTGGGTCCTGTGAGAGAGGTATCACCAGGGTCTGTGAGAGAGGCTGATTGCCCAGAGAAGGCCTATCAGTCTGGGCCACACCTACACTCATGCCCCCCGGTGGGCTATGGCTGTCAGACAGGCTAGGTCTCTGGAGGCTGTGCCCACAAATGGAGGCCTCATCGGAGAGTTTGCGTCCACCAGGCGAATGCATGGAGCCTCTGCGAACAGAGCTGCACTGAGGGGTCTGGCAAAGCTTTCTCCACACAGTTACCACAACAGTGGCCAGAATCACAGCCAGACAAAGTGAGATACCAACCACCACAACCATGTTACCACCTAGCGGTGCAACTCCAACAAGTACAGGAGGGAGGGATGGAGAAGGAGCAGGCAACACTGGGGAAGAAAGGGAGACAATAATGTTTATATATGTTGTGCTGCACAGTGCATCTTGGACATTTTTTTTTTATTTCTAGTCTAGAAAACGTTAGGAAATAAGAAAAAGTGACATTCTGCAAAAGAAAAAAAAATCCAGGGATAGAGAGAGTGAAAAAGAAGAAGAGACTGACCGATACAGTTCTCCAGTGAGCAGAGGGACTGTTCCTTCACCATGCCAGTGCACTGCATCCCTCCCACACCTGAGGGCAGCAAACACTCCCGCACTCGTTCCCTCACCCCCTCTCCACAGCTCACACTGCACACACTCCATGGCTGCCAGGGGCCCCATGAGTCTGCAGAGTAACAGATTACCAAAAAGCATGTTGAATAGCAAATGAATGAGTAAGCTTGCAAATATTAATTCTGTGTTGCCATTTTCTTAATTCATCCACATGTTCACATGCT
The DNA here is from genome assembly GCF_914725855.1 of Thunnus albacares. NCBI lineage: Eukaryota > Metazoa > Chordata > Actinopteri > Scombriformes > Scombridae > Thunnus > Thunnus albacares. The sequence continues at coordinate 14,414,240 of NC_058118.1, read as the reverse complement.
AACAAGCCCTCTATGCTGTCCTCATCCATATTATCAGGAAACAGTAAGATTTACACTATGAATTTTATGCAATGTTTGGAGTATTTTAAGAAAATAAAAAGCCATTGGAAGTATAACAAATCAGACTCTTCTAGATGCAGCTGAAAAATACACTACTATCACGTTGTATGACATGAACCAGTTAATGCTTTATCCCCAAAATAGACAAAGCAAGGACAGAGCTGCAAGAATCTTTCTATAATGAGAAAGCAACAGTCGTGGCTGATTTACCCCCATGTGTGAATAATTATAACTATGTTAAATGTGTCGTGATGACCATGAAACAACTTTTTTAATGGATTTCCATTTAATTTGGTAAGTGGGCTTAATTGCAGTACATCTATTTCTAATGGTGTTGAACATTATATTTTCTTATGAATGACACAATTGTGTATCTCTATACAGAATGATTGGTTATGTGTTGAGGTTGATACTTCACAATGATGTGACACTGTGTACTGTACAATTTGCGACACTGGAATGTACAACATGAGAGTTAACTTAGCTGCAGGTTGCCTATTTTCTATAGTATGGTAATATGCTGTGTTGGCACTGGTTTCATGGTTTTGTTTCATGGTGCATTTTCATAACATACTATATATAACATTTTCAGCATAGCAGGTCTATAACTGACCACACAGATAAAGTCATGTAGTAAAGACATACTAGGTCACCCTCCACCTCACTATCTACAAAAAAAGGATGACTCCTTCAGTCTTTCACCACCTTAAATAGGGATTTGCGATGTGTTGTTTATTTTCTCTTCTTAAAGTTTGATTTTATAATGCCACCATCAAGCTGCCTATCATTTGGACATATTCCTGTGAACCTTATGAAGTTACCAATTCTTTTTTATGGTGCAATGCTCGTTCTCAACAGCATATTGTTATTTATGAATGACAACAAATCACAGTCAGTAACATACTAGGATAATAACAGTTAAATACTGTCACTAATGTGACTAAAATGTATTGGTTTAACATACTAATTTGTTGATTCTATAAGTTAAATATCTAATAAGGTAAGAAATACAATTTCAAAAACCATAAAATCAGTAATCAAAAGCCAGTAATAACTGCAGCCAAACAAATTACTGAAGGTAAAAACACTTACTAAACTTAACTGTTTTGAATATTGAACATTGCCTATGTGGTAATGACACCATTTGATTTCATCAATGTGACAATATTTGGATGAATTAAGTGAAGCAGCCCTCCTTCCCTCAAAATGGGAACGTGTCTACATATTAAATCTCACCTGCACTCCTGTGAACTACCAAACAGGTCTGTGCTGGACTAGGGGAACGACTGAAGTTGAAAACAAAACGGAAGCAGTACTTATTCCTCCCTGGGTCAAACACAGAACAATTGAATTCTGTCTCATTCTCCCCCTGAGTCAGCCAGTTAAAGGCCAATGGAGAAGATGATGGCTCCTCTGCTCCTAACCCCATCAGCGCTGTTCCTCCTGCTCCTGTCCCAGTGGAAACAGCAACCCCTCTTCCAGCACTCACATCCTTATACAGCAATACTTTCCCATTGATGTGTGCACAAGGTGGGGTTACAAGCTTCACAGTCATAGTCCCTTCACAACCACTCCTGTATGCGTTGGCATTTTCCACCAGCAGCTTATAGGAGAAGATACGGGACAGGTAGAGAGGCCCAGAGCTCTTCACTTCCTGTGCTGTATGAGGAGACCGTAAAGCCACTTGTATGAAGTCTCTTTCTGTGAAGGGGAAGGCGCATGACAGCTCGATGCTCTGGGAACGGAGGGGTTTAATTTGATGTCGTGTGCGGGCTCGGACCTTGTCGATGCTGTTTCGCCCAATCTGGTTGTACTCCATGTAGTTGACTTCAAGGAAGACAGCAGATTCGAAGCCGCTGGAACAAGCTTGAAAGTACTCATTGGTGGATATCCCGACCTGGACAGAGACAGAAGAGGAGATGTTAGGGAATCATTCTGTTCACACTTAGTTTGTGAAGTGTGAGATCTTGTTTGTCTTGCCTGAAAAGATCCTGAGTGGTTTCCAGCCCTCTCTACAGCGATGTGAAAGGTGGGCCACTGCACCTGCAGTTCTGAACTCCACCACCAGGTAGTGCTCTCCATGTTACCACCCTGTGACCCATTTCTATGAGGAACAGCAGTGATGCTGGTCTGCCTCAGCAGGAACCGGAAAGTTCCTGCATACAGGAAGCATGAACAGTTGAACTCCACCCGACCCGCAGATTGGCTGTTAGTGAGAGTCCTGGTGAGGAGGGTGGTGTTGGTTTCCGTGTTGATCAGAGAGAGGCTTGTGTTGAGGATGGCACCGCTGTTGGATTTTGTACTGAAGTCCACAAACACACTGGCGTTGCTAAGGGCAACGTGGAAGGAGGGCCAGATATTGAGCCCTGCCAAAGCTGCAGAAGAGGATGCACATAAAGTGAGAAGTCATGCACCTTGCACAACAAGTTCTGAACATGGATGAAATGTTATCTCACAGATTTTTTCCTTGATTGTTCATTCCTTTTTTTTTCTTTTGAAATATCTGCTTTTTGTATGTGATTTTTTCAATTTTCTTCTTGTGTGACTTGGCAAGCTATCTTTTACCGAGCTCACTGAGGGTTTCTGGTTCTATTTACTGCAGTGATTCCATGAGACAGACAAAGAATTTATGTATTTATATTTTCAGTGTGTTCACCTTCACTATTACATGTATTGGAAATATGGTTTTTACACTAAAAGAGGGGAAGCTTTCCAGAATTGATTCTATCCTAACAACTGTGTAGGTGTGGAAAATAGTATGTTAAGTCATTTAGTTGACGTTTATCACTTTGGACTGTGTGGGAGGAGAAAGTCAAATGGGAATTGTCATTCTCAACTGATACTCTCACATATTTTAGAAATAACTCTGAGAGAAATGTGACTTACTTGCTATATAACTTTTGACCACATAATTATGCATCATGATTCATGATACAAAAAAGTGAAATCAAGTTCAGTTTTAATGACCATGCAGCCACAAACAGTGGAATTTGCTCCCAGTGCAATTAAATGAACAACTCAGTTCTCAAGACAGACACTGTGGATCCACAAAAACAATGACTGTGTATCAGTAGTAGTAAGCTACATATTTCATGCACACAATAAGTTAAACCATTAGTAATTACCTGCTTAACAAAACCTCTGAATATTTTAGTGCAGTATCAGTGAAAAATTTAAAATGTGTCAGCACAGCAGCACATTATTTTAATAGCTATTGTGCTGTATAGTGTGTAATTCTGTTGTGCCAACCTCACATCCTCAAGGAGGGTGTGGGGAGAGGAAGAGGCTGACCCTCCATTACCCCCCCTCCCCCCACTCCTCCGTCTTTTCCTTCAGCTCAGCTTCCCTCTCCCGTTTAAATGAGAGCACACCCTAGAATACAGGATGGAATGCTACACGACAAATGAACATGTGTTTGCTTCATCAGTTGCATTAAAATCAATGGTCCTGCCAACCTTTTCAAACCCAGAGTTAGGCTATGTTATGAAGGTGATAAGTTTAGTGACACTTACTGTATCCCATGCACACCAGCAGGAAAGTCAGCAGTGAGACAGCTTGTGGCATTCCGATGTCTGTGCCTCTGTTTTCTCCTACACCACATGACCGTCTCCTTCCACCATCACTGGCCTCTCTACAAATAAGGGGCAAATTACAAAATAAACAAAAAATAAATAATCCAAAAAAAAAAAAAAGGCAGCACACAACAACCAACAGTGCTTGTATCTGTCATCAGACAAAAGGAGGCATCGAAGAAGTAGTGCACTCATCTAAGGTATGAAAGACAGGAAAGCCGGAGCATGAAGCTATGACCGTGAGTATTCTGGATTTACAGTGACGTCTTCCTCTTCCTTCCATCTTCACAATGGGTATGGAGAGCTGCCGTCATTGCACAGTATGTAGGAACAGGAGGGCTTTGTCCAGTCCATAACAAATATTTATGAGGTAGAGCAAAATCCTTCTTGTTTGATTGCCTGCATTGGTTTTCACTGATTGCTTTTCTCTATTGAGTGTTCCTATTTCCTCAGCTTCATATTGTTTCCTTACAAACACAATACTGTAGGTTACTGACTTTCTGTCCCAGAAACAAATAAAAACGAATCACACATGCATAAAACTTTGGATTTTGTGCACCAGACTGCTGATACTCACAGTTTTTAATGGATTAATCTAATAAAGTGGCCTGACATCAATGCACAGTTGTCCTTATTCTCATGAGAAAATCATATTGTACATATGAGTTTAATACAGCCAGCTTCCAACCAAATAGTTAGTGTTGCCTAAATATTTTTGTCAACTGAAGTGTATTTGTGCTTACTCATTAATTAGCACGTCATTGAAATTCGGTTATATCATTGTAAACTCCATCTCTCTTGTGCGTGAATATGAAACGTATTGAATGACTGTAAACCTTGACCTTCGCCACAATTATAGGCTACTTAAACCAAAACAACCTCTGGTTCGTAATGGTCATAACCTTCGTATTCTTTCCTGGGCTACATGTAAAATTAAGCTGTTGTACTCACATCTCAGCACATCGTTATTCTTCTCCACTGTTCCAGCAAACCGCAGCAACAGCCCCTCCATGTGCTGGTATAATTGTGCTTCTGACCGATAAACTGTTAATACATATCAGTGACTGTCACGAGCGTAACAGACCCAGTGAAGTTTACCAGGGGCGCGCGCCGGTGTTGTTTTGAGCGCGTGAGAGATCCGCTCACCTCACGGTCAACAGCATGCAGGCTCGCTGAGCCAATCAGCCGTATTTCTGTGCAACTCGCTATTTTTTCTCACATTACAGTAAAGAACGTGCGGTGAGGTGGGACTTGGCTGTTTCTTTCAGGAAAAAAGCCGGAAAGGAAAAGACTACTTAAAAATCCATTAGATGCTGTATCTGTAAAAATAATTATAATAATTGAAAACTCTCCTTTAGATATATCCTTTATTAATATCCCGTATGTAGAAAAGTTGTGGCAAACTCCCACATTTAATGAAGGGATCATTAAATTTAATGAAGGGATCATTAAATGTGGGGCCTATATAAGCAAAGCATGAACACATATCGTTTGCAAATGTAATTCACAAAGAAATGTGTATGTCATTCCATATAATGAAGTTTGCATTTTAAACTGAGTTTTGATGGGTTTACCTCCCTGTGAGGTTTAACTTTAAAATAAAGCAAATCTATTAATAGGAAGTAACCCATACAACTGTATTACAATTCTAATAAAACTGAGTTCCCATTCATATAAATGTCAAAAATATTGAATAAATACAGGAATTCCCCTTACAGAGTCTTCACAAGCAAGTTAATTTGTTTAAGATATAGCCTAATTTTATAAAGAGCATTATAGAAAGTTATAGCACAAATTTAAGATTTATTCATCTCCTCCTGGCACTTGAAGTATAGCATTATAGTGAATCACTCCACAGATTGTTATCAGTTTGACCAACAGGCACCTGAGTCATCACAAGTCTTCAGCACAGGTGCCTGGGGAAAATGACTACATGGAGAAATATGTGAGATGCAGACGGATCTATAATTCACCACTTCAAGGTCCAGTCACACATAAATCATTTTATGTAGCTGTTAAAATATTACATTTAAACAGAAAATCAGGATATATTTGTTAGAAAGACTAGAAATAATAGCATTTTGTATCCTAATTGGCCCACAAAAGGAGGCAGGGTAACAAAATAAAAAAATTCATACTATGCAGTCAGCTATTCATCCCACACATCAGATTACCTTTCCCCTACATAAGATGACTGACAACTCATTCTTCTATAATCCATTGATGAAAACAAACATTACCGTTATTTGAACAGATGACACTCAGCCATTCAGGATATGGATTAACTTAAAATGCACCCTTGCGTAAATCGATCCATCTCAGCACGCAAGAACAGGACCCATTTTGTTTAGAAAAACGTTCACCAAAAGTTCAATGTCGTGCATGAATCCCTAATTATTATGATCAGAACTGCCTTAGTTCAGTTCTCAAGGTTTCCTGAACCAATTGAGTTAATCTACTATCAATAAGTCAACCACATGGCAGGGTAATCTAATCAGCTGTACAGCTCTGCAGACCTTCATTTTTCCTCCAGAGAGAACCAGCAGAAAACAGGAAGCTTCTCTGGAGATGAAACACCGTTTACTGCTGAGCTCACTTCACAATGGGAACAAAGGATTTGCTATTCTGTGTGTGTGTGAAAGGGCCTATGGGGACGCACAGAGATTAAAAAAAGAAAAGTCCAAGGGAAAAACTCCCAGCAGCAAGTATAAAATTTAGAAAGAAAGCTGCTTAGACCAGGTGGCATTTTATTACACCCTCTGTTACTTTCTATACTGTGAGTAGACATGGTAAACTGATAGCACTTATCTGATTTAAGCATCTGTTTTAAAAGCTTCACTGTGCCAATTAATAAAGATGCTTATCTTTCAAATTGGCTTCAAAACAGTCAAAACTGGAATTTCCACAACAAAACCTCTGCACTGAGGGGATTCATTGCTTTAAGAATGACATCTGGCGATTTGCTCCATATTTTATATGCTGTGTCTTGTCTTGCATGTATCCTAGACAAGTCTAATACGTTCAAAGACAGTTGGATTGTAGGAGAAGGGAAAGTTGGACAAGATTGAGACCAAATGTAGACGACTGGTGAAGTAGGGTGTTTAGATCAATTGAAACGTGGACATCTGGAGATTTTCTCTCCCTGCTCAGAAGATAAGTATAAGCTTTATGCCTTAATCATTTATTACAAAAACTTGATAGTCATGTGATCTGGCTATGGCTCAGTGGCTATGAGATTTTCATAACAGAACACACATACTTGTAAAAAATGTATAAGCTGTGCAACACAAGAATGTGTTATCAATGAAATTCAAAATCAGAGCAGTGGAGAAAAAAAAGCTGCTGTATATCATTAAGTATTAATTATTTAAGTAAAGTTATTTAAGTAAACTTCCCCAAACCCATTTATTACTAAACACACATGACTCTACCAAGCAATAAAGTAGAGTAAATCTGGGAACATTTGCTTCATGTACAGTGTTTACAGTTTGTTGAACAGTTTCCCGGAAATTATCTGCTTGATAACATTTTAAAAACAGAGTCTTGTTTTTGACCTAAATAGAAAATAGCCGGTAGTACCTACAGTGGATTCACAGAGGTCTACCACCAATAGAACACCAACCGTTCAATAAGCATTACCATACTGAATATGATAGTGGATAAATACATTACAGCAGGCACTCTGACTGTACGTAGAGGTCAGAAGATTGCTTTAATGCATTTTTTAATGTCAACAGGTCAAAAGAGGTTTGGGTAGAATCTCAAACCCTCAACAGAGTCGTCTCTACAAAGGTGGCCCATCTTCTCAGCCAGCAACAACCTAGAGCGAGGAGAGAGGAGCGAAGAGACATGAAGGACACAAAATCAGAAACTACAAAACTACAACAACAACTGAAACATTTTTGCTGAAAGCACAGTGACGTCCTGGTGAATTCTCATCTACAGTATTGGGGTGTTTTACCGTTCCTCCTGTGAGAACTTACCGCTCTTTAGACAGAAGAACAGAGAGACCCAAGAGCTTTGCAAACTCCTCTGCTGTTAAAGAGCCTTTCTCTGACACCTGTAGAAGAGGAAGATTAGAGAGCTACAAAGTTAAGATAGGGAACATGATAAAAACGTACAACCTATGAGTTTTGATCTGTAGATATTTTTCAAACATATATATCCAGTATAGAAGAATATTCTATTTCATCAGTGTAAAGCCCGGACATGTCAGTGCCAGTATAATGTTTGTAATGGTAAAGCTTACATTGTCCAGTGCGGAGGCTATCATTTCCTCTTCGCTGTGAGACTGCAGCTGGACCACCATCACACCGCTGTCAAACACTCGCAGCCTACAAAGAGGACAAGACAAATGAAGGAAAGAGTGTGTGTGTGTATGTGTGTGTGTGAGAGTTTATTGTTAAACTAAATTTAACTCATTTATTAGGCTAAAGAGGAGGGCTAAGTAAAGGACAGTAACCAATATGGGCCTACAAGGACCAGCATGGTCAGCTAACAAGGGAAACAGGTCAGTGTTTTTTTTTAAATCCTGGGAAGTGGCAGGAAATGACAGCCGCAGAGGGCTGGACACAACTTCCAACAACAGGAAGCCAGGCAGGAAGAGCCTGGCCGATTCCTCTGTGAAGCAGGCGCCAACCCTGCCCTATATTCCTTTAATAAACACATAGCCCGGTCTGTACACAAATGAACGTATGCAAGTGTGAACGGATAAATTAAACAACACAATGACAAACACAACTCAAACTCACCTCAACGGGAGCTTCAACGACTCAAACATCCTGCATGCATTTACCAAATCTTCTGGAGATAAAAGCTGTGGAGGAAAAAGGAAAAAAAATAACGATATCTGACAGGCCACTAGAGACATTCGTGTGGAGCTTGAATGTATAGATAGCAAAGTTGCGACATACTTCAGCTAGAATGAACATGCCCGCTCAAGTACAATCTATTCAATTTTTCTGTTGTTGTTTTCTGTGTGCATTTACCTCCATCCCTCTGGCTCGGTTGACGAGACAGTACACCTCAGTGAGAGCCATCATACCCCCACGCTCCTGAGAAAGTAGCAGGTGGCAGAAAGGGAGTGTAAGATATGGAGTTGATTGAAATAATTGTGTATATCATAGACCAAATAGATGGAACATTTGTCTAGATCAACACAATAGTCATAGTACACATAGATTTGCTCTCCTACACACATTAACGCAGACAAAATGCCTACCTCTAGAGGGGCCTGTAGCATATCTCCCAGTTGTTTAGCCAGTTGCAAATGGTAATGTGTACCTGACCCGTGCGTTTCCCGGGTGACAGGGTTAGCTATACCCATGCTCAGAAGGTAGGACTTAAAGCGGATTGTCTATAAAGAGGAATAAAACTGTTAATAAACAGCAAACTACTGGAAAACCAAATTTTGGGCATTTAAGAGTATCATTGTTCTCCTGTTTCTGTGTTTGGTCAAGTTCTTACCTCATCCTCTGTTATGTCCCCTTGCTTGTCTTTGATCTTGTTAGCTATAGATCTGGACACCTCAACCATCTCTTTGGCCTGTTGAGTTAGAGTGAACAATCACTTACAGCAGCAGATTCCATGGCACAGCAGTATATGGGCTTAATATGAGTTGGTTATGATGTGTAAACAATCATATAGTCATAAATAGATCAAATATAAGAAGACCTCAAGAGAGAAAATAATTCTTACATAAAATCATCAACAACAGGAAAATGTCAAAAGACAAAGGAAAGCATTCTTTACCTTCACCATCAGCTTACTGAGGTCCTCAAAGGCCTGGGAAAAAGGGACTAAATGGGTAATAGGGCTAAAACATGTTCACAATTCAATAAACCACAAAACCTCATGGCTACAGATACAATTCAAATGTCATTCCACAACACCCTGACCCCTCTGGCTGATGTCAATTTAACTTATTTCATTTAGTATGTGCAACCGCAGTTGTATAAACAAATCATAGTTCAGTCCATAGTTATCTAATCAGTGTCACAGCAGCTGTGGTCAGCTTAAATTCATATCAGTTATTATAAATTCCGATGGTGACAAGTTTTTATGACAGAAAAAAAAAACAGACCAAACCTTTCCTAGAAACATCTCAAACCACTCTGTATTCTCAATGTGTTCATGGTCATTTTTGTCATAATACAGCTAAAAACACAAGTATAATGCAAAATTTAATAAAATATTACAGTGACAGCACCCACAATTCCCATTCTGACACATTTAAGTATTTCAGTATTTTTGCTTTATAATACCTCTGAAATGTTTTTGTCTGTTTCTTTCCTTTTCTCCTCTATCTTCCTTTCAATGCCGACAATCCCCACTGCTCGTGTCCTTCCTGCCTACATGACCACAAAGGAAAGAAAAACACACCTAGTGAAAAGTACAAGGAATTTAAAGTTGGCAACAAGCCTTGAAGGAAAAGCAAAGAAAAACTGAGGAGGGAACAAACTGCAGTTGTCACAAAACATGAACAAATTTTAGTGAGTATTATTTCAAAAAACTAGTATTAAATTATAGTAATTAGTATTCAGGGTTAGTTTTACTCTACTACTTAGCTGTGTAAAGCAGAGTCCAACTGCTGTGGGATACTATACCTAATTTGAAGTTAATGCTAATTTCTACCAATTGAGTAATACATGTTAGAACCATATATCAGTAACTGGGGAGAGAAGTGACAAATTAACAACATGCATACTGATACTGCATCTCTTTGAAAAGCCCTAAAAACAGAAAAAAAAGTTGTGTTTCAACTGGCCCAGGAATATAGTGACAACACTGCCATCTTGTGGAAGATACTTTGAATTGACAGTTCCCATGTACATGATATGAGGAGGAATGTCTGTTCAGCTTCTAACCTGAGGGCCGGTCCCTGTGGGGATAGGTTGTGAAACTGGTGTATTCTCCCATCTCTTCTGGGTCATCTCTTCTGTTAGCCTCCTGTAAAACTGCAAGCAAATGACACCATGTCGATTCCAGGTGAGAAAGCATTGAACTAAGAGTCCATCTAAAGAAATCTTAGTATAGGGTGAGCAATGAGTACAAAAAGTTAAAACAAAAAGCTCTTTCAGCTGCTTGTGTGAGTGAGATTACCTCAATCTGCCCATGTTCTTTGAAGGAGAGCTTGATGTAGGAGAACTTGCTGTGTTGGTAGGGACCTGGCTCCTTGTTGGCAGGTATTGGATGCAGGTGGATAACTATTTTTGCACTACAGAATAAGAGATACTGAAAGTGAATTTACCATTTTGTTCTTGTAAAATGAAATTATTGCTGTCATAGGTGTTATAGGAGTGAAATTTCATTCTTGACCTTGGAAACTGTGGCTTAACAAAACAAATCTTAACTCAAGGGCCACCTACTGGCTTTTTCAGGAGCTTTCGACCGCATGCCACAATCTGTCCTCCCCAAATACAACAACCGTTGTATTTATCATGTGGCCAAAGTTCCATATTTAATTCATATGATGAAAACGTATCCATGACGGTCAAGGAAAAGTCTAGAGATTAGTCAATCATCAGAAAATTAATCATCAACTATTTTGATGATTGATTAATCATTTTGGGTCATTCTTTAAGAAAAAAAATGCCAAAATTCTCGGGTTCCAGCTTTTTAAATTTAGATACATTTATAATAAATGTAGGCTTCTATGATAGTAAACTCACTATATTTGGGTTATGGACTGTTGATTGGCACAAAAGAAGACATTTGAGGACATCACCTCAGGCCTTTGGAAACCGTAATCGACATTTTTCACCATTTTTTGACATTTTGAAATGACTAATTCATGAATCCAGAAGGTAACCAACAGATTAATTGATAGTGAAAATAACTGTTAGTTGCAGCCCTAGAAAATGAAATTACATGTTTTGGTAACACAAAAACACAAAACATTGCTGCTGATGAATTTTTACTGTGCTGGTTCTCATTTGTGTTATTAATAAGTTCCTTGTCAGTGTCCACTCCACAATATCTATTTACTGACTCTCTCACCTCTTTCCTATTCCTGCAGCCTGCTCCTCAAAGAAGATGATCTGTGACAGGGGCATGGCTATGCAGCATTCCTACAGATGACGAAATATACAAAAGAAGTCATCATGAGACTCAGCACATAACATGTTGAAAGTCAGTGCAAGTCAAGCATAAACAGAAGTATATGATGACTAACTGTTCTCTTACATGATTTTTAGCATCCCTCCAGATCAACTGATGGGTGCTCAACAAGGCAACTCCAACGTCCAGCTTAGCCTGGTACAATGACAGAAAAAGATATATTACTCATATTAAGTTCATATCTCACTTTTCGTGCACAGTAATTGCACATTTCACCACATATAACGTTGCTACACAATTAAACTTATGAACACTGTTGCTTGTAAGTTTTATCTGCTGTTTTGTTGTGTCAGGCCACAAACTTAGCTATCAGCGAACAAAACTATACCTTTTCATCGCCGTCATACAATTTGACACCTCGTTGTTGGATCACTAAAGTTTCGTTTATTTCTAGCAGCCCATTAGACCACGAAAAGCGATCCATGTTCGCTGTTACGGAAACAATTTATTCTGCTATTCTACTACGCCGCAGGCAGAGGCTCATTTTATGTTTACTTCCTGTGCACTGTCTAAAATTGATGGCCTGGTGCTGCCTGTCGAGAAACACAAAGATGGAACATGTACACATATATAAGTTCAAATGAATTTAATTAATACCTACGTTGACTATGAATCGATTATTAATGCTGATGATATTACCAAAAGCAACCGTTATTTTCTTACATGTGGTCTTTTCTGACAAGCTGCCTCAGAGGGGTCCTTCCGGTTTTGACGTGACTAGCGCCAGCTGTCAATGGACGCTAGCATCACTGCTATATTTCCCAGCGCGTCATTTTTAGATTTTTCTGCTTTTTTGATGTTTTTCTGACTCTATCATAATTATCGCAAATGTTGGACTTAAACTGAGTTTGAGTGAACTGATATGCAAATATTTATTTTGCATATTTGAGTTGAACTGCGCTCGGAATTGAGGTAGCTGTAGCCGGCTAGCTTGTTGTTAGCTGCGTACAGAAATCTGGTGCAGGCAGGTTTTTGCACCGCAGACACATAATAGCTTCTCCTGTTTGGAAGTCATTGTTCACGGGCGGAAAAGTTCTGTCGTAAAGAACGACTGGAAAGACCATGCAGGTTTATCACGGAGCTAACAAATTACTGCGAATATTTATTGCTTTAAACGATGCTTTCGTTGCATTATGAATTTAATTCACTAACGTTGGAACTTCATGAATTAAAGTCATTTGAAAGCTTTTAATCCTAAATTACCTTAGGTGTTGTATTGTAAAAAGTGTATTTAACAATTGCGTGATATAGTAACTGTCTTTATAGTCACGTTTGTTTAAGTCATCAACATGGATAAGAAATCATTTGACATTGTTTTGGATGAGATAAGGAAGGTAAGGAGTGTCTAATAAATTATTTGTCAAATTTAAGATTGGAAATCCTTTCAGCTTCAGTGTTTGGTAATTCCTCATCCTGTGTTTCAGTGTGTTCTGACCGATCAGCGGATCAAAGCCATCGAGCAAGTGCATGGATATTTCTCCAGTGAGCAGGTAACTGTCCAATCAGTAACACTTAGTGTGTTTACATGCGCACTAATGTCCTGGTGATGATCGGGGTTTTTGAAGTATCCCAGTTATCCTGATTTCAGAAACCTGACTAAGGCTTTATCCAGGTTTTGAGAAATCTGGATATGCTACCAGGGGTGCTAGAAACCAGGATATTATGGCATGTAAACACCTGATCCAGGTCCCTCAACATTGTTGATACAGAACATAGTGGCTGAGACTAATCAAGACACAACAGGATAACAGGATGATCAGAAACCTGGATACTGTTACAATCATGATATGAATAACCAGGTTTCTCATGTTCCATGTAAATGCCATATCCCGAATATGATCAAAACCAAGATAAGAATCAAAACCAGAATACTAGTGTGCATGTAAACATTCTCACTGTCGTGTCATGACTGCTTGTCAGTGTCACCTTCTGCAAGCAACAACACTGGACCATCATAGCAGAACCTATCCAATCTATCACTGGATAAATTCCCATTTTCCACCGATTTGTAAAGTCCTTTAGTCCCAGAATTCACTCATATGTATCTTATTAGGACCTGATAATATTACTAGTTATTACTTACCTTATAACCAATGCAGCATATGGGTAGAATATTTTTTATTCATATATATAACTAATAAAGATGAAAGTCAAAGTTGACATGGTCTTCCATTCTACTTCCATAATACTAAAGCAGCACGGCTCTAGTGTTATGTTGAGGTGTAACACTGTCTTGAATGTCTGCAGGTGACGGAGATACTGAAATACTTCTCATGGGCAGAGCCTCAGATCAAAGCAGTAAAAGCTCTGCAGCATGTAAGTATTGTGTTTTAAGTGATCAGGTCACCACAGTTTATGATTTGTCTTGATAAATATTTACATTCATTATATACTATTCAATATAATTGTGCCTCAGATATGAAAGTGAATGTGAATATGAAACAATAAAATGTATAAAATAGAATGTATAAAAGTGCATTTGTTTGTGTGGAATTGTCACCTCTCACTGTTATATGTATATTTGAAATTGTTAGTTGAACTTGTTTCTCCTTCTTTTGCTGTTAGAAAATGGTTGCAATCCCTACAACCAAAGTTGCAAATATCCTGAATTGCTTCACCTTTTCAAAAGACAGACTGGTTGTCCTGGAACTGATAGCTTTGTGAGTGCATTTCAAAAAAATGTATTTAAATCCTGTGAACTGTTTTTTGTTTTTGTTTTTTTTTAATTTAAGTAATGTTGTATTGTAATATTTACCTGTTTGGTTCATTCAGTCATCACATTGATAAGACTAATTGGTTACATGATAAATGTTGGATCTCTCTTCTTATACAGGAACATTTCAGATGCTCAAAATTACCGTCCTGTGGAGGATCTGTTTCGCATACACTTGTCTGAGAAAAAGCGAGCTCGCAGGATACTGGAGCAGGTAAGTTCAGCTTTCCAAATTCATCTTCATGGTATGAAGTGTGTGTTCACTAATCCACTTGGTCTTGGAAGACCTTCTGGAGTCCCTGTGGGAGCCATTATGTCCCATAAGACACTATTGTTGCCAGGTGAGATGTACTGGCACAAGCGATTGTTGCAATTGAAAAATAATAATAAAACAGTCAACAAGTCTGCATGTGTAAATGCATGATCTTTGACATCCCTAATAATTATGATATTTTTTAAGCTGTAAACACACACACACACACAAACGTGCACACCATTTCTAAATTATTATTGCCTCTGTCTTCCCAGGTGTGTAAGGTTGGCTGCAAGGCTCCTGTAGCCATGATCTCCTCCTGTGGTATGATACCAGGAAATCCGTACCCTAAAGGCAGACCCAGTCTAGTCACTGGCACATTCCCGGTAAGTATGTGCAGGCCTCTACGCTGAGCTTTTCTGTAGGAATCCCAGTCCTGAGCTCAATGCAAGGGTGTCGCCTGGTCTGGGCATTCGGGGTTATGGTTAGGAGAGGAGCAGATCATGGCACGTTGGGGAAAAAAGTGAGTGCATGTGCAGCAGAAATAACGTTACCTAGAAAATTAATGAGAGGTGTGTGTGTGTGTGTGTGTGTGTGTGTGTGTGTGTGTGTGTGTGTGTGTGTGTGTGTGTGTGTGTGTGTGTGTGTGTGTTGGCACTTTAGTCTATAACTTTGCCTACTCTAGGAAAATTTAAAGGAAAGGAAACTAAGTACAATATGTAAGGAGGGATGTGATAACCTCTACAGTTTCAACAGCCATGTTTATATTCTGCCTGTATTGTTGTAAGCTCATCATACCATTAGTCCATCATACCGTTAAGTACGGTAATAGCCTTTCTATAATGAGAACAGTTGTATTAACCAGCTCTAAAATATTTATTTCACCGTAGCCACAGAATAGTCTGTATAGGCTGGTTAGGGTTTACAGCTACATTGTCATCATCTAGTGTGAAGCCTGAATTAAATTGTGTTCCTTGGTGAGCTGTGTTTAGGCAAGTGAAAGACAAATGGACAAACATTTGCAGATATTTTTGTAAACAGTCTGTTAATAGAATTTTCATATTTTCATATCCCTTACTTCTTTGTCTATTTGGCTGCATGTATGCAAATGATATACTGTTTTGCGTATGTATGCAAATTCATATATCTAGGTCACCGAGGTGTTCATTTATTTGTCATAGAGCTGGAGAATTGACCTTTATTTTTTGTGTCTACTGATACAATTATTACAGATGAGCCAGTCATGATAGAGGAGGAAGAGAGAACAGGAGATACAGAAGGAAAGGAGACAGAAGAGGGAGATAAAATAGACAGTAAAGATGAGGGAGACCAGAACAGAGGGCAGCGAATATCCCAAGAGGCAACAGGAAACATCCCAACTGAACTCAATGATTTTGGGGACTGCAGGTACAGGGCCAGGGCGAGTAAAACATTACTGCTTTCAATCCAGCATGTTTGGCCTGCAAAAAAGATCATTTCAACCAAGTTGGTTTGATAAAGTTGAGTTGCTGGAATACTCTATAACTGCCAACGCAGCATTCTGCTTCATGTGCAGATTATATGGTAAACTAAAACAGGCAAGGGATCAAAAGGATATACTCACCACTGCAGGTTACACAAACTAGAAGAGAGCATTAGATTCTTTTAATGAGCATGAAAAATCCAACATGCACAAGACCTCAGTGATATGTTGGAAGTGGACCCATGTGGCTTTAAAGCCGGGACATCACAGAGCAGCTAAAATCTGCAAACATCAGTGAGATTGTGGATCGTAGGGAGATGTATAGCAGCAGTGGCTGCGTTCCTTGGAAAGCAGGGGATTGCTTTTCGAGGTCCCAATGAAGCACCAGGCAGAGACAATAAAGGGAACTTTATGGATTTCATGTTAGAACTTCAAGGATCATCTCTGAGATTAAAGAGACAAAAATGTACTCGATAATGGTGGATGAAGCAAGGAATCATCGTTCACAGCAGCCTGCATTTGTATGCGCGATACGTTAGTCCACAGGGCTTGCTGAAAGAGATGTTCCTTGGATTTTCCCAGCTTGAGGCATTTGATGCTGGCTCCATCACTGACACCATAGAGAAGAAGCTCAAGAAACATAGAATAAGACACCTTACATGTGTTGCTCAATCCTACGATGGTGCTTCTGTTATGAGTGGAGAACTGAGAGGTGTACAAACTCGATTCAGACAAAAGCATCCAAAAGCACTATATATCCATTTCTATGCCCACAAACTCAGTCTTGTCCTTTGCTCCACTTGCAAAGCCATCCCAGAGGCATGTGACTTATTTGATCTCCTGGAGTGTCTCTACTCTTTCTTTTCCACAAGCCTTTAAGAGGCAAGTAGGGGTAGAGGACAGAGAACTTGTCCAACTGTCCAAGACTCGCTGGGCATGCCAGATTGAGTCTGTGAATGCCACTCTACAAAACCTCCCTGCTTTGATCCAGACCTTAGGGAGCATCCAGCACCTCTAGCTAAGGGACTGGAAAGATTCAGTACCATCTACATGCTTGTCATGATTCAGACGCTGCTCTCAGTAACTCAGGGCCTGTACAAATACCTAAAGAAAGAAATAATTTATTTGGTGCAGGCATTAGAATACAAAACGGAGTTCAGAGTACACTCAAAAGTTACCAGAACAATGAGAAAGCACATTAGGTGTATGAGAAGACCAAGACCCTGTGTGAAGATCTTCATGCTACTGGGACACAGAGGAAGAAGCGAAAAAAACATGGAGGACTATACCTCACCCTGCCTCAGAGCAGTTCCTGAATGAAGAGGCACTCAAACATCTTGCTGAACATTACAGCATCCACCCACAGCCTGCAGAGATTACTGTTGCAAAATATTCCCTTGACAGAAAAATTAAAGACATAGTACCCAACATCCAAAGTGTCTTTTCCCTTTTGGAAAAGACAATGCCATTTTTCAAGCTTCTTTAACCATCCCAGTCACCAGTTGCAGGTGTGAAATTGCCCTGTGCCGACTGCACACATGGCTGAGGAATACAGTGGCTCAGGACAGGCTAAGTAATTTGGCTATAATGTCAATTGATAGGGAGATGTTGGCTGATGTGGACCATGGGGAGGTCATAGACAGATTTTCAATGCTAAGACGCTTCAGCCTAGCACTTCCACTCTCAAAGCACCAAGAAGAGAAGTGCGGACAGTAAACAGATTCAGAGATTCAGTTTCATAATGTCACAACCCCTTTCTTCCCTTCTCCCTCTCTAACTCATGCCCTCACGCATACAATTAGAACAAGAACAAGACAGAAGCCAAACTACTTTTGGGATTGTTACAAGCATCAGTATTCAAAACTATTTATTTTGCTTCCGATCATTTATTTGCACACATCTGATTTATATCAGTGGTCTGCATGAGATATTATATGGCTTGGTGGGTACAAATACGACCTTTGAACTAGTCTATGTTTACATTGAGGGATAACCAACCTATGTCAGGGTGACTCAGATAATATTTTTGTAAATTGCTTTTTTTAGTGTCATGGAGAGCACTTTTATCATTCTAAAGTGTTACCTGTTAGTTTTTAATCTTGATTGAAACCAGTTTGCAAGTTTCTTGTGTTATTCATGTTATAGTCTATTGTGTAAATGTAGATTGATAATGCTAGGGAGCTTTTTGTGAGAACTGATTGTCGACATGAATGGAATGTAAAGGCAAGGACCTATAGGCTTCGTTGAACCAAAGCTTGACGGAAAAGAAATCGTTGGCAGTAACTTGGATAATGGGCATTTAAAAGGTCTTTGACTTGATTGTAAAAAAAACATTCTGTGATGATAGTGAAGACAATTCTAAAAATTTGTTTTACGGGGAAACTTACTAATATTAATCATTCATAGATTTCAAGACTGTTCTTTTCACTTTCTTGCCAGCAGTGTTTATTGGCTTCAGAGAAAACAGTTTTCTTTCTTTCTAATTGCAAATAATTTCAGTCATTGTTTGATTTAATCTTAACCTTATGTCTATTTCCCTTATTATATTATAGCCTGGACAAGTTGGGTCGTAACAATACTGAAGTAGGCAAAATTTAACCAGATAATATCATTTGTTGATCCATGTAGTTTAACCTGATCTACCTCCATGTCTCAGGACATTAGTGAACAGAACAAAGTTAAAAATGTATGTTACAGTGTGTAGATAACTAGTGATTTCTGGTGATTACTTTCTGGTAATCTCACATATGTGGCTAAAAAAAAGCAAAAAAAAACAAAGAAATAACAAAGTTTTGTTCATGATCACAGGGAATCCCTCCGGTAAAGAAAGAAGGAGAGAAGAAAGAGGACACTTCTAACAGTATGGAGGGGAAAGGAATAGCTGCTCGGATTATCGGACCATTCAAACCTGTAAGCACAAGAAATGGAATCACTGGCTTCATGATGTGTTAATGGCAGGATGCCCCAGAGAAATCTCATGACTGAATGAGGAGGTCTCACATGACTGATTACGTTACTTAGACATGATAAAACCCTCAACCTTTGTTATGGTATGTTATATAAGCGTACAATTGACTGCAGTAAAAGAGCTAAATAAAGGAAACGTATAGAAACATATACACAGTATGAGTAAGAGGAACTAACGGATTAACGGCCACCCTCGATGTTAAATATTCTAATTAGACAGAATTGGCTGATGAGTGAATGAAGTGTTTTATATCTTTTGCCATTTCCTTCTCTAGTTTCCTTCCAGCTACAACCCTCATCGGCCTGTGCCCTACCCTATACCACCGTGCCGACCCCATGCTACCATCGCACCAAGTAAGAAACAACACACTTACACACACTCATCCCTTCCTTTCCTTGCCCTGTAGAGTAACTTAACACTGTATACAACCTGTCACTCAGAGGAAAATCATATATGAAAGATGCAAAGCTCTAAGACAGTTGAGGAATTAATAATGCTGCTGCTGCTGCACAGTTAGATATGTTTCATCAGTTTGTTTTACTGCTATGTGGGATTGGTTGATGCATAACTGTAGTTAATGGTGTGGTGTGTATGACTACGTGGTGGACACTGTTAATATTTGCAACTGCTACTCAGGTGCATACAACAACGCAGGCCTTGTTTCTGTGGGAGGGGTTATAACAGCCAGCGTGCCCCCTCCCCCCTACAACTCCGCCCACAAAGTAGCAGGTATGATTCAATGGAAGCGAGTGTATGCCTGCGTGTGTGTGTGCGTGACAGCAAATAGACACTCCTCGAAGCTTGCCGCCTAACTACCTGGCATGCCGCTTACTTGCGCTTCTCCAATTTAATGCCTTTCATCAGGGGAAGAATGTGCTTCCTTATTTCTGTTGACGTGCGCTGAATGACCAGAAAAATACAACCGCCCCTGTACATTTTAATGCAGTCCATTCATGTGTCCTGGGTTCAAGGGATTTTAATATAGAGCTGTTGGAGAGATGTTGATAAGTTAATATAGTATTTGTTATCCTCTATATATGTAGATGAGATAGAAAAAATATTAGAAATACCTCTCAATAAATTGTAATTCAGTCCAATACAGCACCACCACCAAGTACAGCCTCAAAACGTACCATAGAATGGAATTCATTGCATTGCATTACACTGTGCAGGTGTTTTTTGGTCAGTCAGTGTAGATCTATGTTTTGGTGAATTGTGAGGACGGGTCTTTGGTTGGAAATAGCTTAAAACTAATGTCATTAATCTTTTTTTTCTTTCTGATTCAAGCTAAATATGCTCTGCGCAGGCATTTAACATGCATCGCTTGGAATAACTGATTTTCTTTTTTTTTTTTTTTTTGAACGCACTGTCTCATCAGTTTTCACATTTGAAATACATCTTTTAGGGCCTTTGGGGAGATATGTGGTCACAAGCACAAAACTGTCTCTAATTTTGTTGAACCAAAAACGATGAGAGATGTGATGAAAGTTAATTTGAGGTCACCAAACCAAATAAGATATTTAAACATTTCCCCAAAGGTAAGAAGAAGACATATTCCAATCTTGAAAATATTAATAAGTTGCACGCAGGGAAGCTCTCTGGCAATTCCTCCTTGCTCTGTCTCGTTTTCCTTTTTAGATGTGAGTGGATTGCTTCCTCTCATGTGTTCTGGGACGAAATTTATTTTTTTAACAATAACCAAATCCAAGTTGATGTGTTTGACTTCTTTTCCTTTTTGATTCTCACCATGTCAGATAATATTAGTCATCATTTTAGATTCATTAACTCTGATTTCTTTCTACCACTAGGTTATGCCAAACCAGGCAATCCACAGAACACCACACCCGGAGTCAACAGCGGACCCCTGCTCATTCCTCATGGGTCCACGCCCTCTACCCCTGTCCCACCCCAGGCTTCTCCCGCTCAGCCGCCTCCCACAACCCCCATCACACCAGTTTTCCCCGGCATGGTGCCCTCTCACAACCCTAATGCCCCCTCTCCTTCCCCTGCTCCATCCCCGTCTGTCATCAAAGCAGGTCCGCAGACCCCCACTGGCCATGCTACACCTACACCCTCATCTGTCATTAAAGCCCACACCCCCTCAGGAACCCCTTGTGGAACTCCTGTCCCCAACACTGGGGGCTTCTCCTCTTCCCCCTTCCATGCCATTTCCCGACCAGGCACCCCTGCCACCTCACGCAGCGGCCCAGACCCCCTATCTCAGACGAACTCCATGGGCTCAACTCAGCAGAAGATTTTTTCCCAGTCTGCAGACCACCAGTCAGGACACACCTTCCATGGCATACCCCCACAAGCAGGTAATCTTTCTGGGTCTGTGATAAGAAGTTATACCCCCTCCGGACCACCACTTCTTACTCCTGGATCTTCCACTCCGAGCTGTTCCACCCCAGGCCCCAGTCCCAAACCCTCCCCAGCCCTCTCTGCACAGGTTCAGGCTTCCATGGGGCCGGCTGGAGTCCTTCAGATTGAAGAGCATCGTGCAGTCTTGAATAGACATGCTGGGGGTAGCGGCAGTGGCAGCAACAGCCCTGTGCACTCCGCTTTCAAGGGCACCTCTCGCTCTGGCACACCCTCTGTTAGCTCTTTGGTGGTACCAGGTTCTGCACAGGCTGCTCTGGCACGTTCCTTGGGTCTGTCACACCCCTCAGTTTCTCCTCAAGTCTCTCTCCCCAGTCCTGTTGCTATCACTGGCCTCCAAGCTCTGTCCTCCAGCCCAGCACCCTCTCATTATCCTGGCCTGTCCCCATTTTCCTCCCTTTCTTCCTCTCTCCCTCCTTCCTCCATGCCTTCATCAATAACAGCAATGCCTCCCGCTACCAACATCTCCAACCACCCACCAACCTCCATCTACCCAGGCCTTGCTCCCAACGCCGCCCCCAATGCCGCCTCACCTTTTGGTCTAGGCCTCACCTCTGCCGCCTCTATATTCCCAGGCCTTCCGCCTGGCCCTAGCCCCGCTGGATTCCCAGGGTTGGGGGTTTCAGGAGGGCACAGTGCTGGGAGCCCTGTGTTGTCTTCATTCATGGGACTGCCTGGTGCCACTCCATCTTCAGTAGCATCGGCGGCACCACTGCAGGCAGTGGCGGCGGCGGCGGCAGCAGCAGCAGCTGGGGTACCATCATCATCGCCAGTTTTACCTGGCTTTGCATCCGCCTTCAGTTCCAGCTTCCAGCCTGGGTATGTCAGATAAATATGATGGACAATTACAGAGAACTTAGCACATTTTTACTGACAAATATACAGAAGCCATGTCATATGGATAATCTAAAATAGTCCTACTCATTCCATATTGATTTCCTAATATTATTTCATTTAGTCCACATGAAAACAAGCAACTGAATTTGCCAATTGTGGTAGCTATTACAGGCCCATATGTTAGAGCACAGTAGTCAGTGGTCAGAATTACATGTAGGCATGTGACTGATTTCCACATACGTGTACAATAGCATCATAAATCATGTCAGTCGATTTTCCACCTTGGGTTTTAATGTGGTAAGTGGAAACACCGCAAAGTGCAAAGTCCACTCATACTCCACCTCCTGGAGTGTCAAGTTTGGACTTTGGTTTGTGTTGTCTCAAAGAGATCTTTGAGATTATTGTCAGCCATATATTTAGCATGTTATCTTGTCAGTGAGCAAGTGTTGCAAGCACAAGCCGTACCTATTTGTTGACAAGTCATACACTCAAGAGGCAGGCAGTGCCTTTCTTTTAAGAGCTATTAAATGAGCCTGTAAGTTATACTTTTTTCATGTTTATACATGGCAAAATAGTATAGTATATACAAGAAATATAAGAAAAAATATTCATCAAGGATCCTGTAGTCATCTAAAACATGGCCCTGGTTTTTGATTTACAGGGATGTGTAGATACAGAATGATGTGGAATAGTAAAATATAAAATAATGTGTGTGTGTGTGACTGCAGTCAGCAGTAATTACTGTACATGTTCTAGGTTGACCAGCGGTCTCCAGCCTCCAGGAAGCAGCGGGTTTCCCAGCTTGCTGCCCTTCCCCGGAGTGCCAAGCTTCTCTCCTTCCGCCTCTCCTGCTGCCCTTGGGGGCCTCCACAACCCAACTATGCAGTCTGCTCTGCTGCAGGTAGACACACACACACACACACACACACTACTCTGGCAGAGGAAAAGTATTTGAATGTTAGTTTGATAAAGCCTTGTCTTTGTCTTGTTCCAGGCTCATCCCACATCTGCTTTGGAGAGCTTTCCTTCTCAGCCCAACAGTTTCACCAACTACCCTCCAGGTCCAGGGAACCCCTTCCCCCTACAACCAGGCCTGCACCCTCAGTTGGGCTGGCAGTGAAACCCACCGTACATTTTGAAACATTGAGTATATTTACATGCTGACCTCTATTGTCACACCCAGCCCTACCCTTTCGCATTCGACAAGCGTCATTTGACAGGACAACAGGCTGAAGAATTTCATAACCGTGTATGTTACAGCCAGAGTGATTCACCACTACGAGGAACACTACAATGTAAACAGTTAAGATAGAGTGCAGGGGAGATGTCTTATATTATTCATAGTGAACAGTTGTAAATATCAGTTGTCAAAGTTGTTTTGTTTTACAAGTAGACTGTGATTGGTTTTAATGTTAGCTGGATTTGGCAGTTGATCAACATTAATACGAGAATAATGAAGTGTAGAAATGTAAAATATACATGATATCATGTAATGAATTGACAGTATCCTCATGTAGTATTTCATGTCCAAACTCAGTGTGAAGGACATTCTTATGATACTGATTGATTGCCTTGAATCAAATATTGTATTATGTCATGAAATCTTTAGCTGACTGGCATATCGAGTTGTATGGTGCAGTCACACTTTGAAGGGCGCACGACATACATCTTTTGGTGTGTGAAGAGTGGGACTATTGTACACAAAAACCCACATTTGGCAGTTTCACACATTATTTGTATTATTTTCAATGAACACTCACTCGGGGCTGTCAACAGTTTACTGTGATTTACATTTTGTATGTTTACAAAATTCTTTTGCCAGATGTGACACTGCTAGTACTGCTATTACAGTATGTGACCAGACATAAGGAGCTTTCGGACCGGAGGAACTTTTTTATAGTTCTCAGAAGTATTAGAGGAACTACCCCCTTTTTATTGTGTCCGCGCTGCAGGGAATGGGAATGATCGTAGTTCTTAGAACACTGTTTTGAGGGACTTTTTTTAGGTCCTACGTCAGGGTAGTTACTCTTCCAGCACAAGAGGAACCTTGAGTGACTTAAGTGTACAGTGATTGGTCCAACTCTGTTATTATCATGAAACCCACGACACACAACAAACACATAGCTCCGATCACGACATCCTCCATCTTCTTCTTGTATCTCACACAGAAGTGACGATAAGTGATTGCTATACTTACCACCAGCCAGCTTACGTCACTTCAGCGTTCCTATTGGCAGTGTGAATGAATAGAAAAAAAGCCCTTGAAGGTTTGCAGTTCTCGAGGGGGTCCCCAGAACTGTTTGGTCCGAAAGCGCCTATACTGTATACAGATGTTTTTTTGGCAACAACTGAAAACATTTGTTGAGTTATGTGACTGTATTCTTCAGTAATGCTTTGCAACATAGTGAAAACTGTAATTTTACTTGATTTACTGTACGTACATCTCAGTAGTACTTCTTACTTACAGGGGTCACTCAAGGACAGTTACTGTATTGTTTGAAAGTAATGGACACTTTGTTTGTTACACTGTTTTCTTTTTCTTCTGTTTTGCCCTTTTTTTGTATTTGCACCTGTTTTATAATTTTAGTCAGTAAACTGCTGGTTGCTGTAGCTGTTTCTGTACTGTATCTCTATTTTATGTCATGCTATGGCTGTCAGGCAAGCCCCTTAAATAAAATTTCTGGAGGTTGACGAAATAATACAAAACACCTCATGGAAAAACTAGAAATACTGCCAAGACGTTGTACGCCTCCGCCAACCAGTCAAGTCGCAGTTTACATCCATGTCTGTCTGTCCAGACTCATATAATATTTGTAGTGAGGACTTTGAAGGAATTAAATAAAAGGTATTAAGTGTATTTTCCTTGTATGTGTTCACATGCTTGGCCAATAAAGCTGATTTTGATAGAACACAAAGTTGTAGCCAGGACAGTAGACAAAGCTTCAGATATGGATGTTGCTGCAAAGAAGCTACAAATTCTACAACGTGGATGCTTCACACACATCTTCAACCCAGCAGCACAGAAGATCTATACAATCACCACAGTTTCAAAGTGGGCATCCGAGATTAGTGTCACCAATTCAGTATCTGACCAAATGTGAAATGTGGTCACAATCTCCCCTTCTGATCCAGAGTTAGGGCGTTGAATAATGGCCACAGTGAAGTTGACCTTCGACTTTTTGGATATTTACTTCGTCATTTTATCCTATCAGACATTTGTGTGACACTTTCTCATAATTAGTGTATGAATTCTTGAGTTATGGCCAAGTCTGTGTTTTTTCAGGTCACAGTGACCTTTGACCACCAAAT
Source organism: Thunnus albacares (assembly GCF_914725855.1). Classification (NCBI taxonomy): domain Eukaryota; kingdom Metazoa; phylum Chordata; class Actinopteri; order Scombriformes; family Scombridae; genus Thunnus; species Thunnus albacares. The sequence continues at coordinate 14,388,569 of NC_058118.1, read as the reverse complement.
TCTAATCAGAGTGCAAGTAAACGTTTGTGCCAAATTTGAAGAAATTCCTTCAAGGCGTCCCTGAGATGTCATGTTCACAAAAGAATGGGACAGATGTCGGGTCACAGTGACCTTGACCTTTGACCTTCGGCTACCAAATTGTTATGAGTTCATCACTGAGTCCAAGTGGACATTTGTACCAGATTTGAAGAAATTGAAATTGCAGGATTGACTATTGTAACACTCTGCTTTCTGGTCTCCCTAAGAGGAATATATCGTAACTACAATTGCTTCAGAGTTCAGCTGCATGTGTGCTGACAAAGACCAGAAAGAGAGCCCTCTAGAACCCTAAGTGACATTTTAATTATACCAAAAGTCAGAACAAAAATCCACAGTGAGGCATTCTTTTATTACTATGGTCCTCGTCTCTAGAACAGCCTTCCTGAAGACCTGAGGGCAGCAGAACATGTTGATATTTTCAAAAGCAAACTCAAGACCTACCTTTTTAGCCTGGCTTTTCATTGAATTTAATTTATTTTATTTATATATCTGTCTTTTATCTATTTGTTTTATCCTGTTCTACCACTTGGTATATCTTTTTTATTCTTATTTTTTTGATTGTTTTCCTTTTAATACCCTACCTTACATTTCTGGTTTTATTTACTTCAATACATCTCCTCTTTTTTCAGTATTTTGTTATATTTTTCACGCTTCAATTTTGTGTTATTATTTTATTTCACTATTCTGAATTTTTACATTATACTACCTCTGGTGTTTCCTCCTTGCAAATTAATGAGAGTTATGATAGTGTTTCCTCAGTTCCTGTTTTTATTGAGTCCTTTATTTATGACATAATCACTTATTGTTTTGTGCATGAATGGGGGTGGGGAGGTGTAATTGTATTGTGTAAAGCACTTTGTATTACATTGTATTTGTATTAAAAGTGCTATACAAATAAGTCTGATTGATTGATTGATTGATTGATTGATTGATTGACTGACTGAAATTCCATTAAGGCGTTCCTGAAATATTGCATTCACAAGAATGGCACGGACAGACAACCTGAAAATATAATGCCTCGGGCCATGGCTGCCATCGGCTGCCATCGTCATGGAGGCATAAAAACTTTGTTCTCTTTCTATTACAAAGACAGCTAGACATGCAGATCCTATCACTGGAGGAAAGCTAATGTGTTTAAAGAATGTAACAACCATCATCTATCTAGATCAAAAGATCAAAAGAGGCCAAACAGTCTGATATGTTGTGTATTCAGGTTTAAAAAAAATAAAAAAAGCAAATTAAAGGGACATCCTCCTGAACAGTATGAACAAAGAAAAGGTTAAAAGTCAAGGTTCATAATTAGACTCTATTAACGGGATAGTTGTTAAATTTGATTAATTGCAGCCTCAGAAATGACAGGAATTGAATCTATTCTGTTGGCTGTGGTCATCATACACCATAATATACTGTATATGCATATATGATTCAATTCTTCCAACCCACTTACAGTCCTCTTTGCACTACATGGTGCTTATCAATGGCATCAGTGATATTGCTCAATACATGTGGTAGGTCATGAGACAATTAGTCATGAGATTACAATACCTAGTCATGAGATCTTCTTGGAAAAATTTCACTTTGCATTTTTTCCATTCATACTTTTATTACTCTATTAGCTGCTAAACCAAACCTATTAATTGAACATGTGCAGAGATGCAGAGAGCTTTTTTTTTTATTATTATACACATGAAAAACGTGTCTTAAAATGTGATACATTTCATTTCAAGGCACATCTTTGATTTTTGTTTAGCATTTTGTAACAGTTGGTCAGTTTCTTCAGCAGAAGAATTAAACATTTTGATCCCAAAGCCGGCTGACTGCTTAAACCTTTAATTTGATTGAAACTTAAATTCTATAATTACCTTTACAGTAAGTAATGTTAAGAATGATTTCTCTGTTGAATATTTCACCTTGCTAATCATTCTAAAGGAAACTATATACTACAGGTGTATATTTTGTTTATTGAAATCAACAAATTATAGAAGCCTACCAATTCAAAAAATGCTGGATACACATAACATAGTTAACATAGTTTTATTTCTTTTCTTCCTTTGGTTTTTCTCTCCTTTTGGTCTTTCTATGTTCTTTTAAAAGGTCTTGTAAAGTACTAAGTTAAACCAATTTCTGCAGACACCACGGAGCATAGTTTTAGGTTTTCTACAACAAGAAGAATTGTATTAAAATTTAAACGTTAATCCAGTTTAACAAAGTCAAGAGCTAATTTTAAAATTTCCACATCAGGCTTTTAAATAGTTCCTCATTCTCTGAAGTGAAATGAAGGGAAGTACAGCATTACATTAAACATTTCAAAATAAGGTTTCATAATATATGCATTTAACAATATCCTGTATTAATCTATGTATTACCACTATTTCAGATTACTTTTATGTGCAACTATGCAGGATATGTTTTTATTTTTATTTTTTATTGCAACAGACTGAACATGAAACATGATTTTTTTTCATATCAACACTGAGATTATCCAGTGACCTGTTGATTACATGCTGATTTTACTTTGTTGATGATCAACTTAACCACACCTACACACCTTCTCTGAGCTGCCTTTTGCTCTGGTGTTACAGCTTTAAAAGGCTGGTGACTCCCTCCTCATTAGGCACACTTCAACAAACTCTCTATATCACACTTCCCCTCTCAGTTTCAACCAGCACATGGAAATGGAGGACCAAATAGAGAGCCAGAAGAGAAGAGGAATAAGCAGAGAAGACCTAATATGTAAGCTAAACAACATTTTCTACTGAGCTTTTTAAAATGTTAGTTAACTGGCTGTGTTAAATATATAAAATATTAAAATATTGGTTAATATTTAAAATACAGCCCAGTCTGGTGTTGACACCAGACTGGCTTAAAGATCAACAAATGAGTTCTTTACTCTTCCCTGAACCATGGCTTCCATGTTGACATTGTCAACAAGCTATCAGACATGGGAGCAGGAGTGTATTATGTATGCCATATATAAAGGAGCTTCACCTGTGCAGGTGGAAAGCAGCCACAGAGGCTAGGGCATAGTTTAAGTCCATCACCATAGAGACAGAACTCACATGTCACTGAGATAAAGAGTCCCAAAAGCATGTGACTATGAGTGTTTGTGTGTGTCTCCTTTTGTGTGTCTGTGTGTGTGTGTGTGTGTGTGTGTGTGTGTGTGTGTATTCGCGCTCTGTGAAGTCAGGAGGCCAAGGAGAACTGTCATGTTACACGGTTTGGCTTGTGCGAATGTTCCTTAATTTGGTTGTAGATAAGGGCTTGTTTTCATATCAGAGTTTTTGCAGCATAATTGTTTCCCAGGTCATTGTTATCAGCAACCTGTTGGACAGGATCATGTGATATACAGCAGATAGCTGTGTACACATATCATTTACATGCATCCACTTTCAAATAGGTCTTTGTTTGCGAGGAAGTTCAAATCAACAAAACGTGAATTGGGTGAACAGATTATGAAGGAATAATTTGTTTATTGTCCCAATTAGGATTTATTCAAATGGTAGAGTGAAGTTATTCCAGCCCAATAAACAGATTGATCCTTGTGTGAATATGTTACTCACCAGTCAGCATACATTTACATACCTCGGCATTGTTATATGCCGTTATAACATATCTATGATTATATTTAAACAATCCTAATAAACTCTTAACCAACATACACATGTCCTTGCCCAATAACTGTCATAGATCATGTGAAGCGGTGGAAGTGTTATGCAAGGTTTTGTAATTTGCAATCATGCACCTTTACAGCCTTGCAAACACTGAAATTTCCTTTAGTTCAAAAACAGGAAATGGCATTTTGTGGTTTGACCTAGAAAAAGAGAACAGTGTCGCTTGTTATAATATGAGAACAAAGGAAATGATAACTTAAAAAAGAGGCCATGAGGCTTTTTGTAATTAGCTTCCTCTGACAGTGTAAGACTGGAGCTCAGGTAAATGCACCTTTGATATGTAAGAATATGTCTCATGGAAAGCTTGTCTGTCTATAAACATGAGGTTAATACTGTGACCATGAGGGATTTAATGTGAAATTGAACTGCTTTGAAATAAAGACTGAAATACATTCATCTGAGCTGGAAACTATGACACAGCAGATGACACAAAGACCCTTCCATCACTTAATGACTTCTTTTATTACCACAGCGCATGAGTAAATATTTTACTGTTTGCACTGGGTGTATGACAGTAACTCTGTATGTAAACTCTGAGTTTCCCTGTGTGTGAACTATCAGTGTTGGATCTAAGATGAAAAACTGAGGTACAATCCATTGATATATTATAGTTATAAATTATGTTTTTGAGGACAGTGCTAATTACTAAATAAAGATTTCCCGAAGGACTTGTTTGTTTGTGTTGTAGTTACAATGAGTCAGAGGAAATCGCTTCCATTTTCAGCCACATTTTCCTCACCTTCCTTCAAATGACGCAAACCTGCTCACACCTCATACTTTGTAATGACAAGGAGTGTTTGCTCTCTGTTTCATGTTTGTTTTAAGAGCTTCACAGTATTTTAAACTCTGTTGTCTCTCTGTGTCTCTCTCTGTAGCTGAACGGACAGGGTCTTTGGGATGTTGTGGCTGGTTCATATTCATACTGTCTGGCCTCTTGACAATTTGCCTCTTCCCCATCACCATCTGGTTTTGTCTGAAGGTGAGTGAACTTAACAGATGAGCTCAGTGTTTTGTGAGGCAGTAACTTATATGTCCTCTATTGAAAATTTGAATGTGAATTTTGACTGATTCACACTTGCTGTCTGGTCTTGCAGATTGTTCAGGAATATGAACGTGCAGTCATCTTCAGACTAGGCCGCATCACAGATAGGAAGGCTAAAGGACCAGGTAGAAACATGAACAATCTATATATTTAAATATTTTTGTACCCACTTAAAAAAAATGAATTACTATCAAATCCTGATTTGGGGATGTAATTTTGTAACTGTAAAAAAAAAAAGAAAAAGTAAAAAACTAAATTTTTCTTTTTCCTTCCAATAAAAAATGATCTTTCTTCTGTTCATCCAAAGGAATTTTCTTTATTTTGCCGTGCACTGATACCTTTGTGAAAGTGGATCTGCGAACAGTTTCCTTTGACATCCCACCCCAAGAGGTACGCCTGGCACAAACAACAATGCAAAGCTGTTGGGCGAAATGCTCTTTTACAGCATTATGAAATGATTTCATTTCAAATATGTGGACACACGCACACACACACACACACTTATCATATGTCACATGTATTTCTAATCTAGATCCTGACCAAGGACTCAGTTACAGTTTGTGTGGATGGAGTGGTGTACTTCCGGGTCAATGACCCCATCGCCTCAGTGGCCAACGTGTCTAATGCTGACTTTGCCACCCGTCTGCTGGCTCAAACCACCCTCAGAAACGTCCTGGGGACCAAGAACCTGGCTGAGCTCTTGTCTGACCGTGAGGGCATCGCCCATAGCATGCAGGTACAGCATATTCAACCTTAAAGTACCTAATTTTTCACTATGGTCAATTTGACATTTGATTGTGATGTGGTTGCCTTTTAGATAATTACTATTGACTGAATCGTCTGATCCATTGTATTTTGGTCATATAGGCCTCTTTTACATCACTGGGATTTCTTTTGACACTTTTTGAGACTTCACAAAGTGTAAACACACATCTACCTTGAATATAGGAGTAATTTGTTCATAGGTGTTGCTGTGCTGTTTGTGAAGAACAATAATAGCAAAAGTTGTGAAAGACATTTTGTGGTACAGTTTTTCCACATGTACAGCACTAAATAGACACTATTCAGCAGTTACTTGACTTGGGATTTATCTACAAAAAGAAAAGAAACAATTACATGTCTAATTTTTGTTAATCAGAAGTTGATTACCTACCACTAAAAGTTAGGCAGACTTCCTTATGAAATGATATATATTTGTATTCTTACAAAAATTTCCAGCCAAGATGAGCTACATGGATGTATGTCTTGGTGTCCTTGATGTTTCTAGCTTTATTTAGTGTGTGGATACCCTATGTCTTTTGTATAATGATAATGATATAATATTTGTCTCCAAATGCACCACATGGACCGATATAATGAATAATATATTGCATGGTTAGCTACAGGTGTAAACTCTTCTTCTCATCTTTTCCAGACAAACCTGGATGAAGCCACAGACGCCTGGGGTATCAAGGTTGAGCGTGTGGAAATTAAAGATGTGAAGCTGCCAGTTCAGCTGCAGAGAGCCATGGCTGCTGAAGCAGAGGCTACACGAGAGGCCAGAGCCAAGGTCAGGATACATATAGTGTTATAAGAAGATTTACTGTAAAACATAATACGCACACACAGAAAGAAAAATGCATCATTTTGGGACAAATTTCCAGGTGTTTACTTTTAGGCTGGTTATTGTGTGCTGGGCTAATCTCCCTTTATTTATCTGCCAATAGGTGATTGCAGCAGAAGGTGAGATGAACGCATCTCGTGCCCTGAAGGAGGCATCCCTCGTGATAGCAGAGTCTCCGTCAGCCCTGCAGCTTCGCTACCTGCAGACTCTCAACACCATCGCAGCAGAGAAGAACTCCACAATCATCTTCCCCCTGCCCATGGATGTCATGTCTCACTTCATGCGGAAGTGATACCTCAGTTCAGTTTGCTGGGTTTAAAGAAAATTAAAAAAAAATTTGATGTGGTTGAGGATTATCAGGATGCAAGATAATGCTATTGCTGTATGGTCGATATTTTTATAGATCGATCATAGTCTATGGTCTATATAGTCAAGCTGTGATTGGGCCAGAACTGCTAACCAATGTGATCTGGATAAAATTCACAGTAGTCAGAATAGTTTACATGTCTTTGAAAGATTTAGGAGACTGCTATCATATATATATTTTTAAATGACATAATGAATAGAGTTTTATTGTTGATATTTTATTATGTAATGTTGATCAGTTGCATGTTTTGATATATTAAATGTAAAATGTGTGAAGCTGAACTGTGTTGAAGTTTTATTCTCAGTCATATGGTTTCCATATTGTCTGCTCCCAGCTGTCTTGACTCATAATCTAATAGTGTAGCCAGTTTTATGTTTTCACCTTACAGCATTCTTAAAAACCCTCAGGGCTTCAAGTTATTTATCTATTTCATCACATTTTTGAGATGTGTGTGCCAAGTCGCAGACGAAAGATCTTTGGTCTAATGAGATTTATAAAGGTTTTAAAAATATAAGAATGAAAATGAAAGCATTTGAAAAAATAACAAAAAGTAAAAGGTTATATAAATGATATTTTATGTTTTCAGTCTTGAAGGTCAAAGTGTCCTTAGAGGAGAAAGATGGAAAGTTTGAGCATAGGATATCTGATGTCAAGAAGATCAATATCACCAAACTTGTGATCAGCTGTTAAGTAAGACAACACTGTATCTTGAATACATGTGGCTTCTATACGTGAATGTAGGGCAGGACATATCCTGAAATGAAACGTGTGCATCACATAACTTCTCTTGAATATTTTTAATAGGTACTGTGTTCTCCTCAAAAAGTACAAATGAGAGCATCAACATACTGTGTGTACATTACATGTTGAACTATCTCATTCCTCAACTTCTAGGCCTCCTATACGCTACACTTACATTTTGACCATCACAATGCAGAAGAGGAGAGAAAGAAGAGAGAGGGAGAGCGAGAAACAGCAAAGACAGAGAAAACATGCTTCTATTACTTTGTTGGTGCACTAAGACACAACTCATGTTGTAAATGTATTTACATTCAAACATACAATCAGTGCCAGAACGAACAAATTCAGTAAACATTGTCTCTGGACCAAATCCACAAGGGGTAATTGTATAGCTTACCTCCACAAATTCAAATTCTAGTGCTGAAAGCCATGGAAACATTTGCTATGACAGCGTTTTAATATCAACATGGATGTTTCAATTGCTAATGAATTAATGAATTAGTTAAATCACTCATATCTCTTGTGGGGAGGCTCAACCAAGTGCTACATATTAAATGGCTGCTACATACTGTTCAGACAAGAGGTCCGTCTATATTTAACAAAATCACATGATTGACTTGTATAAAATCATTACATTTTTGACATTCAGCGCATAGTGAGACACAGATGTCCACAGGACACATTGAAGGGTCATTGCAATACCAGTTTGTAGTTTAGAAATCATAGTCCATTCAAAGGTGAAATATTAATTTAGCTGTCATTTGTAAACAATAGTTTTTGTTGCATTCTTGTAGACTTTTTTTTTTTTTTGCACCTGAAGTGACCTTTAGAAGGAACCTGCAGAATCATTCAATGACATATAGGTGAACTGTCATCCTAAACACTTGTGAAAACACAGTAACTTTCTGACTGGTATGTTCTTACAATTGATCGTTACCCACAGACATTCTCAAAATCATCAGTGTGGTATAAAATTGTTGAGAACTGAGATACATTTCTCAAATCATATGCTGTACTTGACATTCTTTTGTTTAAGCGCATTTAACCCTGTGTTCGCATCATACAAAAAAATCTTGAGGATCCGTGAAAAGATTCTTTTTTTTCTTCTTTTTTTTTTTTTTTTTTTAAACTTTTCACAACCATCAAAAGTGCTGGTATAGCAATTTTAACATCTACTTAAAAGTTTATTACTGGAAAAACTGGCAACCCGGAAATGTCATCCTTTACATGCTGGTAAAAGTTTACATTTACTCAACCTGCAACTTAACAGAACAAGTGACCTGGGCACCTGCGAGGAACTGACACTCCCAACCCCCCCACCCCCCCACCCCCACCCCCATGCATCTACTTAACAATATTACATTAGTCACTAATCCTATCTCATGCCTCCAACAGCAATGTTGCTGTAACCGACAACAGCCAACACAGCCTTCATTACCCTCCTCCGTTCTCTCTATTTATTTACAGCGTCTCGTTTTCATGTGTACACTGAACAACTTTAACTTTGTTTTTGTAAAGGACGCCACACGTGTGCGAGTAAATCACTGACTGTATAGTAGTCGACTTGGTCAAAGCAGCTCCAGATGAACGATTAGGACCCTGAGGGTAAGTTTGTCAGTAGAGTACAGTACAGGAGGCAGCTATGACACACTGTTATAAAATAATTCTTCTTTTTATATACCAAAAGTTGGTTTCTCTATAGTGGAAAAATTATCTTGGGAAATATCTTGAAAGTGTATTATGTCCTGTAGAGAACCTATACAAAAGAAAATTCTAATCTAAATTTAAAAAATAATTCCCTGAATGATTCATTTTTACACACCGAGAATTCAGTGTAATTTGCAAAAGTTTAGAACATAAAAATCAATAAAAAGTGTTGTTCAGATAAACAAACCAGAAGCATCAGAAGGAAGCCTCTGTGTATGCTATATTTTTGTTCTATGAAGAGGTTAATATGGGTTCAGAAAGGGCTACACTAATCTAGTACATCACAAAGAGGTAAACAAAGGGTTAACCTGTGTTTTTTTTAACCTACATAGCTTATAGACCCAAATCATGTGATAAGACAGTCACGCTGAACACCACCTATGTATCAGGACAAGTCAAAAACATCCACAGTCCTTTCTCCTGGGGTACATCACATATTCCACTTGTGTCCCATAGGTGATATTTTCAAAGTTCATCATTCATTTCCTTCATACCTCAAGCATAATAAAGAGACAAATCACAGCAATAATAACTTTCACATTAAGACTGGAAGACTTTCACGGCACATGCTTGCTTACGTAGCAAAATACATGTAATAAATAAATTAAATAACATCACATTTAAAAGAATCCACAACAACGTTTAAAAAACAGCAAGTCCTGTGCTAGGTTTCCCCCTTAAGCTTTGAGCTCCCTGGTAGCTGTGTTTTGTTGTTGTTGTTGTTGTTGTTGTTGTTGTTGCTGCTGTTGAGCCACAGACACAATAGACTGCACATTCCCGCTGAGGTAAAAATACAAAATGGCAGACGTTGTTTTTGCAAGTTGACCTGAGGGATCCCGCAAGTGAAGAGTAGCTTGTGTGGCGAGACGCTGTACTGTAGGAAGACCTGGCAAGGTTTTCAAAAGACTTTCAACATGAAGTCCTCTGTGTTTTGCAGATAAAATGGCTGGGGTTCCCGGTAGGCTTGTCCCACACAAGAAAAAACTTTCAGCATTGAACTGATTACAAAATGTTAAATATACCTTGAAGATGCTAAGAAACATGAATCCCTCTGATTTACAAACCAATTATTAATGCAAAGTCTAATATGAAAAAAAAAGTTGGTCGTTCTCTGCTGGTGAGACGGTGGGACTAAGTATAAGGCGCTTTGTTTGGGATTTTTTTTTTTTGTCCAAATGAAAAACAAAACCATTGAAAGACGATTCAGGTCACGACTCAGAATTATAACTCATCTTTTAAAAGAAACTACTCCCAGTGGGAGAGAAAGTATAGCTTATTTTATCGAGGACATGACCGTGTTTTTAACTCACCAGAGAATTGTGTTCTGGTGACGAGCGAGTGCTGCCGTACTTTCTGTGTGTTTGTTTCTATCTGTGCGGGACTCATGGCTGTCCATGCAGGGGAGGTTTAACTACAATTTGACACTATCTGTGCCATTATCATACAATATATACATTTCAAGACTGTATTAATACAAAAAACTGAGCTGCAGTCATCTACCTTCATTTTCCCATCATGTATCTGTGTGTACAACGTTGTGTTTCACATGATGAACACCACCTGCTGTAGAGGCTTGAGAAATAAGTTCAAGCGTCTTTGATGCTTTGACTTCACTGTCTGTCAGTTTGTCCTGCAATGACTGGAGACCACAGTCCTTCTCCAACATGTACAATAATGCCATTTACATTCAAAAAGGGAAGAGGGAATGAAGGAAATTAGAGAGAATGAACCAGAAAATGAAAAGAAAAAGAAAGAAAGAGATGTGAGTTTATCTCTGTAAAGAGCTGAAACAAGCGGGTGAGTTACAGCGATTGGGGGACGCTCTGTGTGTGGGTGTGGCTGGGCCGGGGGAGTAATTGTGATTGCTTGCTGCCCTGTGAGTGGGCGTGGCTGGCCCCGGGGAGAGATTTTGATTGGTGGCGGCTCTGTGGGAGGGGGAGGAGTATTGCGCCTGCTGGGGACAGCCGTAGCAGTGAGTGGGGGAGTCGCAGCCTGCCACAGGTGAGGAGGAGAAGAGTGGGGATGAGGGGACGGGGGAGGCAGAGAAGGAGCGGTGCAGTGGGGAGGAGGAGGGAGACATGAGGGGGCTGGTCTGGAGGCGCCACAGCAGCTCCTCGTTGTTGCGACTCAGCCGCTTCTTCTCAGTGCTCTCCTTCTCGACAGACTCCTGGAGGTTGGCGTTCTCCTCTGACAGTTGCCTGCAGGGGACACCAGTGCAGAGACAGCTAATGTTAGCATAAAGCAGGGAATAAAATGATCAAGATAACAGCATTAATGATAATGATGATGCCTTATAATGATGACAACATGTCTCACCTAGATAGGACTAGGTTCATATCAATACGAGCCTTCAGATCTTCATTCTGCTGCTGCAGAACCTGGACCTTCTCTTCGAGGAACACATTCTTTTGGGCCTGCTCAAAAGTAGAACATGACCACAGCGCAATCTTTCATTCACCAGACATACTGACAGTGTGTATCTAGACCAGTGTGCGTGTGTGTGTGTGTGTGCTTGTGTAATAGTGGTGGTGCTGGAGACGGACTATTTGAGCCTACCACTTTCTCCAGGTCAGAGATCTTCTTCTCTTGCTGGTGTATCTGCTGGTTCTTCATTTCCACGACCTCCTTCAAGCTCTTCAGATCCTGCTCAATGTGCTGGTATGGCGCTAAAGCGTCCTATTACAGACGTGTGTGAACAAGACAAAAGAAAGGTAGACAGAAATAGATGGGGTGTAGCACTTTAGATAGGACAATTCCCATTTGGAACATATATTATAAATACTGTATATTCAGATATCTACATTATTTACAGTGCTACTTGGGAGATACATGCATTTATGTAGGTCTACTGTGCGGTTTCTTTGTATTAGGTTATAGGTAAACTCACAACTATCTGTTCGTCCGTGCTCCTCCTCAAAGCCTCTTCAAAGCGTTTGGCTTTATCCCTCAGACTCTGGTTTTGAAATGTGAGAGTATCCACTTGATCCTGAACAAGTATCCACACACAGAAACACAATATCATACATCACCTCAGTACAGATTAGTGTGTGTGGACTAAAAAACTAAAAAATGTTAAATTCCTTCTCCCCTCAAAAATGTGTTTTTCTTCTTGCTACTTGAATTGGCTGTTAGAGCTTCACTGGGCAGAATGATGTATGTGCAGAGTTTGACACTTAAATGCTCTTTTCACATTCATCTGATGAAAGGGGAAAGCTTATTTGTGCTCACTCAAAATCTAAGTTAAAGGGGTATAACCTACAAGCATGATTTGTGACATCACAACTAGTTTGGAGCCAATTCTGGTCCAGTATGCAACTTACACAAGTGTGATGTGGAAACTTGAAGCCTCCAGTGCACAAACACTGACAATGAACTTTACAGTGAAGAAAGAGAGATTATGTGTTCAGCAGTTAAACTGTTGAAATTGAAAATATTTGCATATTCAAAGATTCTGGATTTTTAATGAAGGAGAAAGAGTAGATGCAATTTTAAGAATTTCAAACCAGGTGATTGAACTTGTTTGTGGAAAAACCATATCAGACACAACTTATTATTTATTTTTATGTCTTAAAATATGTCTGGATGAGATCTTTAAGTATTTTCTTAATGGAATCATACCTGTAGAGAAAGCCTGAGTTTCTCAAAATCCTCCTCTAGAAGCATCTTCTGTTGCTCATGAGCTTTCCTTAAGTCTACAGACAGATTCAGACACACAATAAGAAAGAGAGTCGATGTTGTGTCTAGCAGTGCTGGGTGTCATATTGTGTTGAGATATACAATCATACCTCTCATGGTACGGGCGTGCTCCTCATGCAGTGTTGCCATGGTGATGTTATGCATGTCTCTGAGCTCCTGAATGGCTGCCTGGTGGTGGACTGTCATCTCCTCCACCTAACACACCAACACACACACACAAACACACACAGAGAGCAAGGTTATCTAATGACTGATCAGATTCAATGTGAAAGATTAAATCTCATCGAAGCTAACATGAAACAGTCACCTGTTCCTGTTGCTGAGTCCTCAGCTCCTCCATCTCTGACCGATGCTCCGCCTTCAGGTGTTCCGCTTCTGCTGAGTGACACTTCCTAAGCCCCTCCTCCACAGCGGCCAGCTCCGCCTCCTGCTGAAGCTGCAGTTCTTGCAGCTCTCGCTCAAATGCCACCTCCAGCGCCGTCTTTTCGCGATGGAGTCTCTCCCATCGCATTGAGTTGGAAGCTATAAGTTTGCGAGTGCAGAATATTTGAAGTTTTACTGTATATTCATGACTATCCATACTGGGGTCAGGTTTAATTCACTTTCATTCTAGCTAGATAAAAAAAAATCTAAAAACAAAACTTCCATTTGGGAGGCAATGACATGTCATTCATCACTTTTTCATTCAGAGTATGATGTATTAATCTCTTAAAAATAAAGCTGAATGATCAGTCTTGTGGACCTTTTCAAAACAAATCAGTGTTTTTCACAGAGGACGTTTTGACTTGTCATAGACAAGCATACCATATATAATAAATGAATGATGGCTGAACAAACAACAATTGAACAAAATGATTTGGGTTTCAATTTATTTTTACTTACTTTCTTTTTTCTGTCTGATTCTTGAAAGATTTTGTTCAATTATTGTCACACAAATAGAATCCTATAAAATCTCTCACTCACCCGTTTCCTCTCTGATCTTTTGCAATTCCAAGGACAATTTCCTTTCATTCTCTTCTGTAGTTTTATTCTGTAAATTGGGAACAAACAACATTTTGATGTAGCTAGCACAGGTTCAAAGTAACACTTTTACAATTAATACTAAGGGTATGGATGGTCAAACAGCAACTGGACTGCTGGATTATGTAAGGAGTCAACAGTCATACCAGTAGCTCTCCAGAGGATTATGATATCTGGAGACATACTGTACAGACAGATGCTGATATGCTGGTTAAACTGAATTAACCTGCATGAGCTACTTAAGCAAAACACTAGATGTTACTTACTGATAAAAATAAATGTGGACAACTCAAAGCACATACTTGCATGCTGTGGTACACTGGTTATATTGTTGCTGTTGCGTCTGACTGATGACAGCAGAGGGAGCTCAAACCTACTCAAATAAGCCTGCACTCAGACAGTGACCATAAAATAGTCAGACAGTCCCTTGGCGGTCTGGCAGTTACAGTTATAGCACCTCAGAGGCTCATTCCATCAACGTGCATGAAACCAGCTCACTGACACACTGAACTCAAAAGGACACTTCCCACAGTCGCGACCGCTCTTGCTCAACATGCTGCTCATTGACCATGCTGTGAATCTCACCTCACGGCGTTAAATACTGTATGTGCTCCTGGGTTCATGTGTGTGTGTGAAATTCAGTAAATGGAAATGTTGAGGCACTGTTGTCTATCTAGAAAATCCTCAGTTAATTAATGAAAAGATAGACTTTGCACAAAATAACACTTCACCTCTGCAGAGCAGGTGCATTATTATTTTAGTGTAAGACAATTTTATTGAGTATGCACTGCTTTATTCCAGCTGGCTACCTTGAGGCAGTAATGCTGTGTGGTGATTATGAAGGCTTCCAGACCCAAGGATGTCTTCCTCAGCTCTTCTCTTAGAGCTCTCAGCTGCCTTTCCTGCTGCTCACAGCGTCCCTGCAGCCTCTCAACCTAAGTGACAAAGAGCAGAGCAGAATAGCATAAAATCGAAAACAGCGGCACAGACTCCAAGCAGTGCCACGGATTTTCTTAACAGCTCACCTCTTCCCTTTGCTCCTCTTTTTTTCTCTCCTCCGCTTGCCTCTCTCTCTCTTTCTGTTGAGCCTCCTCTTTCTCTCTCTGCAGGCTCTCCTGCTGTTCCTGCTGCAGCCTCTGGGGGGCCGCACGATGAGGGGACCCCGGGGGAGCTGACCCTCGCACGGCTGCTGCAGGCCGCTGCCCAGACTGGACTGTGGGGAGAGGAAAAACAAACATAGGATATTAAATTAACAGATAGAAATGAGTCTGCATGAGGATGTGTTTGCTCTAAGAAAAACATTAAATTGCAAATGTAAATACGTATAATAAGTTAAAAATATCATACAATACATCATACAATATAGTGCAATATATCTTCAGTATATCATTAATTAGTCATATACTAATTCTTAAATCTAACTGGGACACATATATCCATAATAATGAAATTGATGAGTATTAAATCAGAGGAGATTTGACCTGACCTATTGCTAATGACTGTGTTCACATGATAAATGATAGTAAGTTAATTGAATCTTTTCTACAGAGGAAGCCTTGGGGTAATACCCAGTCTGGTGTTCCTTATGTTTGACCATCTAATCTCATAATGAATGTGACCAGTACCAAGAAATGATTGAGCTGCAGCATGCAATAATATGTGGACACTGTTATAATATATTGTGTTTGTGTAAAAACATTAGGGCACATTTAAGTAAAGGATCGATCCATTAATGATGGAGCTAATTTAAAGGCCAGACAAACACAAACATGTGAAAGCATTTTTTTCCCTTGGCAGGAGCAACCATTAAAGCTGCAGTTGACATACAAGCAGGGCGATTAACCTCTGTGTGAGTCACCTTCACGCAGTGTGAACACATACTAACCTGTGGAGATACACAGGATCTCTCAAATAGACGGAATTCTTTTAAGATTTACCGTCTGTACATTCACACAGCTTGAAAAACCAGCCTGAATGTCTACATACACATAGTAAATCACCGCAGCTCCACATCACCTGCCTAAACCATATCATTCAGGCCTACTGAAGCATGGGGAGTGGTCTCCATGACAACACGAGGCCGGGCTTGGGGTGCAGGGTCCCAGGTAATGAGTGAAAGATGGGTTAGAGGGAGGTGGTGTGAGTGGAGTTCTCTCCTCATTTTCAGAAAGGAGGAGGGGGAAGGTACCTGAAGGCGCTGAATGATTGTAATGGTGATAGACATGTATGACCAATTTAGAGAAAAGAGAGGCGCTAAAGGTCTAAATTGAAATTTGCACACATACACTTGCAAGTGCATGTGTGCAAATAAAACCTGAAATGGGGGAATTCCTCTCTGCACAGAGAGAAAGAGAACAGAAAAAATGTAAGAACTTAACATAAAAAGGCAGAAATGTTTTTTTCATGGCATTTAATAACCCATGCTGTGCTGCTTCTACAAAATGTTTCAATATTACCCGTATATCTTCATCAGTGTCTTTGCCTTAAAGGCACATTAGAATTCACTGTCTTTGAAAACGACTTCTAGAAGTATTAGTATGTAAATTACGTCTTTTTCGGGCACACACACACACACACACAGACACACACTGAGACAACTCTAGGTTCTACCTGAAAGGTTAGAGAGAAAATAGTGAATACCAAATGAGTTTATATGGCTGAGTGTGATGGCAGCATGCAGATGGTGGTAGAGGGGGTGATGGTGGTAGAATAATGATGCAAGAAACAATGAGAAAAGGTGATGGCAGACCTTGTGGGGTGCAAAGACTAGAGTGTTATTAAAGGTGGTGAAGTCCGGGTGCTTGTGAGGTAAAAATTACAGCTCCATTTCAACACGCTGATATTTTGCCAGCACACTGACCAGAGCAACTTCGAGTAGGAGCAACACTAGATACTGTCAATATCTGTAAATCCCAGTAAAGAAGGAGAAAATGCTTGAGTGCTGACTAGAAACTAGAAAGAGGAAAAAATGTTCGTGTTTTGCGACCGTGTGGGAGGAAACAAGGTCCAGAAAAGAGCAAGCAAGATACAGTAAAGAGAAGGGTGATCAGTAACAGCAACACTCGAAATAGTGAGCAAAGACACAGGTGTAGCCTGAGGAGACGTGTGTCAACTCAGTGTGGAAAGATGGGGAGGCCCTCTGCTATCTTGTATGAGCTGAGAAGATTGTTTCACCACTGCATGGTACTGTATGTGGAATAAAACTCCAAACTGTATGCATCAAAGCACAACATGGAAGAGAGTACTACAGTAAGCATTATGAATTTAAAGGGTACAAGGCTACAGTAGGTCATAAATTACCACACAGCCAGCACCAGAGAATGGATGCAAGCTACTACTTGTGTTATAAGTAACACCTGTGCCATCACAAGTCAAAATGTCTGATGTGAAAAAGCCCTTTTGTTGTGACCACTACTAAGTAACGAGGGAAAAGACTCACCTGGGGACTGAGGTTTGGGAGGAACCACCGCCAGCCTCTTTGGGGAGGATGGGAGGGAACGTGTGACCTCTGAACTCCTCTGAAACTCCTTCCTGCCAACTGTCAATTGACAAGGATACAACCAATCAATTGTAAAGTAAATGTTGCAGTAATGTGTTAAAATCCATCTGAGCCCTTTATTATATATCATTATGTCAATCCTCACACACACAAGCATCAATCCAACCATCCCTCCGTGTTGACGCCACAGTCTCTCCCCTTTTTTCTCTTTTCCGTTTCTTTGTTGATTTTTCTCCTCTCCTGTGTTTTTTTTCAGTTTCTCTGTTACCCTCCTCCTCTGCTTTCATCTCCAGCTGTCTCCCTCCTGCTGTGTACTGTAGTATAACTACGTCTCATGGGACTCTGGGTCAAAGAGAAGCAGAGAATACTTTGAGAGATCACCTCCCTGCTCTCTGTGACATTACACACTTTGCAGCCAAACTCAGAACTCCCGAATCATTTTTTAATGTTTCTGTGCTCACGCGTCTTCTCGTGTGTCACATGAAATCTGTCGCAGAGCTAGTGAGGTGTGTGGGTGTAAGAAATGTAGCTGGATTTGAAACAATCAATGCGAGATGTGTTACCCAGGAGCTCCGAATAGTGAAAAAAAGGTGGAGAAAAAAAAAAAAACAGATGCTAGTGAATATAGAAGTAGGTTTCAGGAGGTTAGCGGGGAGTCTGTTGTGGAGCAGAAAGGAGAAAAGGAGAGAGGCCTTGGAAAGAAACTAATTAGACCTGTAATGTGAGAGAAGCCTCTGATCCTGAACAAATCCCCATATAACCCTGGAGAGATACTTCAGGCCTGCAGAGGCACTGTGTGTGTGTGTGTGTGTGTTCACTGTGGATATGTTGGTGTGGTCATGCAAATGTGGCTCTCAGAGTGACTCATTATTGCTGAGTGAACCCCTGAGTGACACACACATACAAACGCACACTGCCACACTGTGCTGTTACAAACAAACAAACAAACAAACAAACAAAAAAATAGCAGCAAGACGGTCTTGAACTTGTACCTGAAGTTAGGGTGTAAAGTCTGCTTTTAAAGAAACGCTGTCACAACTATATGTTGGAAAATACTCTTACCAGGAATTAGTTGAGAACACCAATATCAATGAAAGTTTAAAGTGTGATACTACAGGGCTTATGGTGTTCATTTTGAGGTGTGAAAAAGAACTGTGTGTGAAAAGCATCCTTGCCAGGGTGCTTCTTCTTCTCTTCTGAATAGAGTGTATTGGCACCGTAAACCAGGACAGGTGACAAATATATGTTAACAATATAATACTTTTTTTTTTAAATTGAGAAGCTCTTTCATCCTGGTATTTTAATGTGCAAGCATAATGTGCATAATGGTTTCTAGGACATGAGAAAATGCTGTCATCACGAACAAGAGTACACTACATGGGTGAAATGCACACTTAAAGGGTAATTCCACCCTTGGATATCTCCAACACATTTCAGTCTGTGAGTGATTTTGTAAATGTGAAGTGTTGTTAAGCTGATGGTTTCCAACATTTTGAACAACATTCTGACTCTGAACAACAGCAGAGAGAAGGAGCTTCTGTGTAATTTGGTGCTACACTGCTGAGGAATTTATGACTGCACTGCATTTTTTCCAGAGATATACTGTACTGTATGCCGTTTCTAACATGCTGTAATACTCAATATTTGTGCAAAATTGTATGTCTATACAGATGCTCTTTGATTCTATGGTACTGACAACAAAAGCTGCTGTTTACTATTGATATTTTAGAAAGCTGAATATTCTTCTGCTAGACCACAGAATACATCATGCAGGACATCATGTAGGATTTGCCAGTTAACGAAGTGTTAACCACATACAGTATGTGACAATAGAACACAATCTGTTGCTGGTGGAAAAATGCATCTCTTTCTCACATGCACACAGCTCACATTTGCATGAAGGTGCAGTATGTAGAATTTAGTTGCATCTAGCGGAACGGACCTGGCAGAAATGGAATATAATATTTATAAGTATGTTTTAATTACTGTATAATCCCATGAAAATAAGAATCATCGTCTTTTTGTTACTTTAGAATGAGCCCTTCGTATCAACATAGAGAGGGCGCCATTTTTTTTTCCCACCCGCATTGTGCAAAGACCTGCTGCTACTCTGCCTCTGATTGGCTCTGACCCTGATATTTTTACCCTAATCATCTCAATCCTCATGCCTAAACATAACCAACCTAACCAACGAAGGCAATGAGCACTAGCCAATCAGAGGCAGAGTAGGGTGGGTCTTTGAGGGTGGGAAAAAAAAAAAGGCGGGAGCGGGTCCTCTTCCATGGAGCCTGCTATGTTGCACCACCGTGTTTCTACAGTAGCCCAGAACGGACAAACCAAACACTGGCTCTAGAGAGGGCCTTTCGTGTTTTTCATGGGTATTTGTGGGTTCTCCTACACACTTGGAAGGGGCGTGGGGGGTATTCAGTTGGTTGCAACCTGCAACCTCACCACTAGATGCCACTAAATCCTACACAGTGGTCCTTTAAAACCTTATATTTTGAAAAATCATTTCTATAGTCAAACCAAGAAAAAAAAAAACTTCATATCAACAAATCATGCTCTGTTCTTCTACACAAGCGTCTGCTGACCTCCAGGGGAGCTTCTTGGCTGGGGAGGCAGGTAGCGTCGGGGCAGGGCAGGGGTGGAGGGCGGCTGGAGGCTGTTGCTGCGACATGGCACCCCTCTCTGGTGATCTGTCGACGGAGGGTTTGTGGTCACTCTGTAAAGAGGAGGCTCCTCGCTCACACTCAGACCTGAAAACACAGAATTAGATGAATCATCAAAAATAAATGTACTTAATTTTAAGTATAATTATCAGAAAATCATAATTCCAGAATTTGCTATATCTCAATTGCTGTCTCTTTCTCTGTCTTATAATCACATATCTGTGTTTCTGCAGTCGGCTAGGGCTTTGTTATGTCTGAATCACAAAGTTCACTGGGCTGCAAAATGGTCTGTAACCTCCGGGTCTCGCTGCTGCTGCTCTCAATCTTCCTTCTGTTAACCTGGAGCAGTGCACTTATCCTGCACACGCATTCACAGTCTGACACACATGTTGACACAGAGACACTTGAGCACAAACAGAGGAAAATACCATGCACCCTCACACATAAGCGCACCAATCATTGCAGCTGTAATCCATCAAATGACTAGTGGATACACACTTTCACACACTGCATACACGTATATCCTGCTTATCTCACAATCTCCAATCAATACTGCACTTCTCCACCTTCTGTTTGTGATGGTGATAAACTATCTAATGTAAAGCTGCATGTAAGCAGCCACGAGATAGTGATTAAGCCATGCAGTGTTAACTAAAGCGCAACTTGTGATGGCTAGCTGTCGTGAAAATTTAGATATCAAGAGCTCCTTTTGGTCTGCATTGTCTTATATCGGTGCCAAGTCCCTCAGGCGCTCAGGATAAGAATAGTACACTGCAGGGAGCCTCGTCTGTTCAAGGGAAGCAGCTTTGCCATTGGTGAGGATTGTTATGGTGACCAAAGGATTCTACCCCACCATGCATATACAAACATGCAGGGACACACAGAGCTCCTGTTTTCATGGGCTCCTGACAGCTGTTTGCTGCATTGTACCAATATTGCTGTGAATACATTATATGTAGTGAGAATCGACTTTTGTATATTTTTTTTTCTTTCCATTGTCTTTAATTTCATGAAAAGCCACATCAGTGCTTTGTCACTTGAGGCTTGACAGACTGTCAAGTGACAATCAAGAAAATGGAAAGTGAATGTATAGATATATTTTAGGCAGGTAAGAAGTGCTGGTGTACTATATGTACTATAGAAAAATCCAAAATTTCTAGTTAATCTAGTTTTGAAAATACAGACTAGATTTATTCCTTACTAACTTAAAAAATGTTTAAATACAGGGCTTAGCAAAACAGATCAAAATTACTCAAGGCGTAAACATACTATATACAGTATGTACATAATTGGGTCAATTAACTGGCCAATTTAGGCTTACATCCTGTTTATTTCAGTCATTTCATTTTATTAAGCCCTGAAGTCCCTTTGATCGCTTAAACTATTTGTTTTTAACAATTGCCTGGTGTCAGAATGAAACAAAAACGGTTAAGTCATTGCTTTTCTCTAAAGTATGTAATAATGTCTGTTTTTTGAGGTGCTGTATGCAGGTAGCAGGTAACGGCAGATCATGTTGTGTTTTCTTGTTTGACCTCATTTCGTGTCATTGATACTATGAATTAACACAGACACAAGGTCTAAGAAGTTTCTTTGTTTGCTTATTATTACAGTAACATGCAGCGCCGAAGTGTAAGGTCTCAGCAATTTCTTTGTTATTGAAGGGTTTTCATGACAGTAACAACTAATGTACATCACCTAGTGCTTGAGACAGTGAAGGTGCAGTTCACCTAAAGAGTGATTTTTCTTACTTTGAATAGTTTTTTAGCCCTGAAAAGGTCAAATTATACTGTAATTTACAAGAAAAAAACAAATATTGGAGGAAAATCATAAAAAAAGAAAACGGTTTTTCTGCCTTCCTGCCCTGTTGATTATCTTGCAACCCCCTCGTGAAGGCCCTGACCCCCAGGTTAGTAATCATCTATGATCTCTCACTGCTGTGTGTACATGTGTCGCTACATCACCATTCTAGTGACAACCTGCAATCTACATTCCCAAAGCTTCATTAGTCCTCCCAGAGCTCCTCCAGGAGTTGATTAGCAAGGCTGTTTACAGTATTTCCTCCTCATTAACCAGTCAAGGGCAGTCATGGGCAGTGTTTCCAGGCCAGGTATACATGCTTCAATTATTGCCGTCAACATCTTATATGTGAGGACTTCCAGATGTTGACGTGTTAAAGATGAGAATTGCACATGTGAATAATAAATTAAATGATATATTTCTTTAAATCAAAGAAAATAAAATCTTTGACATTGAATGCTTTCACTGGTGCTCCATTACCTGAGTTGACACAGATCAACTGGCTGGTTGATATGAACATAAACATGCTCATTAGTCATAGGTCAAGTATGTATGAAGAAATTCCCAAAGCAGAGCGCCAAGAGAGGAAGAGTAAATGATGACATTACAAAACATACACAACTGAGGAGTGCTGTTAAAAAAAGGAGGCTTTTATTCAGCGGCATAGAGAAAGAGAAAAAGCGATGTATTTCATTAACGGTAAAAGCTAGCTGATATGCATCACTGATTGGCAAAACGCCAGCTGATGACGGATAACGCGAGGAGGATGGGGAGACGGAAGGAAGAGACTGGCTGTATGGGATCAGGAGGAAGCAAACAAAAGGATATAAAAAAAGAGCCATGAAGAGGAATGAAAGGACGATGCTGATTTGGAGCCAGTGGCAAGCATTGCATATTATGAAGACGGATGAAAAATACCAAAGATATTAAAAAAAAGACCATGAGCAAGAGGAGCAAGGGGAGAACAAAAGACAGCATTTTTTTCCGGCTCAGCGGGGGGCCATTTTATTGCAGTAGCTTGCACTTCATTGCTCAACTAATGCCTGTAGAATAATGCTGACTTTTGTATCTCAGTCCTCATTCACTGACTGAACAGAAAACTGAGCCATGTGCGCTTTCAGTGTGTATTCTCAAAGGTTCCCCTTTGTCTATATGTAAAATGAAGCCATGTCACTTGCAGGAGAACCATGCAATTTGATAGTAAAATAACAAAATTCACACCTTGGAGGTGTTCATTTGACTGAAGCATAAACCGCTCTGCGCTTGACAGCTAAATCAGCACATTCACATTCTGCAGAAGAAACTCTGCTATCCTAAAGGAATTGATCATGCTGTAGTCTGCCCAGGTTGCAAACAGCAGCAGCAATAGCAGCACACAACCAGGTGCACATACACATACACTGCTGAACTGGACCCATTGCACAGCTTGCAGTGCTGACACACCAAAGAAATAGCTTTTATTCGACAAAAATGTACAACCCCTGGGAAATAAGTGAATACTTTAAATTATATGTATTCTTAAAAATAAAAACAGCAGCGTCTGGTACAAATGGACTCATTGCCACATGAATAGCTGATGAGATAGGTGGTGGATTTAAGGCGGGAGGGACGGGGAAATTTTATATATATATACAATGGGTTATTGTAAGCATGTTTTATGAGCATTTCTATGTTTAACATCTGCATTTGTGCATGCTCTGGTACATAAAAATAGATCATAATGCAAATAGTATACCATATTATATGGAATATAAGTGAAACTGAGGTGTGAAACTGAGACATAAACAATTCAAATTATTTAGTTCCACATGGAGAATTCCTTATTTTTGTTTATTTTGAGATCCCTACCCTTAATCTTCACTGTTTAATTAGACTGCATGCTCTCACAGACAGATGTCAGCTTCATTCTTCACTGTGCACCGCAGAAGACAATGTGTGTAATTAAGCTGGAAGATTGTATTCATCAGAGCCCGTAATTTGTTCTGCTTATTAATCGTTGCTTCCTGTCGTTCGTTTGAAGCTGGTTTAAGATGTCTGTCAGTCTTCATCCACCAGTCATAACGTACAAGGTAGAGTATTACTTATTTATCACTTTCCCTGTGATCTTTTATGCATTAGTGACTGCTTTTGCTATGTTCACAGTATATGCACACATCATTTTGTCTGCATTACATTTCACCCTGTCAGAAGAGAGATTTGGAGATAATATATATGATAGTAATAAGTTATTATTTTTTTAAGTATTTGGCATTTCATATTTGGCAGTACAGATAGTATGTGTGTATATTCTATATGTTGTGGATGAAACAAGCTGTGTCATCCATCCCAATTTACTCAAAGTCAGACTTGATATCGGGGGTTAAAATATTGACTTTTGTGTGGATTCTTTTAGAAAAGGTAACTGGTGCTAAGAACTCTGAAAACTTTATAACAGCCATCAAACTATGCATAACTCCTCCTAGCAACAAAAAAGGTCTGCAGGTGCAAGGTACACAAATGTGCATCTGCAGCGATGTGTGTGAAAGCCAAGGTTAAAGCTGCATACATAAAGCACAACATAATGACCCTGAAGAGACAGACCCGGGCTGTGGACTGAGAGATAGATTAGATGATAACACTGGAGCTGACAGCAGCAGCCACAGCCTCCTGTCCTCTGTCAGGTCCCAGATGTCAGGAGATTCAAGTTCAGTCCAATCAGGAGGACATATAAAAGACTTCTGCTCTTATGGTCAACAATGCTTCTATCAGATTTACTGACACTGGTCAAAAGGCATTGTGAGTGTACGACAGAAGTTAAATATGAATAAATCACAGACATTTTCCTCTCAAAGTGTTATTTTGAGACTTTTCTCTATTAAGTAGTGCTGCCAAGAATCTGCTGGACACAGTAAGTGAAGTTTCCCTTAAAAATGAACGGCAAAAGACAAGAATGAAACTTACCAAATGAAAGAATGAGGAGCATACAATTAGTGATTCAATGAGAGAGCAGTAGATGGACTTTGGCCTTTGTCTGCTGTCGCTGATTATATTCTGTAGAATACAGGTAAAAGTTCTTTTCCATCACGATCTTTCCTCCTGTCCAAATCTGCACCTGCTTTTTTTGACCCCAGCAAACTGAACGAAGGTTAATGTAGTAAACTCAGCAGAGTGCACAATCACCCGGGCTTACGCTGTAACATTAAGCAGCCAGGCAATGTTCTGGAAGAACAAAACATAGCCAATGGATGTTTAGAAAAGTAAGAACACTCATTTAGAAAATCTTCAAAAGCTTGCATTTGGTGTTTTACATCCACAGGCTGAACTGCATTTCCAGTTGACTACTTGAAATCCATATAAGGTTACTGTGACACTATTACAGCTACATTATAGTGTGTTATAAACTATTTATTAATTGTTTGTATACTGCTTATAAATGCTAAATAGGCGACTTAAAGTAAAGTGTTACTGGTTTTTCATTTGTTTTCACATTCCTGATGTTTTTGTCAGTCTAAACAATCACTTCAAGTCATGATTAACATGGAGCTGGATGAAACACGCAGGGAGTTTATCAGTTAATGAACAGACCCATTGAGCCCATCCATACTGTCACAGCTCCACAGCTTTAGTAAGCCTCTGCCATGTTAGTTTTTCTTTCCTCAGCCACAGAATGGCAGCCATATCTAATTGGCCCATCTAATTTGCTGCTCTACTAGTGTGTGTGTGTGTGTGTGTGTGCATGTGTGTGTGTGTTTGTGCGTGTACGTTTGTGTATATCTGCATGTGCACATGCGCCATAGAAACCATCTGTTCACAGTGAGCTAGCGTGAGTCACAGACCAGATCTGAGCCATGGCATCTGGGGTATCACATCCACTCTCCACCCATGCCTCTCTCTTTCCTCTCTTTCCTCTCTTTTTTCCCTTTCACATGCTCCCTTCCTGTCTTCCCCTGTGCTCATTTTCACTCACTGCATCTCCCCTCACTTCTTCTCTTCTCAGCTCAGCCCTTTAGTTCATTTGATTTCCACCATTATGTCATTAAAGAGAAGACCGATAGAGGCAATAATACTCTGTATACTACTGTTTGTTTTAGCGATTGAGTTTCCATCATGGAATCAGCGCGGCTCAAAGGCACAGACTTCATCAGCCTCCTTCTGTTGGATTCACCTCCCAGCTATGTAATAGAGTCTGTCAATCACAGTGGAATTACAACATATCCCCCTATGTGTCTTACATGCACGGATGCTCTCTCTCTTTTTTCACGCACACACCAATAAACACACATTCCCAAAACACCTTAGGGGATGTCAGCGACTGGGTAAAGGCAGGATTGGGTTAATGGCTAATCAATGTTATATAGAGTGACCTATAGTCCCCAGGATGCTAGACAACCCCACCTGCATGCAAACTTATATGCAAACAGAGGATAAAAATCAATTAACGCCATATCAGTTTGGCTAAATGTCACCTTGCTACCTGTGTACCCTGTGGAGTCAACTATCTCAGAGATGAATTTCTCAAAAACTCATACTATAGCTGCATGGCTTACTGTGTAATTTGGGTGAACCAGCCCTTTAACGTCATGAATATATGAACTAACAGCTGTGCAAATGAGTGCAAAAAGTATTCCTTTTCCTCTCCGTCTCTGCTCTCTTCTTCACACTCACACAGTTGCACATCCGCACATCACCCATTGATCAGAGCAGGTTGAAGAGCTATAACAGCATGGAGTTTAAACTCCGGGGATCTTCCTCTAACCCACTTTACCGAGGCCCGGCAATCCCCATTGCTCTATTCCTTAATGATTTCTTGTATCTGTATCATCCAGAGCCCTAATGGAGTCCGTTTTGCTTGCTGATCAATGGGGAGATGAGCAACTGAGCCCAGCCTTTCTTCTCTCCGTTACAGAAGGTTGCTGAGGCTCCCGACATCCGTGATGGAAGGATGTGTGAGAACTCATCTGTCAGTCTGTCTGATATGGAGCGCGGCGAGTGGTAGAGGAAAATAAGGTATAACAAACACTCCTGCATGCACACTTCCCTTCTTGCGCATGCACGCACAAATAAACGCAGACGCAACAGAGACGGAGCCCTTGGAATTTCGAAACTGAAGATTGTTTACCACTCTCATGACTGCTACTTCACTTTTCTGTTACCGTCTTGCTGCAAATCACAGCATCAGTCTATGAATTGATTCGTGCAGTCACTGAGAAACATGCCCCACTATTACACATGGTGCCTAGGGCTATGTCAGAATTTCAAAATCTAATTATTTTAATTGACAATATCTAAAATTCAAATCAGGGAAAGGCTTTGAAAGAAATGTCACCCCTATGTTGTCAGCTTTTCTAAATTGCCTCTAGGACAAAATTTTAAAAAATCCTCAACATTTCATATCATACAACTCCAAATTTTGTAGTTGGCTCTGATTAATGCTTTTCAGAATCCTTCCAGTTGGCCAATTGATATCTACCCAGTTACGGTTTTGCAGGAAACAACTGCAAGTAAATTCGGAGTTGTATGACTTCAAAAGTTTCCTCAGTTTCCCAAGGAAAGGTTAGCCACGAAGACGCCAGACAGCCTTTTGGTTAAAGCTCAACAAGCACTCGCACAGTGGGAGAGATAGAGAGGGATGTACGGTCGAGCCCAGTTTAATCCGGAAGGTCAAATGGGAGCAGGGAGTTCAAATGCTTCACAGCTGAAAGGTCACAAGCACCACACAGAGTCAAAAGTGGAAGTAAATATTCCTGCTCTCTCCTCCTGCCTCTCTCACTGCCTGACACAGACACACACACATACACACACACACACACAGAAATGTACATCAAAGGCCCTTAATCTTTTCCCTCTCATGTCTATCATCCTTGATTCCACTTTCGTCCCACTGTGCTCCGAGCAGCAGCAGTTCAACAGCAGCGAGAGGAACATTCTGCTGCAGGCATTACTTTTAAAACTTCTAGTCAATCGCCTTCTACTGTGCAGGTGTTTCTGTGCTTTGTGAGAAGTATTTGTGCATCTACAGGAGTAATATTTATAAATGGTCACAATGGAGTTTTGAAGTACAGGTGATAGATGCAGTGAATCTGCACACTGACATTGCCAGCTGCTTAAATAAATTAGGATTTAGCTGATGCACTTGTTACAATAGCATACAGAGTTATATAAAGTCTGATGGATGTTGCTGGGAATTAATTTATGATCTTTTGGTTACAGAGCAGTCACTATTTTGGCCAGAGACTGCGGCAGAGACTTAAACAAATTTTCTAATATTTGCATAAGATGCCAGAAGTAAGTATCAGTTTGGGTTTGACCAATTAATCGCTATAATGCCCCGACATTTAAGGTTTACTGACATTTTTTAGGATGGGGGAGTTTAAAGTCAAAGAGGAGATTGAAAAATTGTTTTTTTTCAGGAAATTCAAGTTGGTGGAAAATCCAGTGTGGTGGAAATTTGTGTCACTATGTGCAACTGGAAAAAAATCAAACTGAAAAAAAGGAAGAAGAGAATGACGAAGGGGAGCGGAATAGGAGTTTTGCACTTTGCACTAATTGATTAATTGACACTGGTATATGTGTGCGCACTGTGTGCCAACACACTTGGTCAATATTCACAATGCAATTAGCGCACTACTCATTGATTAAGGACTTTCTTCTATAATGTTTATGCCCAAACACAGAGAAACTATTGACAAAAAGAATGATAAAATCAATGTCTATAGCTATATGACAGACATGACAATAACAGTGATTCTGCAGTCAAAAGTGACATCCTCTCTATTTATGCCACTTAAACACATTCTGCTCTGGAGATCCAGAGTTCTCTTTTTCCTATTTCACAGCTGCAGAATAAGTGCCTCCTCCACATTGCCACACAGTTTGTATTCATTTTCAACAAATGGGGGAGAGAGAAAAGAGAGATGAAAAAAGTATGAGTGCAAAAAAAAAAAGGGGGGGGGGGGGGGGGTGATGACATAACAAGGAGCTTGATGTGCGTGAGAGTGGAGGTGCTTACGTCAACTGTAACTGGGAGAGGGAGAGCAAGTGTTCCCTATGTAGGTCACATTAAAAACACATGCAGGGATCACAAATTCAGCCAACTAACCGACCAGCCTGCCAAGCATCATTGAAATCACAACTGTAAATACACTTCCAGCTCTCTATGACTGTGAAAATTAAAACTATCCACGTAGTTCAGTCGGCAGCATTACAAAGTAAAGTATACTGTAATCTGTGCTAATGCTGACTGAATCAGGCCAGTTTATGACTCCTGGTAAATTACTGATACGTCTGGGGAATTCTTTCGTCAATCTTACAGACATTTAAGACAAAAAGATGGTTATAAGCTGAGCTGTCAAATGGGGAACCACTGAATTTCATGATAAACTGTGCATTGGTCAGAATATAAACCAATTAATTACTGTATCACTGCTGCAGTAAATTGTGAAAATGTTTGTGAAATCAAAGTCTTGTGCCCTCATGTGTTTTATAAAATGTGCTTCGCTACACTGCAGTTTTATAGCAGTTAATGACCTGGAGCTTGAAAATACAGAGAAGAATACATCTGAAGTGGGGAGGAGCTCAGGAAGAGAAAGCAAACTGTAACATAATGAATGTGGGAGGGGGCTGTTTATGCAAACTATATTCATGAGGGGAATACATAGAAGAAGGTAATAAAAACAGTATGATGATGGTGCACTCATGATGTAGCGGTAAAGTAGGCGTTTGTGAAAGCACCACTGAAATGAACAGACAGATACCAGCACATAGATTTGTAACGATGAGACTCACGGTGAGCTGTCCTGCAGGGGTCACTCTGTGTGCTGTCAGCAGAGTGGGCCGAGGACACGGAGGAAACGCTGGAACTCCTGACGAAGCCGAAGGCTGCCAGGCGGCCTGCGGGGTGACGGCTGCTGGAGCTGGAGCCCGGGGGACGAAGGCCTGACTGGCTCGCTTTGGGAAGCAGAGACCTGGACGCCGTGGCCTGAGGCTGGGCTGAAGCTGCAGCTGGAGTAGGAGGTGGAGCGTGATGAGTGAAAACCTCGTCTTCTGTTGGGAAAGCAGAGAATGAAGAATCACGTTTTTCTTAGTAATAAAGCATCTATAGAGTTAAATTTACATGGGATGCCCTTAGCTGAACTGATATTATCCAGACAGAGAATAAAGGCAGCAGCCAGACAGTATAGACAGTGGTACACAAAGCAACTCATTCTCAATGCATATCATCATATCTGGTAATTAGCTGCATAATGATCCGTGTGTTTGAGCTGTTGTACTGCAGCACAGTGTAGGAAGGAAGATCGCGTGTGTGCTTACGTGACTATTGTAAACAAAATGCAGGAGGTTCTGCACAGCCATGATGTTTATTTCCCCCTGTGAATCATTCATCATCTGGTGTTGACTAAGCTTTCAGTGGGCAACCAGGAAGTTCTCTGTGTTATGAGTCTAACTGCTACTGCAATCAAATATAATAAGTATATACACAACAACCTGCTAACAGCAGTGTGTGGTCTTCCTCACAGACTGGGCTGGCGGCCAGCAGTTTCTCTAATGCCAACACATTTGATATGCCACACTCAATTTAGGACACAAATGATACATGCACCATGTTTCTGGTTTGCCTGTGTTTGAAGTGCATTATGTTATCAGTAATGTCTCACTATTTCAGATATTACAGTGATTCTGCAGTCGAGCAAACCACCTAAAAGCTGTGGTTCTACCTTCCTAGTTTCCAGACCTGTAATGAAAGGTGGATTAAAAAAAGAGAGAAGAAAATAAAGAAGAGATCTTTATAGAGGAAGAGAAAGAAAAGACAGGGAATCAAACAGTGAAAGGACGGATAAAAAAGTAATCATAGCTTCACAGTGGCAGCTATTGTCAGCAAGAAATCCTCCCTCTCAGTAATCTGTGGTTTCCAACAACAAAACAGATGAAATGTGCAGGCATGAACAACCACGGTTGCACTCACACACACACACACACACACACACATACACACAGTGGGCAGTGGGCAAATCCTCAGGCCTTGGATAGAAGCCCCATATTGGCTACCCCAGCCTTCAACACAGGGTCTACATCCTGGGCCGAAGAAGAGCATTATCCCCTGCTGGCTGCAGAGATAAGGTAGGAAGCCCTCCTTTCCTCTCCATTTGGCACAGCTGTGTGCTTCAGTGGATGCTACAGAGTAACCACCACATCAGTACAAGAGAGGAAAAAAAAACTCTAAGAAGGAAAATACAAGCTCTGCTGGTAGAGAGAGACAAAGTGGGACAGAAAAAGTCTCCAGTGTAACTCCCCTCCAGCATCATCAGTGCCACCACTCACACTTATCACCTCTTTCCTCCTTCCTTAATATCTGCCTGTGCGCCATGCAGTCTGTTTATTAGATTCGAGCTTGCTCCTCTTGAGTGAGAAGGTCAGGATCATTAAAGATAAATGTCCTAATTTTCCTCCTGCTCACTCCGTTCATCCCCTCTGAGAGACGAGGGAGAGAAGTGAGTCTGACAAACATCCACTTAAGCCTTAGATATCACAGATCTCTGTTCCTGCTAAATAGAAAAACACATTATTTATAAGATCAAACTTATGACTTTGACTGTCCTTCTCTCTTTCTGTACTTCTCTGCAATCTATTCATTTAGCCCTGCAATATGTATATATCATTTTTTCTCTCTGTTTTTTCAGCATTTTTCTTACATTTGTCACTTTCTTATTCCACACGATGCACCTGCATACTACACTCTGCCTGATGAGATGGCTCTCTAAAAGTACAAAAACTAGGACTAAAATTCATGCAAGCGTGAATGTGAAAATGCTCCATAAATGATAAAAGTGTGGGTGTTTTCCTGGGCTTGCACTTTTTTTCTCTTTTGACCGGTCCAAAGAATAGAATAGAATCACTTTACTTCGCCTGTAGGTCTGAAATGCCACCTACAGTTTCTCAACAACCTCCGAGAAACGAAAACATCTTCATCCATTGGCTTTCAGCGAACAAGAGAGCGTCCTAACTTGAGATGAATTATGCAAAATGGTCCCAATAAAGTCAATTGGACAGCAGGAATATGCACTATATAATGACCAACTGATTTTAATTATAGCCCAAGGTGACTTGCGACAAACCTGCATGGATTTCCTCAGCAAAGCGTTAAATTGCATGTTATTAAATGTGATAGTTGAGTGTGTTGCAATCTCTGCAGAGCTACTGGAGCAAAGCACAGGTTTTACTGCTGCGAGGAAGGCAGAATGAGAGCCTCAATATGCAGAAATTACAGCAGCTTCAACACAAATGTCCTGTCCTGTAAGTGGATGATCCTCATTACGATAACAATGCAGAGTTAAAAACCTACACGGCAATTATGTGAGTAGTTACAGCACTTTGAAAACTATGCAATTGCTATATAATTACTATAGCATATGTCAAATGAAGAGATTTCCTTTGACAAAAGCCTGGATGAAGAAAGCAAAAGAAATACAACACACTTATTAACACATTTTTAAGAGTTACGGTGCAGATTTCTCCACAAAATGAATGAGAAAAAAACAGGAAATCCCTCAATTCCACTGACGCAGACACACTCGATGCTGACCAATGCTACATAATATATTTTAGCTGGTGTTTATCCGTGCGCGTAGGGCTGGGTACAGCCGGGATGAGAGATGATTCCGGTAGGAAGATACTGACGTTACTTAAGCATTAATTGCTTTGCACTTCAAAGCCTGCAGTTCCCAGAGGGACGAGCAGCACCAAGACACCATACATATGTATTAATAGGGATTATGATAAGGAGGCCTGGCACATTATAACACTACGCTGATCAATTCTGTATGTGCAGTTTTGGTTTATGGGTGCAGACATATGTGAGTGTACATGTGTGTCTTTTTTAACTGTATGCCCGGGTTATCACACCCGGGGAGAGAGCAGATCAAATATGCATGGTGGTGATAAATAATGTTGCCTTCAAGCAGTGTGCAGAGTGATGAGCAAATTTCATACTTCAATATTCCAGGCAGTGACAGTCGAGCTGTAACATAAATCTGACTCGAGCAGTCAGAGGTGGCATCTGAATCATCTGAATTAGATATTTGCAGCGTGTGAATGCCATGTGTGTGTGGAGAGACAGTGCAAGCAAGCATTTATTTATTTATTTTGTTTTGTAGATGCAGCCTTCTGGAGCAGATAAAAGTCCCCGCAGAGTATATTCTTAAAGCTCTCCAATCAGATCAGCCAAAATTAATCTCAGAGAATGCATTTTAATGAGCTGCCTTCATCTCAGGCCAATTTGAGGGGGAAACAGCCCCACAACTGCTCGTTGCTGCACAGGAGAAGAAATATAAGGTAGCTCTCAACTGTGTTAAATTTTTGGTTGTTGAAATGAAATCTGGCAAGTTCTGTAGCTCAAAAGAGGCCATCTCCATCTGGCATTCTAGTTGTTTTCTGAGAGTAAATGTGCCAAAAATATTTGATTGATTTTTTACCTGCGTTATCTTGACTTTTCTGACTGGTCGCTGGGCTGACAGGTTGGACTGGCTGGCTGAAGACCAGCGTCGACCTCTGACCTTGTCCAGTTCCTCTGCCCTTGGCCGTGCCTGTAGTCGTCCTGGTTACAGCTCCCAGGCCCAGACGCAGACCTCTGCCAGAGCGCAGGAGACTGCCGCTCCCTCCAGCTTGAGCAGTTGTCCGGGGCTGCAGCCCGTCTTCAGCAGAACTCCCTTTAAAACTGGCCGATCTTCCTACCTAACAATCAAAATAATGAAATGAATTAAAAACTACTTTTAGGTAATTGTCTTCTACCATTTTTGGAGCTCTGATACGTACAAAATTTCATACAATTAAATCAAAGAGACCCTTTCACATCAAACATTCAATATGA
Source organism: Thunnus albacares (assembly GCF_914725855.1). NCBI lineage: Eukaryota > Metazoa > Chordata > Actinopteri > Scombriformes > Scombridae > Thunnus > Thunnus albacares. Next base: position 14,354,876 of record NC_058118.1, on the reverse strand, counting down.
ACAAAACAGATAATTAGAATATGATACGTCTGATCATGTGCGATAGATGTTGACTATTTTGGTTGCATGACTGCTCTGTGTCTAGCTGAAATCACAGATCTGCGGCATGTTTCATAGGTTGTGAGGATAAGTAATAAACAGCCTGAAAAAAATGTGGAACACTGCAAATCCAACATTATTAGCTCTAAAAGGAAATTTAACATCAACCTGCCTGGAGGGAAACTGAGATCAAGAATTTTTACCTGTTTGACATCACCAGTACAAGAGTTTTTTCTCAAGGACATTTTCATGTGTGGTGGACAAATCATCTAACATACACGCAGTGACATGTACAGTAAAGCGATGAGAACTGTCTTGTCCCTGTGGGCTTTATACTTCAGCATGCATTAACTATTTATTTTCACATGCTGGTGTTTGACGCCGTAAGAATATGAATGCCAAATGAAGCTATTTAATCAGAATCAATAAGGAATGATTTCAAAGCGATAATGAGCAGCTCTTGTGAAAGCGGGAATAAAAATGCAGAAGATATGTGATCAATTATACATGGTTTTACTGCAGGATAGAAGTTATGGACATCTGCTGAGGAAATTAATATGCAGAGTCAACAAATGTAACAGAAGAGGTTTGTCTTTGTACTGAATGTATATGACAAACTCTATATCATAAAGTAATTATCTGAAGACACTGCTAATTGATGCAGTAGCTATCATAATTAAATCTTATGTCTGTCCTTTTTCAATGTTTGTGTGAATGTGCCGTGATAGTGGATTGTGCTGACAGAGAATCCTTTGTTGAACGAGAATGATCATGATACTGAACTACAATAGAAATGAGAAACTTTATTCTTGTAAGGAAGAACTAAAGATGCATAAAACTTTGAAGTCAGATACTTCTAATAAAGACAATACAGTACAAAAAACTCACCTCTGATGGTGCCCCGTAGAAGTCGCCTGCTTTGCCGCCCAGTTTTGGGGGTGCTGTGTGGCTGTGTGTGTGTGCATGTGGAGCGGCATGTGTGTGTGCAGGGGGGACAGTGTTTGTGTGTCCAGGGGGCCTGATACTCCGGCTCAGTATTCCTGATGGGAAGATATTTGTCTGCATTTCTTGGCGGTACTTTTCATAAAGCAGGTTGGAGGCACTGAGTACTGGGGCTCCCCTGGTTTCTTTGTTAGGCTTAGAGGGGTCTTTAGGTGTGTCTTTGAAGGAACTGGCTGCTTGGCTGTGTGTGTATGCTGAGAGCCTGGATGGTAAAGAAGATACCTGATAAGGTCCATCGGCAGCCTGGGGCTTAAACTGAGGATTTTTTCTGACGTAGGTGATGATTTTGGGGCGAACTCCTTTAGGTTTAAGTTTAGGTGAAGGAGAGCTCTCTTTGGGGCTTGAGTTGTTAGAATTGGGGGAACTCTGCTGGTTGCTAAGAGGTGCTTTGGGGATTCCAGTTGTGCTTATATTTGTTCTGACTGGTGCTCTCAAGCAAGGGTTGCCGTAGCCCTGAGCTGATGTCGGTACGGCAGGGTTGCATCCTGATGGGATGTGTCTAACCACTCCAGAGACATTCCTAGAAACGAGGTACATGGAGGGCTGCCTTCGTGGTGAGCCCTGGGGTGTCCTGAGAGGGGAGTGGGGAGGGGTAGATGCCCTGGAATCAACCCCGGTCCTATTGGGACTGGAGCAATTCCTTCTGTATGTGAGCTGAGTCTGGGGTCTCTTCTCTAAGGTGGAGGGGTTGGAGGGACTTGAATTATGCTGTGCAGTTGCAGTCGGCTGATTTTCCACAGGCAAAGCCTCACACTGGGCTGCCTGGTTGGGCTGTCTGGCCTGGGAGAATCCAGCTGCGTTGTACAGGTGGGAGAAATCCGATGGTTCACGTAAAGACGATCTTGTAAACTTTCTGTTTGACCCATTACTGTGTGAATCTACAGAGGGGTTGGGGTAAGGAGGTGGCCCTGTCTTGGCTTGATGAGCATTGGGCTCTACTAAGCTCCTTGCTCTTCCCATCTCTGTCTGACAGAGGGGTCTAACAAGCTGTTGCCTTCGTGGTGGAAGCACCCTCTCCTCAAATCCAGCCTTTCTCCTTTGGCCCAGCCCCCCATCAGAGGACAATCCATTTCTCTGATGACATTCCTCCTCCTCTCTGCATTGAAGACGGTCATGTTTCTCCTGAGGATGCAATGGTGAGGTGTTCTGGTTGGCATCTACAGGGGCTGCCCTTCTTCTAGACTGGGCTGAGGTAGTGTTGTTGGCATTGGGATAAGGGTTGGTCTTGGAGTTGGGCAGAGAGATAAGAGACTGTGCTTCTCCACTACAATCCAGAGCACTGGATAGGCTCCCGCTGAGGGAAACGGCTGACAGACTGGAGACAAACACATTTGTCTCAGATTTCGACTCCTTGAGACCTCCCTTCCGTCTCTCCCTTTCTCTTGATCTGCCTGACCTTGTGTCCCTTCTCTCTATTGAGCCTGTCACACATGTGTCTAGCTCTTCAGTACTATGACAGCCAATCCTTTTCTGCGCCTCTTTGGCCCTCTGTATTCTGCTCTCCACTTTGTTGCTGTCATTGTCATTTCTCCTCGCACCAATCGAAGCAGAGCTGGCAGTTGAACTGGAGGATATGGACATTGGACCCTCATCTTTACCATCTCTCAAACTTCCTCCGTCATCTTCCTCCTCATTCTCCTCCTCCTGATCCCTGTTTCCCAAGAATGTATGAATCTCCGGACACTCGACAAGCTCAAACTCTCCGAGCTCAGGCTCCATGCATTGCTGCTCGGAGTCCCAGATCACTAACTTGTCATGGGATTCACTCTGAGAGACCAAAGGAGGAAGGGAGCTTGTGCTGTACTTTGTGTCCTCTATCAGTCCTCTTCCACCTTGATCACCAATTGAAGACAATTGATTGGCATTGTTATCTTCAGGTTGGGGAAACTGGATCTGGGTTTTGTTTGCAATCTTTTCTCCTCTGTCAACGTTGACCCTCATTCCCTGTAAACCAGTTGGGATGCTCATGTCGGACTGATGGTAAAGGGCACGCTCAAAGACACCTGCAGGGTCCTGAGGCCATTTATGGAGTTACAAATGTTTTTTCCCTCCCCGTCTCTCCTCTTCAGGGTCTGTATGATGTTGGCCCTTCAGTTGATTCTTCCAAGGACAAAAAGTCATGTCATGAATTCTTCTCTTCAATCCACCACTTATCTTGGATTTACTGTGAATTAATAAAGCTGTCTTTCGAGGAGATGTACGTCTTTTCAATCTGAAATAAAAGACAACAAAGGAAACTGTAAGACCGCAACCGCAGAACAAGTATGCCAGTCACTTTTGTAGAACCAATTTAGTTTTCTCCCCCTCAGAGCCACTTAACATGTTTCATATTTAACCTGGTCTGAGTGGCAGCGTTTTCTATTATCAGCTCTGAGTAGCCCACACTCTCACGCACTTTACTTGTGTGACTCATATCAATGAGGGTCATTTGAAAGAAAATATGATGGCTCGCTATGGGACAAATATACACTGGTGGCATTATAGGAAGTGACAGTCCCTGAACTACCTTAAACACATGTTTTTGTACCTTCTACTTGCTGAATCATATCATTTTGCACTAAATTATGTTAATTTAAGTGTAAAATGTGATGTGACGGGTAGCTAAATAAACTCAAGGTGTAAAATGTTCATTTTGTAACCAGCAGGAGTGGTACAGCGGTGATAATAGGAATGCAATTATCAAATGATGATGGATGTTCACTGTAGCACAGAGAGAAAGGAGATAAGAGAAGAGAGAGGTGGAGGATAGCTCAAGCTATAGAGCTGTTTGCTTGTGAGTGAAGAATCACCCTGGGGAGGGCTGATGAAGACAGGCGTAGGGGAAGAAAGGGAAGGGTGCGAAATGTGTTGTAATGAGCTTTTTTTCTCAAGAGACATTGAAATATAGATGGCAGAATCAGGATTGTGTGAAAACATCTGCAATGAAAAACGGTTCCAAAGATTTAGTTTTTTATAGAAGATACAGCATCATACTTTAAATATATATGTGTGCAAGAAACAGTGTCTCTCATAAAGTGCATGCATGTTCCTAACATGTAAAACGCGCAGGTGTTGCCTTGGGGAGGAGTTGAAATACCAGATCAGGAAAGATTACTCCATACTGTAGATCTGATCACAACAGGAGGGTTAACACTCTTCTCTCAATGTGTCTCCTCTAACATGCCATATGGCTGATTGAGCCAATGCCATGATTCTATCATACACAACAACGGCACATCCTGCTTCATTTAAAAGAAAAGCAAAATTCTGCAGGATGTACACAAAACAGATTAAAATATTCATGTCATTCACAGCAGATAATGCCATTTCAAAGTAACTGACTGTATGTGGTGCCACTGAAAGAGTCAATAGATGAGCAGATGGCAGAGGGGGAAATATCTGAGAGGTTTTGTCACACCATGTCAATACAGGACAGTTTAATGACAGTGGTATAAAACACCACAAACCAAATAAACAACCACACATCCACATGAGAACATTAGTGACTCTGACAACATGAACAGAAACATTAAAATCACAGAATATTAATGCATTTGCCCAGCAGGGAGAGCATCTTTTGTTTACTTGTTTGTAAGTCATATCCTGTTTTCTACCTCATATACAGTACATGTTGATGTAAACTTACATTGCAATCATATCTTATCATAACAGTCATGTAAATGTTGTATTCAGCCACCTGTCTGTGCAGATCATATATTTAGACCAAGATGGTCATTATGTAGTCAAATATGCGTCTCCAAATCATCACACTGAATATTTGAGTGGATTCCAAAGTTCAAATAGAGCTCCCACCCTCTAATTAAATGCGCAGTGGGGGTGTCATTTCTTATTAGCAGGTGCCTTCTTCATGTGTCCTGTGGCAGTGATATCTGTTAACTGTGAAAACTGCTAAGATGGCAGCTCCCACCACCTGTGGCACATTTGATGCTGCATGAATCAGTGCAGAGCTAAATTTTGTCCAAATGCACTGGGAGGGGAAACATTCAAGGATATGATTTGTATTCCTGAAGGTTATCTTAAAAGTCATTTTGAGATATTATCATATTTTCCTGAAGAGACTGTTAAAAGAACATAAGCTTTTGGGAACTCTATGAACTGAATATAGTTAAAAAAGGTTGTATTACTCAAGGATATGATTAAAATATCAAAACCTTAAGCAAAAAAAAAACACCTGCAACTCTATTTGATTGTACAAAATGATAATATTCTGCTTGGGATCACATTGCTTAGAAACAGAGGGGAAATTAATTGTGGTAGACAAATAGACAAACAAAATCAAGGATAATCCATGCTGTCTAGTCTACTCTGCCTCTGTGCGCAATGCTAATATTTACCCTTAACTGGTGCACACAATCAAATAATTAGCCATTATAAAATGCACACAAACACATTTCAAAGAGGTGGGGAAGCAGAGGGATGGCAGGAAGAGAAAGAGACAGAGATTGCGTTAAAGAGTGAGAGAATTCTCTGAGAGGACATGGTGGCAGATCAATTACAGCACTGATGTAGCACTGGAGGTTGTGCTGATGACAGCAGTCTTGGGAGGCTGAGCACTAAGCCTGGTCACAGCGGCTGAACCAGAATAAGCTACATCATCTCCTTACAGCGAGGCAGACAAAACCAATCTGGCAAAAGCTAAACAAAATAAGACGGAGAACGAAAGAACCTGTCTGACTATTTGAATAAACAGGTCTGTTGAGGTGATAAAATGCACACACAAAAAAATTAATTCCTTTGGGGATGCTACAAGAGAATTGCACTTGAGAAAAACATTTGATAGGTTCTCCCTCCTGTCGCACTGCCTTATGGTGTTGACATAACTACTTACTGTAGATGCTAAAAGTAAAGGAGGACACATGGGAGTGAGCGGATGAAGAAGTGTTGGTGAGTTTCCTTTAACTGGAATATGAATTATGCAATTACAAGTGTAACAAATGTGGATAAACTTCTTTGATCATGAAGCCCCTTCTCTTGAGGAAACACTGAAAATATGAGTAAGTAAACACAAGCACCGTGTTTGGCCTTATGAGATGAGTATGCACTGTAGCCAGTAGTGCTCCAAAGCAAATAATTGTTGTTCATTTACATTAATGCTCTACCAGTTATTCTCAATGAATAAAAAAAGATATATTTTCATGATGATGATATGGTAAAATGTATAAAACTGGTAATGATTTTCCATATTTTTTTTGGTATGATTTGGTCAGTAGATGCTAAATACACAGATTTTTTAAATGGAATTAAGTGAATCCCAGAGAGGGCAAGACTGATATTATTCCTGCATATATGCATGTTGAGGTGATCTTGGCTTGAATAAGTGATGAGGGTAAGCGTTGTTTCACCTGATGGTGGGTTGTGACTCACTCTGAACACCTCTGGGAAAACAGCAGGGGGCAAAAACTAAGAAAAAATTGAACAGTCCTGCTTCTGTTGTCATGGCAATGCCATATCCCTGGGAATTGGAGAATACATTTCCTGACCCTTGCGTCTCCCATCAGTGAGAAAGGTCAGCGTCAGAGAGATGGGCTGCTCTGAAGGTCAGCTTTATGCTTTTACACTCACAGCTCATGCATACATTCGGTTGTGTGTCACTTTCACACCCATGCTCAACCATGACACAAAATACACACATCTCACAGTAGCAGAAATAGCTGAGTGAAAGACAGAGTATGTTTTCCCCCACTAGGTACATCTAAGAGCAATCATATCCCTGCAAATGGGTAGAAAGATGCCAATTGCTGAAGTGATGAGAGCATGGGGCAGGATAAGACGATATCTTAGCAGTGATCAAATTCAGTGAAGGGCTGAGATTTGTGGTTTCACGTCCCGAGCTCATAACCTATCAAGTGCTGCATTTAACCACTGAAAGCTCTTCTCTTAGGGCGGAAAATGGCGAGCTGAGAACATGACACGATGAGGAACTCACTGAAAATGGAGGGAAAAATAAAATCCTTAGTGGAGTAGAACTGGAAAAGGGAGAGCCTTCCTCATCATCATCATCTATTTTTTTTTTTTTCTCTGAATACGAGCAAGAATCAGTCTGTGTGGGTGAAGGAATAAGACAGACACATGAGGTGGGAGAGATGAGACATGCAGATGGATGCAGAAAGGAAGAGAGTTATCGCAGGAGAGCCACAGCTTATAATTAGGCTGATGGGGGGGGGGGGGATACATCATCTGAACCTCTATAGTAAGAGCTATAGAACCCCATTTCTGAAGTGGCATATTGAAGAGCCCAAGAGAGCAGAGTGAAGTAATTACTGACAATCCTTTAGCATATACAGTATAACGCTATTGAATACTAAATGCTCCCATTGATGAAACTGGAAGCATATTTCCATATTTTACATTTCTGTTCCGCAGGGAGATATAAGTACATCTAATGACAGCAGTTAAGTACAAATTTTACTCAGAAAAGCAAATTTCTAATTGAAAAGAACTTGCCCCAAAAAAAATATCTCATTGTCATGCTGGTGAGATGGATTGCGTTATCAGAAAATTCTGTACACATGTGAGAACACAAAAACTGTGTGTACGCATATGAGCGCATAGTGACACACAAGCCAACACGCTCACCTGCACACACACACACACACACATATCAACACATGCCCTCTCTCAGTGTCTTTGTTGTCGGTCCAGCAGCACATGTGGCTATTACAGAAGCCATTTGTCTTTGGCTCTTTGCTTTATTCCACTCCTCCCCCACTGGAGAGCAGACAGGTTTTATAGCTCTGTAGTCCCAGGGGAATCCCAACGACACACACACACACACACACACACACACACACATATACATCCCCCCTGTCCCATCTCCCTTTATCCATACCTACACACATACTTCTGTAGAGATGTGAATTGTAGCACACTGAAATAGAAAAAGCAAAAGAGGCAAGTGCAAATGGACAGAGTGTTGACATGTTCGTAACCATAATTTATGACTCTTGAGTGTTACCACATGACATAATTAGATTTAGTTCAGGATTTACATTTAAATGCAGTGTAGCAGTTATCTTTAAAAGATGAAACTCCATCCCTCTAATACAGTACATGCTGTGTCTTTGCATGCATGTAATTAATCTCTAATGAATTCATCCTTGCATGTCCTTGTACACTTTCCCAAGGCTGGATTGTTTTTTGAAATATGTGTGTGAGAGTGTGAACTTATGTACATCTACCCTCTACAGACATGTGGATACTTAAAGCTTTTGCTGGACAGACAAAAAACATGCCTCCTTGTTCTCATCCTCTTGTCCAATTTGGGGGAAAAAAAATTCCTCTCTCTTTATACTATATATTCACTTACTTGCAATCAACCAGCAGGATAAAGCTTAGTGAGGAAGTCTATTCAGAAAGAGGCTAAGCTTTAGTCATCCATTTCTTCTCCTCCCATCTCTGTCAACGACACAACAGAGACAGAAATAGCAGTGAAATAAGCTAAACGCTCCATTTTCACAGAAGACACAATAGACACCCTGTAGACAGAATTTTCGCAAGTGATGATTCACTAAACTGTGCCTGTGTGTTTGTACGCGCAAACCTCGCAACAACTCACTATGCACAGCAAAGGGATTATCATCACACAGAGCAGAGAAGCAGAGCTGGGAAATATCTAGAAATAGTATCCTCCAGTTGCATGATTGTTGTTCTGCACTTTCTGCAGAGATGTGCATCAGAAAACAACAACAGACCTGCACCTCATATCAACAATCTTTACTTCTCTGACAATACAGCTCATAATTGTATTAAATTAACCTTTTAGGGATTCTCATCTGTTTCATCTCTCTCTCAAAAAAAAACCTTTTGATGTTTGTCTCTTTTTCTTCCTCCTCTTATGTCTCTCCATCCGTTCCCCCTTTCACCCTAATAATACAGAGTTAATGAGGGCAGGGTGAGGTGATCAATCCCATTTTCATCCTTATAGATGGCACATCAGCAGACTACATCTGCCCAAATAATCCCTTCTATCTCCCCTCTCTCTCCCACTCCACTCCCACACACAGTCAGGCGCCTTTTTGTACCCCAGGGGGAGTTATTTTATATTGCAGGGGGGGGGGGACTGTAACAGGATTTCTGCAGGATTTCGGGTCAGAGTGGGTGGTCATACTTAACTGAATAAGGAGAACAAGAAAATCAGATCATCTGCAATAAAAGCTGATTTATTTCCTTATTGTGCGAAGGCAGGCAGTGTTTGCTACCTGCTATGAAATCGTCAGGAAAATATAACAATAATAGGATTTATTAGCTGACGCGAAATGAAAAATGACTCAGGACAAGCACACGTTCACACACAAGGTTTGTCTCTTAATTATTCACACCTCTTGTAAGACAACAAATTGAACTAAAAAAAGCAAACAAATGATCGCAAACAACATTCAAAACCACTAAAAATGTCACTTTAATGTATGAATGCAATGTGAGCAAGCATGTTACAAAGTTACACATGTAGAAATATGAGTGCCACCTACACAGACACACACACACACAAAACACGCAGACTCTCAGTCAATGACCATCACTGCAGCAGGAGCAGAGACAAAGAGACAGCTTCTCACTGGGAGAACGGCTTCCAGGTAGAGGTCTGTCAAACACAAACACCTTACCCTCTCCTTAATTGTTGTTTTTGTTGGGTTTTTTTTCAGTGTCGCTTACTGGGAATGAATCTCCTCTAAATCAGACATAGTTCTGCCTCCCTGTCTGGTTTTGCAGCGCTATGCAGCCTATAGTTGATAAATGGAAGACAAATGTGCGGGGCAGAAAAGGAGAAATGGCAAGAGAAGGAGATGAATTGGAACAAAAAACAGAAAGGAACTGGTAGGGAGATTTGGGTGATTAAAAAATAAACTGTCTGCTACGGTGTGTAGGAGAGAACAGGAGGAGGAAGATGCGAGGTTTGTGTTCATTGGCTCATTGAGCCCTGCGGTTACAACACAGACTAGCATAGATCCAGACAGGGGTGGCATGGAGGAGGAGAGGAGAAAAAAGGGTGTCTGTCCACGCTGGTTGCTGATAGCACCGCATTGTTATTAGCAAAGCCCCTCCACCCACTACCCTCACTCCTGTCGCAGAGAAAAATGTTAACTCTTGCATGGCTGTATGAAGCGACAAAGAGGAGAGAAGAGGAGTTCACTTCAAATGCAAAAGCTGTTGCAGACAAATAACGCATTAACAGTAGAATTCTCGGTGGGACTGTGAGGAAGTTACCACATGCTCACACAAACACACACACACACACACCCACACACACATACGGTAAGGTGAGACAGCCCAGACAAAGAAAAGCTGAGCGCAACTTAACCGGGCTGAGTCACTTCTGTTATTTTTAGGAAAATATGATAATAGAAACAAATGATGCTGCAGAGAGTGAGGAGAAGGAGGAGAGAATGGGGATGCAGGAGGTTCTAGTTAGTATTGTAACGTGTGAGTGTGTGTATGCATGCGTAATGTGCAAGTGGCAAACCCCAGGGGTGTGGGGGAAGGGGGGAGGGAGAACTGGCAAAGGATCAGTGAGTGGGGAGCAAAGAATAGAGCGAACGGAGGGTTTTGGGGTGGTGATGATGTGCAAAAAAAAAGAAAAAAAAAGTTAAGGGTTTGAACTGGCTGTGTCTGTGTGAAAAAAAAGACTAAGGGAGGTGAGAGTGCACAGGATGGGGCAAAGAACTCCTTTGGGGAATTAAAGAGCAACGCTGCTCAGTTTAAGGATTCACATATGCTGTTGTTTTCACATATGAGTTTATTTTTGGGAACATAAACAAGGCTCAAGATATATAGTGTTGAGTCAAGTCTTATTAAAAATGAATGGTGTGGGCTCACTGAATGTTTCTGTGGCTTTTTACAGTTAAGAATAGCACAATTCTGTCTTTATAATAACACTGTTGCTCTCGCTTGCATTGTTTCAGTTCATTCATTGATTAGCTTAATAAGGGACTGTAGCTTGCTGACTAATACAACTGCGCTGAAAAAAACCAAAACATGCATCAGAAAAGAAGCGAGATCTGCCTGCGCAAATCCAGCAAATGCACACATGCAAATGTCTGCACATACATCCGCACGAGTGAAAAAGGTCTTTCATGTTGACTCCCAATGAGACAGGCAAGTGTAAGTATGTGTGTGTGTGTGTGTGTGTGTGTGTGTGTGTGTGTCATCGGTGGAGGCGTGCCTCTCTCTTCCCCCCTCTGATGTCCTGCCAGTGACTGCAGGGAAGGAGCTACTGTACGACAAGCTCATTGCCACCTTTCAGACAAAGGCGGCGTGAATTTGAGAGTGTGCGTTTGCACGTGTGTTGACACCACATTCGCACACAATTCACACACACACACACATGCAGTCACATGAGCGAACGCATCCTCATACTGAGCAAAAAAGAAGCCTCCAAATTGTTTAATTATGAGCGATCACAACACGGGTTAGAATAATAACCGCAGCCTCCTCCTCTTCCTGCCCTCTCTTTACACACACAAATTGAACTCCTTTTACATACAATGCTCACACACACATTATACTCTGGAACGTAAAAAACACTGCAGTATCCATTAGCACAATACAATGAAAAAAAAAGAAAAAATACATGTTTAATAAATAAATAAAACCTTGCAAAAACAACATGTAATTGAGAGGCATACTGACATACTTTTCCTTCGCTCTCTCCTTCACTTCACTTATCTCTATTTTCTCCCTCCCTCCCTTTTCTCCTCCTCCTCTGTTCTGTCCTATAAAATGACCTTGAAGGTCGCACCGGGGCGCTACACTCATGGGCTTTGTGACAAACTGTTTTATACCTGCAGAAACACACACACACACACACACATACATAAACACCTGAGCCAAAGAACTTCAAACACGCACACACACACACTGCTGCGAGTGGTTTTCCTGGCAGAGATCTGCTGAATTGATCGCTGCTCAGACATTGCAGAGGTCAGATGTAATGAATCAATCACACATGCATCAGCATCTAGAACAGCAGCAACAGCAGACAGCGTACAGCACAAGCCAAGGCCACAGGCTCCGCTGCCCTGCTTTGATGCAGTGTCAACCTCCACATTAACATGACTGGGAGGGATTGGCAAAGATTCAACAAAATGGACTGAGAAGATCCATAAATGTGGGAAGTCTCTGATATAGGGATCAATAACTGCAGCAGACAATTCCAATAAACGCAAAAACCACACTTCCCACAGGTATTCTATACGTAACATCTCAGGGTAGAAACATATATATCACATATTTGGGTAACACAGAAAAATGTTAAACACTGTGCAACTTTGAAGAGAATATTGAAACAAGTACAACAATTTATTGTCAGGTGTTAGGCATGTGCACACTAACAAAGACAGGAAAACTGCTAACCCCCCCAACACGCCCCCAAACTGCCTCAAGGACAACCTGATCAACAGACACCAATCAATCAGGACAAGAGACAGCTGAGTGTGAAATACATGCCCTCAATCTGCTCGCCTTTATTTGATCCATCCCTTCCTGTCTTCCCTCTCCTCTCAGCCCTCTAAAGTAGCCGAAAGGTGAAGCTGAGGACATGGGAATTGTTGCAAGAGTAACTAAAGCGCATACTACCACTGTGCCTTTGACTAAGGCTCCTCAGGCTTTGCGCAGTAGTTAGAAAATAAAGAGGAAAAAAGAAGTGAGGTGTTTATGTGTGCAGCTGCAAGAGCGGGGCAGCCTCATTCATGCCTTTGTAGACAAAAAAGGGACAAAAATAGAATGAATGTATTTCACAGAAGAGACTTTGTGTTATTCATGTGAGGCTTACACTACTTCAAAACCTACTTCATTGGTAAATAGCTAAAGTCTGAGTCATGCATAACAGCACTGTAATCCAAGAAATGAACACTTCTAACACACACATCCATAAAACAATTGGCATCTCAGCCCTTTTGTTTCTCATATAAAGGAAAAACTATAAAGGATGGGGCTTTGATATTGTTTTGAAATTTTATATATCTTTAGATTGATGCCAGAGATGATCATATAAAGTCTGGTATCCCAGAAATCTGACAACACAATGCATAAAAATAAAAACAATTAAGAAATATATTTTTTTTAAAGAATCCTTCCAAATATATTCCCTCAAACTGTCCTTGTTGTCACCTGTCAGTGCAGTGGATCATAGCTGGAGTCAGGTCTAAAGCTTAGATAATCTATGTCTGATCATTAGCATCACCCTGCTCCATCCATCACCAACCTGCTCTTCCCCGTCTGACCTCACTGTCCAACCAGCCTACTGCTCCACTTACAGTCTGTGGGTCAAGTTCCACATTACAGTCATACAAATATATTTTTTGAGGGAATAAACTGTGCATTTTTATAAATTACCTCACAGCATCGGGCCTGCGAAAACTAAACAATCAGATACGTGTTTATTTCAAAATGCTGAGCGAACCGACTACGCAACAAGACCCGAATCCTACATGGAAAAAAATACGTGCGACACTTCTTCAAGAAACTGATGACGCCTGTTCAACCGAAGCACCGCTGCAAATTACCCGCAGGATGTTTTCAGGTGCGCGACTTACCTTCAGGTTTCTCTGCTGTTGATACATTGAAGAATGTCGGTCAAATGCAGGAGTTGCAAAACGACACATACACACACGCGCGTGTCTTTCCACTCCCTCTGTTTCTCGCTTTGAGTGGAAACAGTGCAGAGAGAGAGGGAGAGAGAGGGAGATGCTGCGGACAGGAGGAGGAGGAGGAGGAGCGGTGCTGATGCTGCAGCCGACACCTGGCAGTGAATCCTGCTTAGGCACCCGGGCTTTTTTTTTTCTCTGTCTCTCTGTCTCTCAACACGATCGCGCTCTCTGCTGGATCATAAGAGAACTATAATGAAAAGTCTGCTCATGCTATATAAGATTTTCACCATAAACATCCGCCCAGAAGAAGGAGTCTGGCTTTTTTTGGAAATCTAGTTTTATTTACAGAAGTGATGCATGAAACATTTTGACAAGAAGGACAACAGCGGACAAAAGACACAAGCCAAAACAAATTACAGGCATCCTTAACTTCTACAGTATATACATGCACACACTAGTTTTGTATTTGTCACCAAGTCAGACAATGTATAGTGTTTCAACAGTGACCTGGAAGCTGTTTTATGATTGTCGATAGCATTTGGAGGGGTATGACTGAAAATATATCTGACACCATAAGGCAAGGTTCACTTTCTAGCTTTATCCAGAGCTTTCACCACATGTCACTGTCTTCCTCAGCAAACGGAGTTTAACATCACTTGACCCACAGTAAGTTTGAATGCTTTCCTTGATCTTTCTTCAGTCTTTCTTCTGAGGGGTCAGTGATTTTGACCCTTTGCCAGTCCATGTTGGCGTTAATACATTGACAACTGAGCCACTTCTGTCTGCTGAAGAAGACCGGTAGGAGATGTAGGTCTATTAAGCGGACCGTGAGTTTTTGCAAGGCCAAGAATATTCAGAACATCCACACTCCCCAGGATACACATTTGGTTTTTAAAAAGCTGCAGCTTGTGCGTAAATCCAGCATCTCAACAAAAAGAAAAGATTACACCTCTTATATAAGGCAACATCAAGTGAATGAATGAACCACAGTGCTGATTAACAAAATGAGAAGCCATGAATAATGAGTGACCCACTAATGTGACCATAATAGACATATCTTTTTTGTTTTTTCAACAAAATTTACACATAATTTCACACACCAAAAAAAAAAAAGTCCTGGGAAAAGGCAACCATAAAGCAGCAATAAAAAACATAAAAGTAGCCAGAGGATGTTATCTAATCACAGCAAAATGACATCAACATGAAGTAACCAGTCGTCAACACTGGCTGCTTCTGGATTTGAAACATCAAAAGCCTCATGATGTGACACACATGATATGTAAAGGGGAAAGCTAAGGTCAGTAAGGTCTTAAAGCAGCATCAAAGCACAAAGAAAGAAGAACCTTCTCAGAACATGTGTTATTAGAGGATAGAGTATTTATATATGAGTGTATGTGTATTTATTGCAGAAGTAAACACTGAGATTTGGCATCACATGTAGCAATAGACAGCAATAGATTTTCAATTATACATGAATCCCTTCATATTAATTCAACAGAAAATCTAATGTACAGTAAATGTCACAGAGAGAAAAACAAACCACGATGTATGATTGGAGTGTAAATTAGAATGTTAGACTGTGAATTGATAAAATTAGTTGAAACAAATAGACTGATGGTAAATGTGATTTTTATGTACTTTGATTATTTGTGAAACAGCAAGTTTATTTCTGCAAGTACCAAAAAAGGTAGATATTGCTAAATTTCAGTCCATTAAGCTGTTCAGTTCACAAATAACAAAAACGGCTAGAAAAGTCAGTCATGTATGGTTGATGAAGGTGTCAGATTATTACACTTCTGTGAAAGGCTACATAACAAGCAGCTCACAATGACCTCAATGAACTTGTTTCTGCTGTTGTCATGCCAACGTCTCATGTTTCTAGTTTTATAACTGCACTTTTTTTGTTAATAAAGTAAAAGTCATGACAAAAGAAGGTGAAGGCAGTGACTTTGCCAACCCTGAGGATACAAAGTTTCAGTTGCACTGATACTGTAAACACAATATAAAGAACGCAATGTTTGACACTTGCAGGGCAACGTAATATCTGCCATAACTGAAGCACCTACAGACAGATGCTTCTAGTTATGCACAAAAGTCATTAGGCATTCAAAATAACAAAAAGCCTTTTCTCCAATTTACAAATAATTTACTGCAAGAAATATAAACAATATCTTATATACACAATCTTAATTATACATGTTGCTACTTATAGACAGCTACTTTGTTGTAAGAGACTCCCAAAACCACAGTGAATGCACTAGAGGGTTACAGCTAATGGGAATATTGGTGATCTAAATGTTAACCAATTAATAGTTACTTTTAAGGCTATGAAAAGAGAAACTTATCTTAAAGTATTATATATTTTAATGAATACAAGCTAAAAATAGAAAGGTGTACCTGATCAAATTCTTTGATGGCTTTTGCTTCATTGTAAAAATGAATCAATCAGATTCAGAATCTGAAAAACACACTGGAAATGACCACGTTTTAAGAAGTGGGTAATAAAAAGGCACATGAGAAAGACGTGAAATAAACAGGGAACAAACACAAACCCAAATTAAACATTTGAAGAAAAAAAAAAAAAAGTTGGCCTGTATTATTTATAAGGGAAACTAAATGTTACAAGCTATGGATTCAAAAAGACACAGCAGCCAGCACTGTGAAAATCTCCTGTTACATGACATTAACTGACTTACAGCTGAAATACACCAGGCACGGATGGCACGTCACGTAGGCGGGGCGGAGCTGGGTTTTCCACCTGCTACACAGAGTCCATCTCTGACAATGCATGCATATTGCGTTTTGCCAAATGATAATGCAGTTGGTTATGTAGGGTTTGGAAGGGTAGGCTATATTAACTGCTACTGAATTAATTAACTAGAGGATCATGGATACACATTGATTATTCCTGCTGCATTGCATTGCCTCTGGTACAATGAGGTATTTATTTCAATCATTTTTCAACAGTTTGTACTTGTTTTTTTAAATAGAGACGAGTTGCGCGGCTTCTGCGGTCATTGTAGCAGCTTCAGTTGGTTGTAATGGACGCACTCTGCTGCAGCCATGCTGTGACAGACGTGTCGAGCGGTGTCCGTGCCTTGTGTATTCTGGTTGTTACACTGTCAGTGTCTTCACCTGATGTTTTACATGTATCAGTAACATCTGTCATTATTATTATGAAGAGGATGCAGACATCTGTTAACAAACTACTCAATTTAAAATGTTCCTTAGGCTTTAGACCTCATCTCCTCCTCTGAATCTTATATGTATGGAATTTTTAACCTAGATTAAAACAACTATTTCTGCATCATACTTAGACTTGAAATTGGACACGCAGAAACTGTAGGCTACAGCTCCCTGCTGGTCCACTTATAGGTGCAACCAGTGGCCCGACCACCTTGTTCTGCTAGTGAACAAGGGTAATTATATAATTGACAAGCAGTGTATTGTGCAAGCTCCCACCTGTCACGAAGGATTGTTAGAGCAGCATTTCAGCATCAGTTACATAAGAGTTGGCAGGTATTCACATTTGCAATAAGAGAATGTAGCTATTGGCATCTGTATTTAATACTGACTGTGATCTAATGTTCAGGAAAATGTAGCTATATAGTATTTATGTTTTAACAGAAAGAAAGAGAAAAATAGAGATTACTGTTGAACTTTATGGCATCCGGAAAAGCTGATTGCACATGTGCACATAGTTCTACTGCCAGCACTGTAATCCAGACACTCTTCAGACGACCCGAAGCAAATATTATGGTCTTCCAGTATCCCTGACCCTATAGGAAACATTGACATGTTTCATGTCTCCAACATGTCCCCTCCCCCCTGAGATAGCCAAATGACAACGGCAGTTTAAACCCAAGGCCAAGCAAAAGGGGCAACAAACAAAATACTGAAATGATAGAACATGAGGCTTCAAAAGTCCTGTTTTTGCACGTGAATTACCACCAGTTGTCTGTGTTCTACCCAGCAGCCGAAGGGGAAAGTCACAGGTTTTAGTTATTTAGTTATTTATCGTTACTTTCAACTGCCAAAATGGGGAGTACTGCCAATGAGGGGACTGGGACTTGTCCTGTCAAAAATACGCGCAGACCGACTGGCGTCAGGGCAGGATGAAATGTACAGTATGTTCTGATCCTTCCTACAAATCTCCTTCATCATCTTCTCTGACCTCGATGCCGTTGTGGAGGAAGGCCTCCTTTTCTGGTGACATGGCTGAATCATGGTCAAGCTTGAAGCCGTTCATCTCTGTGTCTGGAGACGAGTGGACCATAGTGGCCTCGGCGCTGTGATGAATACCGTAGCAGAAGTAGATCAGGAAACCTGAAAAACAGAACAAGAGATACCGTTATCATCTCTAAAATCAGATTACATTTTTAGATTGATGACATAATAAAGTGGACTGTATGGTAACCATGTTGAACTGCCTTAGTTCAAGCTATTAAAGAAAGCAAACTGATCATCAACAGAGCATCAGCAGTGAAGTGCATGGTTTATGAGGCAAAAGACTATTTCCCTTTTAGGGATCAATATCATTTTTACAATTAAGTCAGTCTAAACCCTGGAAAAACAAGAAATGAAGGATAGAGATGGAGTCTATCTACCTATAGCCATCCAGACTGAAAATCGTATCCAAGTGCCTCTGTCCAGCTGCATCATCAGGTAGACATTGACAAACATGCTGATCACTGGAATGAAGGGTAGCAGTGGAACCTAAAGAGTCAAATATCATAGCAAAAGAGGAAAAGCAAACATTACGTGTAAGGACCAGAGGAAGTGAAAGACATAAACTTTAAAGATTGAGTTTGCAGCTCAAACCTTGAAGGAGAGTTTCGTCTTGCTCTCAGGCTGTCTCCAGATGATAAAGGTGAGGAGGAGACACGCCATGAAGATGACACTGAGGGCTACAATATTCCACATAGCGAGGCCCCCCTGCACTGCCAGTACACTGAATGCCAGGATCAACAGTCCTGCAAGAAGGACACAATAGGATCAAAAGGACCCAGATTTTAGATTATTTCAAGCGTAACTCTAGACTCAGTAAATATATTTTAATTCTACTATAATCTACTATCAATCTACTGTACACCTGGATTCAAGACAAATAAAGACCCAATGCTCATGGGTCTTGTATGTTCACATACCCAAGAGAGAGGCACAGATGTTGACAGTGAAGCCTGACAGTATGGACGGCTCAGGGTTGTCCGGGAACATCAGGGTGTTAAAGCTGAGCCTCTCCTCCACACCAGGCAGGATGCCCATACTGGGGGCACTGATGCCATCGCTCATCTCCGCCTCCTCCTGGGTATTGGCCATTTCATACACCAGACTGGGCTGCGTGGGCTGGTACCTGACACAATCAAACACACACACACACACATAGAGCTGTTTTACCATTGCAACATTACTCTGAATTCACACCACTTGAAATTAGTCCCAGTGGTAATGCAGTAATAATATTGCAACACTAGTGCACAATGAACCTGCTTATGAGTAATGTCAATCCTACTGTCAGCTGCAGCAAAATTTTCAGCAACAACAGTTTAAGTCAGTCATAATTTGTCTCGCGGTATAAAATCAATGGAGTATGAGATTGCTTTCAATATGAATGCAGGGACACAAACTCCAGGCAGCAGGAAGGTGGTGATATTATTGCAAAGTGTGCAAGATTGGTCACTGCAGTAACTACAATAAAATGTAGTCTGGTTACACATGACATTGACAAGCATAACCTTACAGCCTCAAGCTGAACCAACTTCAAATTACTTCTCCAGCTGCTTGCCACTGTGAATTCCACACATTCACGCATGAACATTTGATAACTCAGGAAAAAATATGCACCAGTTCAACCCCGGTGTCCCCAGTTAAACTCTACATATACTGTCTCTCTTCCACTGACCTGAGCACCAGGACACAAGCAGCCACTAATGTGTAGGCCAGCAGCGTCCCTATTGACATCAGGTCCACCAGGTCCTTAAGGTCGAACAGAAATGCCATGATAGCTTCAAAGAGCAAAAAAGAGAAAAGAGAGAGAGAGATGGAACGTTGAGAATACATGTTTAAGCCTAAGAAACCTTGTTATAAAAAAAAAGGGACTGTAATGTGTTTTGAAGTTACTCCTCTGACCTTCCATAAACATTTGAGGTTAAGGTCTTGTGTGGAATTTTTATTAGTCATTCCAACTCCCTAACATGCTAAACTGGGAGTGTGTCTAATGTTTATGAGGTAATGTTTTTGCCCCTGTCTGTTTGTTTGTTTGTCTGTCTGTCTGTCTGTCTGTCTGACCCTAACCCTAACCCTAACCCTCTAACCCTAACCCAAACCCCCACCATTCAGGGGACCCCAACAGCACATTGTGTGCATTATTTAAAGGCTGGCACTGATGCTGAGGGAACATGGGGCTCAGTGAACATAGGACCTAATTTGAGTGGGGAAAAAAACATTCATGAGGGAACATAAGGCTGACCCTGCTAAACTAAAGTGGTTAACATATCTGATAAACATCAGCATGCTAAAGCACCACCTCACAAAGCTGCTAGGATGGCTGTAGACTCTGTGAAGGTCCTAAACAGGTTTGTTGTAGGTAGGACACAATTCTAAGCATATATACAGTACCAGTCAAAAGTTTTTACACACCCTCTCATTCCCTTGAATGAGAAAATGTGTCCAATCTTTTGACTGGTATTATATATCACAAGTGGCGTAACAAACACGATTGGTAGCTACATTTACTACCACACAACTCCTTTCAGATGAAAGTAAATAGTGAGTTAACTCCAGAATTTAAAAAAAACATGTTTAAATGGTCACAAGTTATGGACAAGCCACTCTCTCTATTTGCTATTTGTGCTAATTCCCATACTGACAAAGAGGTCTTATTTCAACTTTCACATCACATCACATCACATCTATTTCTTCTTCCTCACTCTTTGTCATGCCTCCTATTTGACATTCCCTATTCATCTTACCAGACATAACCCCGGCGGTCATAGTTGACGTTATGGGGGATTTCCTCTCGCTGACACGGGCCAGGAAGGAGAAGAGCAGGCCATCCCGAGCCATGGCAAAGATGATACGGGGTAGAGGGAACATGGAACCCAACAGACTGGGGATGGCGTGGGGAGGAAAACATCAGATTGGGGTGACAGGTGTAGAGTAGATGTACAAGGGGAAGGGAAGAATTGAATGAGGTCAGTATGGAAGAGGGGGGAGAATTAGCGAAAGGAGACGAATATCACTGGCAAGATAGGAGTTGTGGATTTAGGGCTGACGAACGTGCAATGAACGACCGGCTACACTGAAGAGCTGCAGGGGCATGATGTTGGACTGATACCAGTAAAGATGTTCTGATACCAGCATGCACAATTTCTTCCTCTTGAATAACAAATATGTTGTTCCACATGCATTTACTTTCCGTTCCAAGGCAGCGGATCATCTATTGTTACTACAGCATGCATTTCATTATGGCATTTATATTCCTTCTTACTCCCAAGATGCAATGTGCTAATATCCCTTAAGTCTCTTAAAGTTCATTCACTAACCCATGTTACAAGAACAAAAAAGAAGAAATACTATGACCTGGACTGCCTCAACCAACTAAAAAGAGAAACCTGGCCATGTAAGACAGGGTTAGAAACACTTAGTAATTCCCTTTTCATGCTTGAGTGCTGATTTCTGGCAGGTTTCTTCAAAACACAGCCAAAATAGAATCTGCAAGTGGCAGATCATTTGCAACCCAGCACAGCTCAGCCCAGCAGCATGAAAAGAAGCTTCAGTGAACATGGGTGCCGTTTTAAAACATGCGTGTTAGTGTCTCACCTGCCCCTACGCCAGAGGTGAGGGTTGCAGTTAGCGGGGTTTTGGTGCGGGGGCTGATCTCAGCCATGAACTTGAAAAGCAGCCCATCATCAGCCATAGCCCAGATCACACGGGGCATAGGGAACATAGAACCCAGCAGGCTACCAGGGGGGAAAACCAGGATATATAGTATCCACACTTATACCCATGAGAATGCCGTGAAACATACATGAACAGAGACACCAGCTCAAATATACAACGAACATCATACAGTATACATACATTCATTTATACAACATGATACACATATAGTTATATAGTGGCATGCAGGAACATATTTAATATCAAAGCATACTTCTGTTCACACGCATCAACCAATATTTTTCATCTGCTGTGCTTTTAAGATCATATGAGCGCCAGAGATGATGCAAATGGTCACCTCAAGTAAACTATGCACACATTTTTAAATGATATAATTCATGTATAATTCATAATTAATTTATCATAATTATCTATAAAAGTAATATTAATTCAAATGATGTGCAATATAAAGTATATACAGTATAAGACAAAAATTTGGACACACTTTCTCGTTCAAGGGAATGGGAAGGTGTGTCCAAACTTCTGACTGGTACTATATGTACATGAATACCACAATTAAAAACTGATTATTGGTAAAGATGCAGCTTGTGATGGCCTTTGGTGACATGAGCAAGTGTTACATAACCACATACATAGACTGATGGTACGATATTCTTAGCAATAGTCTTATTTTAGTTAAGGGATCAAATGCCCACTGAAGTTAAATATACACTCACACAGTTACACACACACAAACAGTGTGTGTGTGTATATATCATATATATATATATAATAGTGTGGGTGTATATATTATTATTATTAGTGTGTGTGTGTATATATTATATAATAATATAATAATATGTATATATATATATATATATATATATATATATATATAAATAATACACACACACACACACACACACACACACACATATATACACATATGCATATATGTCTGCATGTGTAAGAGAGTACATAAGCGTGTATTTTAAACTTAGACCAGACAAATGCAGGCGTGTGTAAGGGCTTACCTAGTAGACAGAGCACAAAGAGAGCCTACAGCCACAGCATATTTGGCTCCTCCCCAGTCTACATATTTAAAAGCTACAGGAAGAGGGCTGTTGCTGTCCAGCAGATAGTATGGCATCATTAGGGTGAGGGCAGCAGAAACACCGAAGTACGCTACAAAGCAGATGAGCAGAGAGGATACGATGCCGATAGGAATGGCTCTCTGGGGGTTCTTCACCTCTTCACCTAGGGCACAGACAGTGAAAAAACACAGTTAAAGGGGTTGTAAATTTTGTCAGACACAAAAGACACAAAACAATTTACTGCGACCGATTGTCCTATTAAAGATGCAGTGGGTAGAATTTAGTGGCATCTAGCGGAAAGGGCTTGGCAGAAATGGGATATAATATTCATTAATATGTTTTAATCACCTGAAAATATTTTGTTACCTTAGAGTGAGCCCTTTATGAAAACAGACTGTACACTTAGGAGGGTGAGTGGAGGGGTATTCAGTTGGTTGCAATCTGCAACCTCACCACTAGATGCCACTAAATCCTACACACTGCACCTTTAAGCAAAGTAGAAAGTGCACTTTTATTTGGCTGAAGAGGTTTGGCTCTTGAGACATTCAACGATGAGTGCAACTCATCAAGGTTTCAGAAGAGTTCACCACTTTTGATTGAGAAGTTATCATGATCAACTAGGCCAACATAATAAATTGCTGCAGGATCACAGATCACTAAAACTGCTTTGGTTGCATTGAAAGTAACATTTTCATAAAAGTAACAGAACTGTCCACTAAGTTGTCACTTGTCTCCGTAAATAGTTTAAATGGAACATGCTTTTTCATTCTGGAGGGAAATTTTTACTTTCTTAAATTATCGTTTGTGCAACTGTCATTGCAACAGCCTGACATCCCTACATTAGCAGCCACACTACTGTTGGTGGTAACAAACTACACACATTTTAATGCAGGACTTTAGCAGATTTTGTATGCATCATTTAATCTTTTATAGCAGTATTGGCAGAATTCCACTAAACGTGGCAAACTGACAGATTTAAGAAGCCTTTTGCATGGTATTTTGCAGCAAATCGAACAAGGAACTTATTTTCTCCATTCACCCCACAAGACTGAAACACCTAACTATTCAGCTGCAGGCGCTTATGCAACAGTGGTCCACAGGTGAACACTCAGGTCTTGTTCTGCGATGAAATCATGTTGCAATGATGGAGTGTGTGTCTAACGCTGTGTCTGGATCCTCTCATGCACTGCTGTCCATGACAGGTGACAGCCACTGATTGACCCAAGGTCAGGCGTCATAAGCATAACAGTGGTAACAGTTGTGTGACTATGTTTGTGTGTATGTGTGTGTGTGTGTGTGTTGAGGGGGAAGGGGATGATGGCTTCATGCCAACTTAACTTTAGGTAGCAAGAATACACACACACACACACACACACACACACACACACACACACACACACACACACACACACACACACAGATGATATAATGGCTTAGGCCTGCCTGTGTTTGTGTGAGTGTGACAGACATGCCCCCACAAGCCATACTCAAGCAAACTCGTTCAGGGTTAACTTCACGCTAGCCAATCAGAATTCAGGAAACAGAGGGGTGGGAACGGCTGGGGGACCACAGAGCAGGCAAGCTGGAAGAAATTTGTTAACTCTCCCTTTATTACAAGCCAGCGTCCTTGAACAGACTGAGCAGATTAGAAACTACATGCATGAACAGTACACAGCGTAGAAAAACATGAGGAACACCCCCCCCCCCCCCCCCCCACAAACCTCACATCAACATTTTCCCCCCTAACCTGCGTCACAGTGCTTGGAACTTTGCCAAGAGCAGAATTAGGCCAAATGCATTAAACAGCATCTTTTCTCTCTGCCCTGCCCCTCTTATGTAATACTACTGAATGTTTAGACAAGCTTAGGATAGAAATGCCCCCCCACCCCCACCACCACCACCAAAACTGAAGCATGCCCATTAGGCAGTAGAAGGGATATGAGAAGTAAAACAAAAGGGGCCAGAAAACAGAGGAAGTTTTTTCTGGTATCCTCCTGCACTGACCTGTGGTGGCGATGCAGTCAAATCCTACAAAGGCATAGAAGCAGGTAGCAGCTCCGGAAAGGACGCCTGTGAAACCGAATGGCATGAAGCCACCCTCTCCTAACCTTTCTTTGGAAGGTGGGTTGTCCGTGATACTGGAAATGTGAAGAAACGAACGATTAAAACTGTCAAAAAAACAAACTGTATTGGACGAATTAGTTGTTTAAAAATTATCCAGAGTATATGAGACATTGTTTCTGGGATGGAGGTAGAAATGATGCATGATTGCAGATGCATGCTGCAAAACTTCTTGGGTGAACTGACCCTTTCAGCTGAAAAAAATACAGTATCAAAAATAACAAAGTATGCCTCATGAAACAACATGGACATGTCAAAAAGCTGAGTGTGTATGAGCATGTCCTTACTTGAGGCTGGAGTTACTGGTATTGTAGGTATGTAGGATCTCTTCAGGGTCTAGCTGCCAGTTCTTCAAAGTGCCTTTGACCAGTCCGGACACCACCATGAACAGCAAGACTAGGATGTTGATGCACGTAAAAACCTTGTTCACCATCGCTGACTCTTTGACCCCAAATGCCAGCAAACCTTAAATATGGAAAAGACAGAGAAAGGAAACAAAAAGAAGAAAGAAATTAACACTTGTTGGAGAAAGAGACGTGGAAGGACTGTTGAATAAATTACACCTGTTTCGTACTCAAATTTGTCAACAAAGTATCTGTCATAGATATCTGCAATGTCAACTGTACCAAGTGTTAAAAGTCCAAGGGTGAGACAAAGCATACAAGCAATGTGAAGCAAAAGTGAAAACATGAGAGAGACAGAAAGGTAGAAGTGTCTTTACCTGTAAGGGTTATAATGATGACTACAGCAAACATGTCTGGATATTCTGCCAGTATGCCTGGTGCATTCATGGACATGTACTTTCTGCAGAACTGCTCTATGCACTTCCCTACCAACTCGTCGAAGGTTGCGCTCCATGCACGGGCCACACTGGAGGTACCTGAAATGGAGAGAGGACTTCTCTTGGTGACTGTTTCCTGTTTTGTTCATCTTTTTTCCACTATAAATGAACACAAACTGCTTTCTGCACCTCAACAAAAAGGGAACAGCATAATAGGAAATGCGGTATTGCTTCATGTTTACCGATGATATAGGAGAGGATGAGGTTCCATCCAGTGATGAAGGCCCAGATTTCCCCTACAGTCACATAGGAGTACAGATAAGCCGAGCCTGTCTTTGGAACACGGGCTCCAAATTCAGCATAGCACAAGCCAGCCAACACCGAGGCTAATGCTGCTATCAGGAAAGACAGCACAATAGCAGGACCTGGGGGGGGGGGGGGGCAATGCAAATCACATGATTATAGAGGTTTTAAAATTTGCAACACACTGCATTTTTAATAATTTAAAATAATACAAATGTACCTGAATTCTCACGTGCAACAGCACCAGCTAGCACATAGACACCAGCCCCCAGCGTGCTGCCCACGCCCAGGGCTACCAGGTCAAAAGTATTGAGGCATCGGGAAAGACGGGAATCCTCTGTGTTACAGTCCACCACCTTCACCCTCAACAACTGCTTTGCGAAACTAAGAAGCAGCGCCATGGATCACAGTCTGGCCTCAGGGAGGGTAGGGGAGGCAAGGGGGAAAAGGTTGACCAGGGCTCAGAGGTCACAAGGGAGAGGTCACATACACCTTAAAAGGGAGGCAAAGGAGGGACATAACGAAGGGTTAGGGGTTCTTAAATGAACAGGTCACCACAGAAGTATAATTTTATTAAAGACTTAAGTTTGAACACAAAATATACACCAAAAATAGCCTGTTGGATGTCTGTGTGAAAAGTATATAGAGGCCACGTTTGCAATCACATTGCAGTAGGTAAGAGTTACTGAGCTCAAGGGGTTCACTGGTGCTCGACAAACTTATTTTAAGTAGAACACGGTTTCTTGGGGTGTTACATAACACAACCTAAATCCACAATGTGTGACTGCTAGCCAAAAAACCAGGGGCCTATAGGGATAATCCATCTTATTGCTGGATACAATGCTGACATATGTTACATAACACAACACAACTCACAGGAGAGGAGGCAAAGCCTTTGAACAGACTGTTCAACACAAAGAGAATCATAACTCATGACACAGAAACACTGTTTTGAAACATGCAACGGGGACTCATCGCATTGTGTTACTCCTACACATACCTGAAGTAATAAAACTTCTACTTGGGGTAGTACAAATAAGGACAGTCCACCATGAAGTTGAGTGCTCAAAGTAAACAGACTTAATAGAAAGCAAATAAAATAACAAATGGGCCAAAGTAGACGGAAATGGACAGTCACAAGCAACTTGCTCTTATTTTAAAGGCACCTAAACACCTATCATTCACATTTCCAGGTCTATATTTATATTCTGGGGCTCTACTTATATTCTGTGGCCCTTTATGCAGCACCTCAGTTCAGTCTCTGTCTGAAACAGGCCATTTTAGCTCCTGGCTCTGTTCTGAAAGGTCAGCTTCTGGAAGTCTGCTGAGACACAGCCAGCAATGTAAACAAATAGTAGTAGTAGGATTTCACTTCTTTTCCTCATTTTTTTATTCAAAATGTCAACCTCTAAAATACATACAAATTTGAGCCAAAAAATGATCCAAAATATGAGAAGACAACACAAACAACCCTTGGAACAACTTTAGCAACAAAGACTAAAGAACGGACAGATGTTTGTGGGCATGTGCAAACACTCTGACATCATTTTGACATTTTGGTAAGTAGAGGTAACTTTAGAAACGGAGCGTTCAGAGCAGCCTGAAGCCTGGGCTTTTGACTCTCAGTTTTGACCATGAATAACATAGACATCCAACATTATAACAGTGTATATATGACAGAAAATCAGCTTGAAAATAGAAGATCTGAATTTATAAACTTGCAAGGAAACTTCTGTATTTTTCAACCTGGACCCTATTTTCCCATCATTTTGGGTCTAAGTGACTAATGGGAACAGAAATTTAAAAATTAGTCACTACTACATGCAGCTAGTTCCTGTGTTCTTGTGTTTACTTTCGTTGTCAGATGCTTATAATAACAATCTGAGCCTGTCAGTGCCAAAATTAAGCACTTTTAGTGGACGTACTTTGACGTGTGATTACACTGCAGCCTGTTTCGCAGCCACTGGCTGAACCACTCTTGCTCAATACTGGACCAATTTCAAAAACTTTTGTCTTCATTAGTCACTTAGACCCAAAATGATAGGAAAGCAGGGTCTACGTTGAAAAATACTGAAGTTTCCCTTGAACGCTAAAATCTAAGGGATACTCCAGTAATTTAATAATGCACTTCTGTGCTCACAAGACACATTAAAAATAGATAGTCAATGCTGAAGCAGCAAGGGCTGTGATATCATAATTTGTGGTCTCTCTTTTAGACCTTTCACTTCCAGTTTATAATGCCGGCTTTCTATTCAAAAGTTTTAAGCCAAAATAAACCCTGATGATGTCATCAGAAACCTCCTCCAGAGCCACGGAAGACATTATACACCTGTTTTCACAGGCAGCCATGCATAACATTATCTGTATCTAAACTGAAGACTTGGAGCTGGAACAGATTTATCTTTGGCAGCATGCTACTTTCTGACAGACTCATATCTAAATGCAAGAGTTTGTGCTCATGAAAAAAGTTGAGAATATGGGAAGGAATGAGCAGCCAACACAGTTTGACACTGTGTCTTCCCTCTGGAGGCCAATTGCAGCTGTATGACCCCGCTCCATAGTGGTCAGTAGTCTGTCCAACATCTCATGCACATTCCCCAGTGCTGAGCTCACATACGGAGAAGTAATACTTGATATTTGGAGGGAGAAAAAATGTGGAGGGCAGATCGAGGAATAGAAAGGGGGGAAAAAAAGGAGGGGTTGGGGGGCAGGGGTATAAACAATGTCCTAGTGCAAAATTAGTTCAGTTGTGGTAGTCTGGCTGAAGCGCAGTGTCATGTCCTGTGGAAGAGAGAAGTCGGGAATTGAGTGAGTGACATGCAGTAGCATAACACTGTGACCCATTTCTAGACAATGGCACCTCTCCAGAACCAACTGACATGAGGACACAAAACCAGAAAGGTCATGTGGACAGTGCAACACGTCACATGTCATGGAAACTTCCACTTAAGGTTGACTTAAGGTGATGACCTTGCAGCCTTTTTTTCTTTCCAGAACACTTTCCAAACTTTCCAACCTGGGCTATTAGATCACATATAAAATATTTTGGAGTCATATAAACTGTAAAATGTCTTATACACTTGTACACAAAGATCATGTTTGCAGATGGAGAAATTCATGTTAGTGTTCTGAGAAACCCGTCAACACATTTACTGCAATTGTCTTCTTCTTAGCAGTGATCACACAGAGATGAGCTACTAAAAACACAACACTGACAAAACTATGGTTTTCCTAAGGTATGTATGACTGGCATTCAACCAGCCACATTAAAACAGCTTATAGATTTTACAAAAATAGACGTCACAGGTTTTACAATGTGGTTGATCTCCACAGATCTAACAAAAACAAAATAAAAGCTTCAAAAAAGGATTTTTCCATATATATTAAAAACACTTTTCTTTATTAATTAACTGGCTTGTGGCTGGTAGTTGTGTTTCCTGTTGTACTAATTCTTCACCATAATCAAGCTTAAATTACAACACAAGTCAGAAGAATCCCATCTCTCCTACTTGCAGTTGCTAGTTAGTGTTGTAGAGGTCACTATTGTTTGCAATGTGTCATTAATCAAATGGTGTTGCATGTCAGCAGTGGTTCTCTTTAGAAATGGTGTGGAAAGAATCACTCAGGTGTACATTCAGACATCATATAACACTGTACTACTGCCAACTATTAGGAACCCGCAATATTATGATGTAGCTTTTAATACTAATTTGATACAAAATTATACTTCACAAATGTGTTAGTGTAGGGTATTTTGTTGTGTCTCGTTAAATACAATATATGGTATACTGTACTGACATGGAATTCATGGATATGCAGATGTCTCATAGAGATTAAATCATAACCGCATACTTTTTTTTCCTGAATGAAAACTAAAAGAGACCATAATCATGAAAGAAAGAATCTACATCCATGTATTTGCATTTACACATTATGTAAACTAAAAAAAATGAAATACATATTTCAAAAACAAGCACTGCAACATTCCAGTAAACGTAACAGCATGGTTGGGAAGTTCAAATAGCAAAACCATTGTATTGTTGCTTATATTATTATTCTGCCCAGATAAATAAATAGCTGATTACTATAACGGCACCTGTGGTACATTATTGTAAAACCTGGGAATTTCATTTAAAAAAACTTAGAGAAAATACCATTCATATAGCCACGGGTAATCTTAAAGTGCTTATAGGAATGCATACAAACACAGTGGAAAGTGAAGTAGCCTATATGAACCACATGACCCCTCCCTGACCTGGGTACACAGGTTATGCAACTGCTGAGTCAATACAGTCTTCTGTCAATACAGTTAAGCAGACCAAATAATGACACCTTAAACAAAAGGAAATCTGACGATTCACAACAACCTTACATGCTTGAAACAGGGAGCATAATGAAATACACATACACATGCACATGTCAATGCCACACATCAATGTCAAAATTGCAATAATCTGTTTCTATACAGAGGAATGAGAAAATACAAAGAAATCGAATACTTACAGCACTCAAAACCACCTAAAGATACGCTTCACCTGTTGATCGGAGCAGAAAGTTCGAAGGAACGATGGCAACTAAAGGGATTAAACAACGTATTTGCTAACTATTCTTCGAGCTGCTGTGAAGAGTGCAGAGTGTTTGACGGACGCCGTTCTGAAATAGAATCTGGAGGAATCACATGGCTTGGCTATTCCAAGCAGCTACTGGGTGTTCAAACACACACGCACGCACGGTCATAATGTAGAAGTAGTTGGCTGACAGTGGAAACCTTGATAAATTTAATTTTACAGTAGTAATTCCAGATGCATATTAACTCTTATGCAATCACAAAGTTGCACTCGAAAAACATGCAAATAGTCACAGTAACCCAATTTATCTACAAAAATGCGTCTGTAACTTGCGGCTGCATCCAGATAAGCCTTTGGATTGCTGTCACTCATGCACGCAAGTGCACACATTTATGTATGGATGCTTTATTTGATTTTCTGTAACGGAATGATTATTTAGTAGAGAATACCACAGGCTTTAGAAAGCATAGTACTCAACCCACTGTGGAGAAAGTAGAGGCAGTGTCTGTCAGTGGGAAGGAGTGAGTGAACAGGGAAGGGGGGTGTGAGTCTCTGGAACCAATGAAAGTAGACCATTAATATGACACTGCTTGACATTTAGGGAAGGGCTGACGGCTGAAATAGGGCCTTTTTCAGTACTACAACCAAATAATTGGGTTTATATGGCAGTAATTAATGAAGTGCATCTTCTAAAAACTGAATAAATAGTAGATAAAACATATTTCAGATGGTCAATAGAGATTTGGCTTAACAGAGTTATCCTGGTAAGTCACCTTTAAGAAATTTCCCTTGAGTATGGTTTCACCTTACCTCATGTGGCTTTAGGGCTGATAGTCAATGAAAAACCATACACTCAGCAGAATGTGCTTATGGTATGATCTACAGAGGGCAGATCATACCATGCTGGCAAGCTAAGATGTAGAAGACTCGACAGTATCTTTGTGTGCACATATACATAAACTGGAGTGCACTCAAGCAACAGCAACTCATTTTCACTTTGTGTCTTTGGCTTTTCATCTGTCTTTTGTCGCTTAACTATCCCGCATAACATATAATGCATGTTAGATCTTGCTCACTGTTGCTTAGCTAAGCTCTAAGTAACTGCCTGCATGCATAGAGGAGAAAGGACGGCATGCAACAGTGGCACGATGACTGCTGCCTGTTGCCAGCTTTTATCCGTTCCCATCCCATGCAGCTTGGTGTACACATGATGCCTCTCGACTCTGCCAGATAGACATCACTGTGCTAATAGTATAAATACCCTGTGAATAGTCTATTCACATCACTAATCTGGTTACTTATTATGTTTGCAATGATTTCCTGGTGTCATCTAAATTACCCAGGTAACTAAGTTGCAAAGACTTTATCGTTTGGGCTTCAGTAGCGCATATAAACAAAGCATGTGTTGCTATTTAACAGACTGTGATGGTGGCCGTTTCATACGTGCCCCGCTGGGTCACCTTGAACTTTTCATGCGTGTGGATTTCAACAATGTGTGTCAGTCAGTCAGTCGGTCAGGAACAAGCAAAGTCATGGTGTGCACCACCTCCCAGAGCAGAAAGAAATGATATGAGTAATGCATTGGCAGGTCATAATGTTTCCTAAATAAGGAGTATCTGCAATCAACTTCAAGAGTAATTTAGAACTTGTTTAAATTATGGGCACCTAGTACCTAGGAGAGCACCTTCTTCTTTTGGTATGTTTAGCCAAATTTATAGCAAAACTAACAACTTATGAAAAAGGACAAATGACAGGCAGCATGCCCTCTGCCTTTCTAGACAAACAACCACCCTGCCTGCTCTCATCCTTCTCCCTGAGTCTGGGACAGTAAAATAATCACATATTTTAGGAAACAAAAGACTGGCCCCTCTCCTCCACTTATTTCAGCTTTTTAAGGTCAGGACACTGGAGGACCTTTCATTTTTTTCAGTTTCAGACTTCAAGTGTATCAAAGAAAGCAAAACACACTGGTATCTCTGTTGAACACTGCAGCCTCTTTGCTGATTAGTGCCGAGTTGTCTTCAGAGGAGTTAAGATAATGTGGGTGGACTATAACTGCACTGGCCAAAGATGAGAGACAGCCAACATCTCCAGAAGAACATGAATATTTTAGTTAACCGGTTTTCAAGTTTAAGCATAAATATGTATTGTGTATGTGTGTGTGTGCGCATTACTATTGCCCAACTTCGTAATACGTCCTGATTCATGTTATGTACACACTGTAATCTATTTACTGCAGCTACAGTCACTCACATTTGGCACACTGCAAGTCAAAGTCAAAAACCACCAACTGCAACTTGTTTCATCTTTTTTTTTTCATTATGAGTCCGAACAAAAGCCACACACAGTTCAGAGCAAATAGAAGTTCATGCTGGTATAACTGCGCATACAGGCAATCAAACAGTTAGCCTGAGAGGTGCAGCGAACAGGAAATATGAAGCCCCTTTGCATGCTAAAGCCCTCTCCAGAATCTGAGTGAACCTGGAAAGCTTCCACACACACACACACACACACCCTTTAGTGACTCTAATAGTGGGGTCAGACGACACCCAAGGGTCATTGAGGGACTACCATGGGGGTCCCCAGATAAATGGGGAATATTTTAATTTCACTATTATTTCATTGACTTGAAGTTAGCCCAATGAGAGAATGTATAATAATGACTATTTCTGTTCACAGGTTTCACACTCTTCAGCGTTATCTGCCCCTATGATCTGCCCACCTACAGTGTACAGATTACATACAGGACATGTTCCAACCCTGCAGTCAGCAACTCGCCTGCTAGTGACCCACTTTCAGACCAGCTAAAGTTAGACTGACTGGAGATATATGAGATATGGTCTGAGCTGATGCCATCGAGATCTAAAAGGCTTGCTACTGGCAGTATCATTTGTAAAATACTGTTAAATTGGAACATAAAAAAATTAGCTATTTATTAATTGAGCATCTGGGGTCAGACATTTAAATGCTCATCTTTCACTAAACAAGACTGATGATTATTTAGTATTCAAGCTGTTTTTCCAAATGCCAAATTCATGTGCAAATCCATTAGGTTGAGCCAACTCATGCCTCTATCATAAGCACCCATCACTATATACGCTCACATCCTGTCAACATCCTGTGTTCTTGTGATTGTAGGTTGTATTTCAATTGATGAATGAGTAAGTAAGTAAGTAATGTCCTCTCCACACTACTATTTTTCATAATTTTTCAAACACTACATCTATCTAATGTCTGGTATTATTACATTGTTATAAAAAGGTTTAAGACAGATCAATGATTTGATACTGAAAGAATTTATTTTAGCAATTGGTTTCCCACCCTGCTATTTTAACTTTTCTACAGTATGTGAGTACTTTTCCAACCTCTTCTTTATTTGCTGCTTGCTTGCATGTCAGTTTCTGCTGTGTGTGGGGCCACTTGCTGCTTTCACTCCAGTCCAGACTACATTTACCATCCCCCCCCCCCCCCCCCCCCCCCCCCCCCTCACAAAGAGTATATGCAAACCTTTCAGTCCCGGTTCCAGACCAGTTTTGAATCCGGTACAAACATTAATAGTGAGGTGCAAGTTGTGTGAAAAGTAAATAAAGGAACAGTTGGGATACTTTCCTCGGGCTTGGCCCCCCCTGTCACAAACACAGGCATGCTGTAGGGAGCAGCAGCGCTGTAAAGTAGTTAAAATGGGGTCCGAAGGAAGCGAGCATGTGGTTTGCAGCGTGTGAGATACACACTCATTTTTTACGCAAGGGAAGCGTGTTTCTATGGGGGCCTCTGACTGACATGTTAACCACCAAGTCAAAACCGGGATACACATACTAGAAAGTTAGTAATCGCGCATTCAAAAAAAACCAAACATTTTCATGCATGTGGCTATGAAGCAAAATGCAACGTTTACATAGTTGTTCTTTACCTTGCAAAAGAAGCGCATAAGAGGGGATTCCAGGATATTGACAATTTCCTTGAGAGGTCTTTAAAAAAAAAAAAAAACTTGGAAACGATGGTACCCAAAACTGCGTCCACACACGACGGTCGGCAAAGATGTTTGTCCTCCTTTACAGGTGGTAAAGAGGAACTTATAGAGCTCGTTCGATGGGGAGCAGAGAGGCAAATATAAGCAGCCCCGCCCTCGTTACTACTAGTTCTGCAGTAGTCATTGGCTTGAGACTACTGCATTTGTGCCTCAAGAGGCTGAAATCAGTAACGAATTCGTAGGTATAATTTCACATGAACGGCTTTGATCATGAAACAGGCAGTAAGCAAATTTGGAGAGCTTTAACTAAAAAAAAAAAAAAAAATCAGTGTTAGCTCAATTGGAGGTGGTCTAAAAAAAAAAGATCGGACAGATTGGAGTCTTTAAAAACTTTAACTCGAAATTGATTGTAGATTGTTATTTCATGGCAATAAAACAAGCATCTTTCAAATTTCTATTTTATTCACAGGCAAATAAAATACTAAAACAAAAGTCTTACAAATAGGAATACAAAGCACTCAGCTCTGGTATGGTCATCAGGGCAGTCCACAGGTGACATTTGTAAAATGAAGTGGGGATTGAAACACAACAACCATATCAAGTGCCTCACAGACTGCGTTGGGCGACAAGTTAGTCGTCTGTCTTTACCAGTGTGCAATTTCTACCTTTTGGCCAGCAAGAAAGTTCTTTTGGCACATATGGAAAAGAGGAGGATGTGAGAGAAATGAGGTGGTTAAGAAGTTTTTACAGACAGGTGTCAATTTAGAGATGAGATGTTTTCCAAACAGCTATCAGTAATCCATGTCAGCAAATGTTAATTCCTTATAAATTATGCATTTAAAATATTGCCAGCATGTAGTATAACTGAATAGTCTGTTTGAGCTGACAATACAAGGCTAATTTCAGGATCAGTCTTGTGTTGATAGGTGTATGAGAACACCATTCTATACATTATTCACAATATTTACACCAAAGTTGTTTTTTTTTTACCTTCTCTTTTGACTCAATGTAACAATTGCTGACTTTTATTTTTAATCTGTTATGCACACTTTTTTTTCCAGGAATCCAATTTCCCATCAGCTTCAAATGTGCTGAACACAACAAAAGATGAATGAAAAATTGTTGATGTCATGTCTTCTTCTACGACTTGGCTTCCAGAAGAGGCTTCATGTCTTTAATGCCATGCTCTGCTGCCACACTGATGATGTGGTCCAGGGCATTCATGTGGCCCAACATCTTCACAACCTCTTTGATTTGCTCCCTGTTGGCAGAAATGAGTTACATTAGAAGCAGAATGGACACACCACCATATTATCACAACACAGTTTAAAAAGGAGTCACCCAGGAACACTATTGAGTAAACTGCTATTATGTAATGAGATAAAACAGGCCTAACTGTGCAGTGTCTCTTCTATTCCAGCAGATGGAGCTACAAATACATTTAAGTTCCCCAATGTAGACAGATAAACCCTCTAAAGCTATACATTCAGAGCGTAGTAGGGCCTCTTACTTGGCCGTGCGCCGCTCGATATCAGACACGCCCATGCTGCTACGGTGCAATGAGCTGGCCAGGTGGGTCAGGTAGCGACAGAGTGGCTCCAACTGAGGCAACGTCTGCTGGCCCTTCAGCCCAGAGAACCACTGCACTGGCAAACACTCCACCACCTGAAAAAGGTACACAAGACAGGACAAGGAGGACTTAAATACTAGCTCTTCATCACCCTGTTTAGTGAGTCACAAATGGCCGACGTTGATCAACTGAGCGGGCTTGTTTGTCAAGTTAAAGCTGCCAGCTGTAATAAAGACACAGAGAAATGGCAAGCAGCTAGGTCACACTGACCTGACCTGAGAGGCTTCTTGATAAATTACAAGCACCTCTCATCAAATTGGCAGATCCGGGAGAAGAGCCAGTTTCCATGGCTAAGTTGGGCAAAAAATCAGATCTATTTTTACACGTAAGACGCAAATCATATACTATTAACTAAATTAAGTTTTATATAAATACTGTGGGGGCTGGTGGTGTGACTATGACTACCTCAATGTAACCTTACTTATTACATTCAGGCTTAATAAAAGCTTAAGTTTTTATAAAGTATGTTTTTCCCTAAAGACTAAACCTGTGAACTTATTGGGAAGAGACTTGACCACATTCAATTGCACTATTCATTCACTTAACTGATAAATCAGGTGTCATATACTTTAAAATGTGACAACAGTGTGTCATCTAATCATATTTGCCCTAATGCAATCTGTGCCACCTTTTCAAATTGTAATTAACCATGAAAATCCCTTAATATCAATAAATCAAAACTATGTTTATGTAAGGTGGAGATATGACAATAGGCGTGGCTCCCTCTTTTCCCAGGACTTGCTCACATGTCACGCTGCTTGTCGCATGTGAGCAAAAGAGGGGTGTGTCGAGTGTTATGCTGAGAATGGTATTTGCCAGGATGTACATTTGCCATTAGGTTTGGTTCACAATGCTTGTTTGCAACACAAAAAAGGAAAAAAAACACACCAACTGAAGTCAAACCATCCACTTCTACATGAAATATGGCAAATTGTCTTCATTCATATGCCAAGAAGTGAAGTTTATGAATCAATACTTGTGAAATAGCAAAAAAAAAAAAAAAAAGAAAAAAGAAGTGTGTCTCCTACCTTCTGGCACTTATGAACATTGTCCTCATTAGTATCTGTGGTCTGCAGTGCAGAGAGGATGTATCTATTGAGAGTGCTGTCTAAAGCCAGGTCCCTTAGGCAGGAACTGGATAGGATACCTTCCCACTGCAGGATGTTGCCCAGCAGCTATGCACAGAGACGACAACAGTTAGACCCATAGAGACCAGGAGAATCACACAGCAGCATAAACTGTCAATATCCGAGTAGTTCTATTAGCTGCTACTGGTGTAAATGTTGCCCTCAGAGATTACTGTACAAACTATATCACAAACAGACCATCATAACCCCTTCATTGCCTACTTTATATATGTCGTGACCTACAATGATCACTTGCGACTTTCATGTTAAGATGACTGTTAGTATAATCGGTGTCTAGATGGCTGAATTAATCTAAAAACCAACGCCGCCTTTGCTCCACTTTTGTACATACCTTCACACAGGACCAGAATTGCCTCTGGTAGAATAAGTAGGGCCCGGAATTTTTGTTCTCCAACACACTGAACAAAAGCAAAAACACACTTTTAATAAGCTATCAAGTGTCTATCATACAGATTGAAGAAATCAAAACTGGACTACTCCCAAAACAATTGTGTAACACACTTTTTGGGGTAGAGTGGTAGGAAGACGTCTTCATCCAGAGTCCGCCTGGTCCGTAAGACGACTGTTTTCAAAAGCGCCTGATAGAGGAAAACAATAAAAGGGAAATCTTGACAATAATTCTAAAATAATAAACACAAGAACAAAAGTAACCTATTATTTTGCAAAGGAGGTACATTGTGTGCATGGAGGCATGTAGAGAGAGAGGATTGGTACCTGTGTGTATTGG
The DNA here is from genome assembly GCF_914725855.1 of Thunnus albacares. NCBI lineage: Eukaryota > Metazoa > Chordata > Actinopteri > Scombriformes > Scombridae > Thunnus > Thunnus albacares. The sequence goes on along the minus strand of NC_058118.1, from coordinate 14,317,028 downwards.
TTGTCTCCGTGCAGCACTGTGGGGTAACCTTTCATTAGTGTGAGAATGAAGCCCACCAGCCTGGTTGTCTGACTGCTTGACAGCGGATCCCACACTTGCTCTGCCAATACTGACAAAATCAACACATAAATACAGATGACATACTTTGTTTTGAGGCCTGCATCATTATGCCAAGCAAACATTTCTTAGTATTGTAGGTGCAGCTGTGTGTGTGTGTTTCTATACCTGTCAGTTTGGAGATGATGACCTTCTCCACAATAGCGGGCAGCAAACCGATATCCCCATCTCCTCTCTGCAACGTGCTGTGCTCCTCGAAGCCGTAAAATAGCAGTGACTCAAACCAGAGCATGTACTCAAAGTTTGCACACTGTGCCTGGACAGGCGTGAAAGACAAACAGATTTCAGATTTTTTTTCTCCATCCCATTTCTAAAAAGGCAAATGTAACATGCCTTACCTCGAGGGGGTTCCATGTAATCAGCTGCAGACGGACCAAGGGGTTAAAGAGTTTGGGCAGACAGAGGCCTATGTAAGCATCTCTGTAGCAGTCTGCGTAATCTCTCCTCCACACTTCGAAATGGGATTTGATGCAGTCAAGAGAGTGAAAGTCCTCCACCACGTCCTCAAATACTTTCTTACATTCCCTGATGATACGGTCTGGATGGGACGAAAGGCTTCAGTTAGACATGAGCGAAACAATGTCTTATTAGTGTTAATAGTGGTTCATACTGTAGTTCTGAAGGAATTAAATGATGTACCTCTCTCCATGTTGAAGCTGGTGATGTCGGTAGAGGTCTCCTCATCATCAGATGATAAGCCTTCTTTATGCTCAGCCCTCTTTCCGTTCTGCTCCCTAGCTTGACGCCGTCGAGTTCTGCACTCAGCCGCAAACACAAAGGCAAGACAGTTAAAAACAAAGACAGAAAGAATATGTCTAACTGTAACCAGCTTGGCACTTTATCGACTACCTAAAAGACAGAGCTTTAGGAGCTCTTGCAGGGCAAACCTATGCTTTACAAACCTGTATTTTTGTGAGTAAAAGAAGACAGAGCAAAGCACAGATAGAGCTTTTGGCATTTTCGTAGTCTGAGGTGTTTACCAAAAGAGCCTGTAACCTAGAAACATCACATAAATTTGTTTACTGGGAACTATTCTAAAAATGTGTTTCAGTGTGCATCATACCGTCGTGCCTCTCTTTCTGCTATCCTCCTCTGACGACTGTGCTCTTGGTACGCTGCACGGTCTCGACCAAATGAGTCTAGATTAGGAGCCATGACAGCTTTATCTGCAAGAGACAGGAGCCATGTTAGAGCCAGTCATGAAAAGCTGAGACAACCCATAACCTCATACTTGTTCTGGGCACTTAACATCTCACACAACACAAAGAGTACTAAAAATGTAATAATCTAAAGTGCTTAAAATAAATAAGATGTGACAGGCAAAATAGTAGACAAAAATGAAACTTTGAAACTTACAAAATATATTAAAACGTTGACCTGCACCTCCTAATTTATTAGATACTCCCAGCAATAAGACATCATATTTGTTACAAATAATTTTGAGGCATCATTCATTTTCTAGTCACTTACCTGGCTGCAACTCCCTACATGTTACAGTGAAAGTGACAGATGACAAGTCACTAAGAGATCATTCTTTTGTCATCTTTTTTTTTTTTAGTGACTCATTGTCACCTGAACTGCGTTACAACCACCCATGGCTGCGAGACTCAGCCATTAAAGAGTAGCCGAAACAGCTCCTCCAATAAAACATTTTCCGTGTACGTACATGCTCACTCACTCGAGATCAAACCTCAATCAACCTTTAGTCACGCTCATGAGGGAAACGTAAGAGGGTGTAGTGGGGGAAACACAAATGCCAACAGCACACACCAACACTCACACCACAGAGAACTAACGAGGCCGTTCAAATAAATCATAAAAACCTTCAAGATGGACTGACTTGAAAGGCTTGCAAACTCCGACGATTCATCTTTAATATCATCCTGTCTTCTCTGGACAAGTCGTGAGGCCCGTTGCCTTAGTAACTGGTGCATGGCAGCCTCCAGCTCCAGGACAGCAGGCACCTGAAAGATATGATGCCTTCTGTGACCTCTGACCCAAACAAAAGCAGGGTTCCGAGTCACAGGGATGTCTTGCTGGAGGGAGAAGATGAGCATGATGGACAATAAAATACTGGAACCAAGATATCACCAGTGTTAAGTGAAAACTTGGTATCTCTGAAACATCATATTTCCTTGAAGGAAAGTTTGGACGCTATGGACTTAAAGTCAGCCAATGCTGTAAGCTGAAAATATTGATGAAGTCAAAAGGCATAGTTAACTGCCTTATGGAGATATTACATTAAAAATCACAAATGTAAGAGAGTTAAAGAGTTTTACCCAACACTGACAATATACAGTTCCAGTCTTGATGTTTACTTTATACTAAGTCATGCTGATAATGGTTGATTAGTGTCCCGTTCCATCACTATGTTTTGTGCACTGAGAGTCTCCTAATAGGGTTAAAAAAGACATTAATGTAGTTCAGAAAACACATGTTGGCAGTTGGCAGGCCAGTTCTCTCCCCTCGCCTCCATGTAGTTGCTGCTCTGCTGCTGCAGGACCAAGACTAAATTCTTTTGTTTAAGACATGCATTTCATAAACAGCTATGGGTTTACAAAAAATATATTGAGTGTCAGAGACATTTTTTAATAATGTATTACCAAGTTGGACTCATCCTCTTTGTTAAGACGAGACTCGTTGCACAGGCACTAGGCTATGTCACTATGTAGGTTTTTACTGCTCAAACTCATCTTATAAAGAGTGTATGAGTAAAGACCATTAGCAAAAATGTGACGCTAAGATAATAGATGTTAAGTTATTTTTCTGACAAAAAAGAAAGCAGCTGTGAAATAGATGTGCTCCAAGTGACTTTTGCAGTCACACTGGCTTGTCAGCACTATCAATTAAGATTAACAATAGTATCTTATGAAACGAACTAAATGAAAACACTGGAAATTTTCATTTTCGACTCTCAGTTAATGCTTCATTAGATGTTTATTAGATTCTATCCCTTCAAAAACCTCATTATGTGGTCAGAGATCACAAAGACACAAAACAGAAAAACAGCTAATCAGACAGCAGATAAATTCTCCCTTACCTTTTCACTGAAACACTCAAGCAAGTCTCCAACATACCCTCGCATCTCTTGCAAGAATTTATATTGATCTGCATTGTCATTGGACGAGCCCTCCAGCTGCTGTATGGTGCTCTCGGAGGCAGCTAGGTCTTCGTCGATCCGTTTGTAGCGTTTGGCGTTTGCGTTGTGGCCTGCGTGCATTTGGCTGAGCCTACAGACACATGGCATACAGGGAAAGACAATAAGGATGACTTTGGATGGGGTCGTGCACTAACAAGGCATTTAGTCTAATCTTAATTGCTGATATACAATAAGCAACTGCTTTAGAGTGCACTCATCAAATTAATACAGACACAAGGGGCTGAAATACTGCACTCATGGTTATACAGAAGTTATAATTAGGAGGACTAATGTAAACCCCCGTTCCTGACCCAGGAATTCCCTCTCTGGCCCATTAGATCTGTAGGTAGCTTTGCTGGATCTTCAAGACCACAGCACACAGAGAAGGCAGCAGCTGAACTGGAGACTGACATTAGAGTGCAGTCTTCCACTTTACCTACCTATCCTGCAGGCGTTTCTTTACCAGATCAATGGATATTGGGGTTAGGTCACTAATAGAAGCCCCGTAGTGAACAGAGCCATTGTCTGTTCGGCCAGTTGGCTTGCCAGTCTGTGGGGCTACAGTACTGTAGGTGAAGGGCATGCTGTAGGACGAGCCATAGGGCTGGCTCTCATAGCTGTTCTGATAGTAGGCTGTGTTGTCCTCTGGCTGGTTGCTTTGGACCTGGTCATTAGAGATAAGAACACATATTGCTTTACTACTGTGACTAATAGCACTGCTGCTTCCTACTACCAATTCATTAGGAATGCAACTAATGGTTATTTGCATTATCAATTAACCTGTCAGTCATTTTTTTTGGATCAATTGTCTCTAAATTAGTGGACAAAATACACAGACATAGTGAGAAATGCCCATCACAACTTTCCAGAGCTGTAGGTGAGGTATTCAGATTGATTGTGGTGTGTGAGCAAAAGTCCCAAACCAAAAGCTATTCAATATACAGTGATATAAAAAAAAAGAACAGCAGCAAATCTTTACGTATGCAAAACTAGAACCAGCAAATATGTGGCTTTCCCCCCCCAATAAATCAAAGTTAGAGTTGCAACTAAAGATTATTTTAATTATCAATTAATCTGTTGATTATTTGCTTGATTAATTGATTAGTTGTTTGGTCTATAAAATGTCTCCTCAAATGTCTTGTTTAATCCACAACAGTCCAAAACCCAAAAAGATATTTTGTTGACTGTCACAGAAACCAGTAAATATTCACATTTGAGAAGCTGGAATCACAGAATTTGGCCTTTTTTCTTAAAAAAAAAAAAAAAGGATCAGGAAAAAAACAATCAATTGATTATCAAAATATCTGGCAATTACTTTAATAATGGGCAACTAATCAATTAATCAACTAATTGTTATAGCTCTCATGAAGATGAATCGATTATCAAAATTGTTGGCAACTCTGTTGATCAACTCATCGTTTAATCAATACATTTCACAATAATGATAATAAGCTTTCGCATATAAGTAAATCCCAGCTTTTTATAAAATAAAAGAACAGCAGCACTGCAGGATAAACAATCAGAAAATTAGAGAAAATATACATTATTCAAGTTCAGGAGTCATTCAGGAAGGTAAAATATTTTACATCTTTGTTACAGCTTACCTGTGGTATGCTGATTCCTTTCCGAATCTGCTCCTGCTCCCAGCGGCTAACCTCTTCATCCTGACCTGCATCCAGTGCCTCATCGTCACTACCCTCGATACCTGTACATGTGATAGGGATATTCATGTCTTCATGAGAACTCATTGAGAACAGTAGTAAATGAACTTTTTTTTTCTTTTTCTTTTAAAAAGGTACCTATCTCCTCGGCTATCTTTTGCCTCTGGCTTTTGTTTCTGACTCCACTGAAGCGGATCCTCTTCTCTTCCTCGTCTTCATCGTCGCTGGCGTCTTGGTCTTCTCGTACCAGTCGTTTCTTTGGGGTTTCTGTCTCTACCAGAGGGGCTTCACCCCCCTGTTCTCGAGCCAGTTGTCTCCGCTTTCTAGCAGCATGGATGAATGCTGCATCAGGAATCTCCCCTAGAGTGAGACAGAAAGAGGTCTTGATCTCATACTTGTGTGTACACATACCAAAAAAGAAAACCAAACACACTGATATTTCCTGTTATATAACACTGTGGAAAAGTACAGCTCTATCAGCAAGAGCATTCATGAGTGTCAGACTGGTTGTGTCAGTGATGTTAGTCCACATATAGTACCAGTCAAAAGTCTGGACACACTTACTCATTGCCTTGAATGAAAAAGTGTGTCCAAACTTTTGACTGGTACTGTGCTGAACAATCATTTAATTTAAAGAGTGCTCAATACCTGGTCTCAGGGTGCTGAGGGAGGAAAGTGTGTTGAATGTTGCTCCAGTGTTGTTGCTCCTGGAGACTTGTGCCTGGCCACCTTGACTCCTCGCCTCTTCCTCCTGCTCATCAGCACTGTCCACCTCCATTTCTTCTTCTCCCTGTTCACTACCCGCTCTGCTGGTAACTTCCTCTTTGATGGAAACCAGAGGTTGAGGTGGAGCATCTACGAGAACAAGATGCAGAAAAAGATAAGTCGAGAGGATAAGAAAATTACACATTTACAATATATCCCTTCAGATGATACCAAAAGATGGGTATAGGGTGAGTGATCTTGTGCTCCATGATACAGGTTTCTGGAACAACTACTCCATTCAGATGCCCCAATAGCATTGGTATATATGGAATCTTGTGGGTGTATTTCATTTCATGTAGGTCAAATTTCAGGCTTCTGGAGGAAGTACCGACAGGTAAAACACGTGGGTCTCATGTAGTGTCTACCTGTTGAACAAAAATGCTGACTGATAATTCTAATATATCATATCATATTCCCTATAGATCATAGTTAAATATTGTTTTTGATGAAAGCCCACACAACTATAATTTATTACTTTAATGTAGGGCTGGGCAATATATCGATTTTATATTAATATTGTGATATGAGACTAGATATTGTCTTAGATTTTGGATATCGTAATGTAACATAAGTGTTGTCTTTTCCTGGTTTTAAAGGCTGCATTACAGTATAGTGATGTAATTTTCTGAACATACCAGACTGTTCTATTACTTGCCTTTACCCACTTAGTCATTATATCCACGTTACTGATGATTATCAAAAATCTCATTGTATAAATATTTTGTGACAGCACCAATAGTCATCCCTACAATATTGTCACAATATCGATATCAAGGTATTTGGTCAAAAATATTCTGATGTTTGATTTTGTCCATAAGGCTCTGCCCTACTTTAATGATGATCCTCAGAGATTTACCCCCATCTTGTGGTATAAATACATAATAACATTTTACCTTCAAGGTGCTACGAAGTATTTGCTATATAAATATGGCACAATGTCACAGTTTAAGTACATTTTTTGCAAAACTAAAATTATTTCCCTCAATTCAACCTTGTGTTGTCTCATATTGGGTTACAAAAGTTGAACATGTCTGCTCGATAGATTGTCTCATATCGCCAACATGACAGCAGAGATGACAGGTAATGTACTGCAGTGGACAGTGGGACACCTCACCTGATCTGATTTCCTGTTTGACGATGCCAGACTTCTCCAAATCCTCCTTGTACTCTTTCTTCAATTGTTTGACAATCTTCTTGCTGTGATTGGATTTCTTCACTCTGAACACCTCGGATCCTTCTGTTTACGAACAGGTCATGCGAGAAAGTGAGCGGTAAGTAATAAGCTGGAGGGCATGGGAGTCACTCCCCGTCAAGGAAACTACTTATCTAGCTTATAATGGCCCATGAAATAATAAATGAGTTCCTTATCCTTTAACAATAACAAAAAGACTAGCGTCAATAATCGAACCTGTCATGACAACACGTTTTCTTCAGCTAACGTTAACCAGCTAGTGAATTTAACTTTTCGTTTATCAAGTTAACGTTAATTTGACGTACCTTCTTCATCGTCGAAACTCAGCAAACTGACTTTCGTGGGTCCTGGCACCACAGCCGTATCTTTGCCTTTCTTTTCTTTCTTGACAGCTTTCACACTGTTGACGTTAGCCTGAAAGCCGTTGCTTTGGTGGTTATCCGTGATGCTAGGTGCTGCGCTAACGCTGTGGCTGGACGTCTCCATAAACGGGATTTCCTCCACGACAGGCCCGAACGATGTCGGCGCCAGCGGCGGCTGCAGACCCTCCTCCTGCGACTGCTCTTCCTCGTCGGACTCATTCCTCCGTCGGAAATTGGCTCGTTTCGCCTTTTTAAACATTATGCTTCTCTGCTATATGCACCAGTGCATGCTCAATCGTAGGAAACTGTGCTTAGAGCGCTGAGAAATGATCCCCGATTTTCCAGGCAGCCATTTTCTGTCAGTCAGGCAGCGCGTTTGTTCTTCGTTTCGCAAAATTGAAGAAGGGCACATGCATCGCTGGCATTTTACTGCCCCCAACTGATAAAAACTGGTACTATCAGTCTTGTGCACTCTGACTAGTTACGTGCAAATAAAATAAATAAATAAATGAAAATAACAATAATGAATGTAAAACACATGCATTACATTAATTGACCCTATTGTGATATAATTTGCGCTGAAAATGTATATAAAATATAATTTAGGCTACAGAAAAAATTATTAGTGAAATTCTTCATGTCTACATGCCAAATCTGCTGTGGGTTGTTTGGCTGATTATCTGTTGATGCCAAACATAAGCCTGGTCAATGAAATTCCCTTTGACCTATCTGCTACTTCTGCATTTGGCTCAGAGCTATGTCAGTCATTGTGCCAACTCATGACACTGTCATAAGACAATGTAATAACATTTAACTATATTTTTAGGAACCTTCAGAACGTTACAACTGTACTGTTGTTTAAGGGAATTATTGATGACACTGTCATACCGTGATGTGGCTGACTTTGACAGCCGTGGCCAAATCAATCCCACATGACAGTTTACAGGAATGCAATCTCACTGTAACACATTCAACCACAGAAGTTATATTTGATGATGAAGTCTGCTATGACAGGCTACACAACATGTCCCCTTGTTCCATGACATTTCTCCAAGGCAGTGACTTTGCAATGAAAGTGATATTATCAACAGAATGACCTGACATCTGTCAAAAACATCCATCCAAGTTTAAGTCATGACCTAAGTATTTGTAGGACTGTGGAACCATTGAAATCATACATTGCAGTTGTTGTAACATTTCTGGCTCTGACTTTGATTGTATTTTTTATACCAGTGTAAGCATAAGAGATATGGACATAATTCAGTTAAAATCAAAATTTGCATCTACATTAGACATTTATACTGTTAAAGGCTATCTTTGTCAATTTTTTATCTATTACTTGTAACCAGCAAGATCTGTGCTGATCTCGCAGAGGTATAAAATAAATTTAGGTTATAATAATAATAATAATAATAATAATAATAATAATAATAATAATAATAATAATAACAACAACAACAACAACAACAACAACAACAACAATAATAATAATAATAATAATAATAATAATAATAATAATAATAATAATAATAATAATGATAATAATAATAATAATAATAATAATAATAATAATAATAATAATAATAATAATCTTATTTATAGAGTACTTTTCAAGCAATAAGCACAAAGTTCTTTCCAAAGGTGAAAAAATTCAAGGCATTAGCAACATCAGGGCCAATTGCAAGAGGTAAATAATGAAACATATGCATATACATACAAACACACATACATATATACATACACCCACCGGCCACTTCATTAGGTAAGCTTTTCTGAAGCTTTATACATTTTCAGTTTTTGTTGACATTGTCAGAAAGGTGATAATTCATAAATATTTTATGTTCATTATTGAGTTCGTAGACGGTGGTGGTGGTGTATTGGGGTGCATTATATTGAATGGTGTTCCTAATATTTTGTCCATTCCATTAACATACATGACGGGGAACACTTTAAATATAATGCACTCCAGTACACCACCACCACCCACTACGACCTCAATAATAAACTTAAAGTAGAATTATCACCTTTCTGACAATGGCAACAAAAACTGAAAATGTATAAGCTTCGTAAACGTAGAATTTATGGCAGAGCTGTTGTATTGGATTGCATTAGATTGTACAGGTGTTCCTAATAAAGTGGCCATATGCATATACATACACAGATAAAAGATAAAAACTCTCAATGAAAGAAATAAAATCCAACAGCTCATGAACACAGAAGCATAGTCTATCAGCTGTTAGGAAAAGCCATTCTGTAAAAGTACGTTTTAAGACGAGATTTAAAAGCAGCGACAGAGTCAGCTGACCTGATGCTCAGTGGAAGGCTGTTCCAGAGCCGAGGAGCCAGCACTGCAAAGGCTTGATCACCCTTTGTTTTTAACCTGGACTCTAGGATAGTTAGAAGACCCACACTCGCAGACCTGAAGGCCCTGTGCGGACACTAACGTGTAAGGTGCTCAGATATATACTCCAGTGCCAGATCATTCATAGCCTTGTGATAAAAAAGCACTAAAATGAATTCTAAAAGAGACTGGAAGCCATTACAGCGAAGCCAGGATTGGTGTGATGTGTGAGAATCACTTTGTTTTGGTCAGTAGTCTAGCTGCTGAAATGAACAGTTTGGAGCTGCTCCATAGCTCAATTGTTCAGGCAAGTAAACATGGCAATACAGTAATCGAGGCAGGAGGATAAAAGAGCAGGTATAATTTTCTCTGTGTTACTGAAGGACAAAACTGATCTAATTTTGGAAATATTCCTCAGTTGATAAAAACATGACTGCACTACTTTCTTTACATGATGCTCCAGGCTCAAGTTATAGCCCAGGATAACATCCAGATTTTTTGTAGCTGACTTTATGTTGAGAGCGAGGGGGCCAAGGCATGGTTGTATTTGTTTTGAGAGGTGTTCAGGGCCAATGATGAGAACGTCTGTCTTGCCAGAGTTAAATTTTAATAAGTTTTGGGGCATCCGGCTTTTAATGTCATATAGCCATCTATGTAGCAAAGCTAATTTACTGGTGTCAGAAGGTTTAAGGTTTGGTGTGTCATCCACATAGCTATAGAGGGAGATGTTCTGATGACAGATTATCTGTCCCAATGGTAATATGTACAGGGTAAACAGAACAGGTCCCGAGATTGATCCTTGTGGTATTCCATGTTTAGTCTGAGCACTTTGTGAGGTAAATTTACCAACAGAAACAAAACATTTTCTGTTGGCTGAATATGAGGAGAACCAGTCCAGAGCAGTTCCAGCAATACCTGCCTACTGTTATAGTCTGTCTATAAGAACGGAATAGTCGATGGTATCAAATGCTGCACTGCGGTCAAGCAACAGTAACACAATCAGTACATCGTTTGTGACTCTAAGGAGGGCAGAACCCAGATTGAAGCTTCTCGAAAATATTGTTGTTATTAAGTGCCTGTAATAGTTGGTTCAGCACTACCTTTTCTAGGATTTTTGATGTGAAGGTCAGTTTAGAAATTGGCCCAAAGTTTTTTTAGGTCTGTGGGATCTGGTACAACTCCAGCTATTGATGATGGTCAGCAATGTAGGGCCGATTGTTGCTATTGCTTCTTTGAGCAGTTTTGTCAGGATAATATCAAGGGAATTTGATGAGGGTCTCATAAGTAACACAATTTTCCTAAGATCCTGCAGTGATATTGGTCTAAAACAATCCAACACATTCAAAGAGGGGCTAGGGAGGTTGACTGCAGAGATGGGAGGAGTGATATTTACCCTAATATGATCATTCCTTTCCATGAAGAAGGAAAGGATTTTGTTGCAGTCAGCTGGAGAAGAAGTGCCTGCAGTAGGATCAGGAGAGTTTACAAGCTGATTGATGGTATTAAACAGGATTCTGGGGTTGTGCTGGTTGGCAGAGATTAGCTATGAGAAATACTGGTCCCTGGCTTCCTTTACCTTACAATTGTGAGATGTTTGTAGTTATTTGAGCAGCAAGTAATGAAACTGCAATTTACTGGACTTCCACCTGTGTTCAACTTTTCTACAGGTTCTTTCGAGGCTACACATTTCCTCATTCATCCATAGGGCTATGTTGACAGTGGACTTAAGTTTAGTTTTTAAAGGAGCAATCATGTCCAGGGTAGATAAGCATACCTGATTAAAGGCTAATAACTGGTCATTTGTATTAGAAAGAATGGACAAATGGTCATTGTCAGTGTTAAAAAGTGAGGAGAAAGACTCGGCTGTGTGTTCATTGAGAGCACAGAAGTGTACCTTTTGCTTTTGGGTTTTTATAGTAGCCTGGAGAACCATATGAAGCAGGATACACATATGGTCAGAGACAGCAAGATCTCTAAAAAAGAGACTGTCTAGATTTAAACCAAGTGTAAACATTAGGTCTAGGTCGATTTGAGGGCCTGTCGACATGAAACTTAAAATCCCTAGCGATCATAATTTTATAATTTAGAGACTAAGAATTCTGAAAAGTCAGTAAGAAACACAACATTAAAGGTTTTGGGTCAATAAATAACAATACAGAGAACTCGAGTGTCAGAGTTAATTTTGAATATCATTACCTCAAAACTTGCTAAATTATTAACAGAAATAAGGCTGCACTTAAAGTGATTTTTGAATATTACAGCAAGGCCTCCTCCATGGCCACTTGCCCTAGGGGAGCTGAAGAATTCATAATTTGGAGGACAGAGTTCATTTAACTGGCTGTGATTACCTGCTGTTAACCATCTGTTAAAAAAGGAATATAAGGTATCAAGGTCCAACATGCAATATAGTAGGTTCTGATGGTTAATGCTGCACCACCAAACTTTAAATTTAGGGTCCTTAGTCTTGTAACAGTGGGGATCCTTTGAGGATATCTTGGACTTGAGACATAACTTAAATCTGATGGCTTGAGGTTTTTAATAGTCAATCTGGGAGTAATCCTAACAGGAATGCTAGAGGCTGTGAATGAAGGTAAATAACTACTAACTGCTAAAACACCCCACACCCCGATGGAGAGAGGGGATTGGCCCAGAGATAAAACCTGATTTTTTGCAGTCCTTGTAATTTAATAAGACTGTTAAAATTGCGCTTTAATACTTCAGACTGTTGATAGGCGGTATTGTTTAAACCTACATAGATAATATTGTTTATAGTGGGAACATTCACCCATTTGAGTGAGTCGAATACACCATCAATCACTATTTTTAAGCGTATGTTTCACATGTCATATTGCTGAAATAATTTTCTCCTCTTCCTCTGAGCATATTACAAAGAAAAAGCAAAATATGTTTTTTGTTTGACAAAACAAGTTCACATTGTTGTCTTGAGTGTCACTGCACGCACTGCTATCCAATTACCTCTGTGCCTCACATTCAGTGTGATTTGTTAAAACTTTCTGGAAGTGGTATTGTGAGCTATATATAATGGCATCTTTCTAATTTGAGGCAATTATTGACAATGATGACTTCATACCAAGATACAGGGCTTTTTGACTTGAATAGAATTGAATTGTCCTTAATGTTATTAGTAACACCTGTGCTTGTTCTATTATGAGAAGTGAAAATGTAAATGATAGATAGACCATATGAGCAAAATGATACCTGCTGAAACTGTTGAAAGGTTTTCAACTGTATGACCTTCCCACACCTCTTTTCTCACAAACTCCTTTTCCTCAAAAATGGTTTCCTTTCATTTTTGCTCTCTTTCATTCACCCCTCATTATCTCTGGGCCATTTCTTTCACTTACCTACTTACCTGACAACAGCTTTCTGAAAAATACTCTGGAGAAGATGAAAGATCCAAATGCATATCTGTGAAATAACACCTGATTACAGCATACAGTATATATGCCAGCATGTTAAAGAAATTATGGGCAATAGAAGAGTTGAGAGGAGCATGTGTCTCTCCTGATGGAATCAGATAATATATATTCAGGACTTCCACAATGCTCAGTTCCTTTAATAAATGCCAGACATGTGAGCTGCAGTTAGTCAGGGTCATTACAGAGCCGTTACTTGACACAGTGTAGTCTACACTGTGGTAGTGATAATAACCGCTGCAAATTAAAGTGTCACCAGAGATGAAGCTGGAGTGATATGTTGTGATTAATTAACATCAAGATGACCCTTTGCCATTAAAATGATAATTGGAGATAAATATCTCCCCATTAATGGTATTTCAGTTTTATCATCCCTGAGCCCCCACCCCTCCCCCATAACACAAACACATATCCATCATTGATGAGTAGCAGAGCAGAAATCTTTGTAATCCCAAGAATACTAAATCAATTTCCACTGACTAGATGATGGAGTTGATAATTTCCTGTTTACATCATCAAGTAAATATCAGGGGAAGCCAAGTAATGTGTCATTTGGATGTGTAATGGAACATCTTTGTAACTATATTAAATGTATATTTACAAAGATATGAATTTCATTTTGTATAAAATCTGGAGAGGGCTTGTTTTTTGGTATACATTGATATAAAATAAGTAGACAATTTTTCCATAATAAAAAACAATTGTGGTGTTTATAACAATTGAATATGAGGTCAGGATGTTGCCTACTTACTTTTAATAACTGAGATATATTAAAGTAAATTGCACCTTCACTACAATTTTAAATAGCAACTTTGCATGTTTATAGTGCAGCCTGCCTCATCCATGGTTGTAACACTGACATAGAAGTTAACATGTAGCTGCAGTTTCCAAAGTTTAACCGGTCACCATTTCACAATTCTGACATTCAGAATCCATATATACTCTTTTGACTTGATATTGTTTAAAGTGCTGGATGGTCAGTAACAGTTATGGTAATCAAATCTGTTGAAACCAGATAGGAGAGACAAAAGTGTTCCAGTCTTGGTCCCAAAGGGAATTTCTCAAGAAATGAGACACACGAACTTGGACTGATTGTTGTCAAGTGCTTTTAACTGCAGCAGGAGCATGAAATGCAACTAAAAGCCACTTGAGGGCACTATAGCCCTTTGTAAGCGAAAAGCTGTGTCTTATTTGTGGCCAAGGTAAGCTCCTAGTTCACTCATGTATAAATGCTAATGAAATACAATGACATTTCCTGATCCAGTGAATGTATCTGAAACAAGCCAGCATGAATATAGATGACATCGATACTGCAATTCAAAAGTTCATGAGGCTCATCAAATTACCCCTCTCATCGCTAAGAGGACGCTTCCACTATGTGACCATTTCAGGTGATTATTTGTATAAGAAAAGCAAGGCAATTTGCGTGAGACATATATCATTATTGGTTTAATTGTTGTGCGTGCAGGGGACCGTGGTAAAACGGAGCACAGTATGTCTTTCTCCTTTAAGTAGTGCAGCAGGAGTGATGCCACTTTAGATTGCCCCCACAGGATACAGTAACTGTAAAAGCAAAGTTATAGAAGCCAAGGTTTCATTTGCACTGATGGAACAAACATCAGGGTTGAATAACTCAGCTTATTAAATACACAGTGTGCGTGTCAAGAAGTAATGAAGATGGAATGAGAATAAAAAAAGAGGTGCTGTAATGGAGGGGCAAGAGGATCTACACCTTCCACCTCTTACTAAGCACTCCCATTAACGCAAGCTTATGTATATTAGTTTAGAGAAATTTAAGATGTCAAAATTCATCCGTCAGTTTATAAAACAAACATTCCATCCTTTAAAGCATGTCCACAGTATATACGAATCATAAAACCATGTGCTTTTGCTTTCATAAATGCAATCATGTTTCCATAATAGAGGGAATCAATTTTCTCTAAAGACAGATATCTAATTTTGGAATTAGCTCATCACATGTCCCAGTGCTCTCAGGTAATAGCATCCTTTGAAGACAGAAGATTAACGCTGTAATACAAGCACACATGTACAAAGCTGAAAAAAAGGACTGCTGTGGATAACTAATTATACTTATCTCTAACAGGGGATCAGGAATCACTGAGGTAACTTCTGTTAGACTGTCTGTATGCTTAGATAGATAGATAGATAGATAGATAGATAGATAGATAGATAGATAGATAGATAGATAGATAGATAGATAGACCAAGGTCAGTGGAATTTGTTTCCAGTACAATATGTACAAATACAGCACAAATATATAAATGCACAACAGCAGAACATCCACATATTATCATGACTCAACAGAGATACAGTCAACATATTGTCACAGAAACATAGTACACACAACCATATACAGTAAGTGCATGGTAATGCATGTCAATAGTATGTGAGGAGGGGGCTAGAGGGAGGAGTTCAGAGTCCTGATATTCTGTGCTAGCAGAGTACATTTTACTCCCCCAGCAGAGGAGGAAGAACAAGCACACGTGCCAGGGTATATTGACCATTCTTACCATCAATCACCAAGATGAAATCAACTAACTGTCTCTGTTACCAGGGACACAAGCTATTTGAGCACAAATGGACCTAAAAGCACGGGCAAACGCACAAGGACACCCATTAAACACACATATGTGGACTGTCTGATTCCACAGTTTTCTGTAGAGAGAAGAAATAAAAAGATATGTTTTGATCAATGAATAATACAGCCCGTTTTCTTATGCTAGTTTATGTGTTTTGTATGCATGTATCACATAGCAGAGCTTAGTTGGTGATGATCTGAGTTGTGTTGTCTTTGGGGTTAATCCATGGCTGTGAATACTGCAGTGACCTCCAACTGCCTCCTTCATGCATTAGAATAAAATCTGACATTACCGTTTCATGCTTCTCCTCAACTCCCTTTCCCTTCCCTTCGGTTTCCACACAGCCGCCACCCCCCCAATTTCAAGTGTACACTCTTCCTATCTCCTAAGTGAAGCAGTTGTTTTTTTGTGAGTTTTAGGAGTGCAGATATAAAAGTGGCAAAGACTTTTTTAAAGTATGGGGGGGGAGCGATAGAAAGTTTGCTTAAACTACTGTGTCAGCAACATCACCTTTCCTCTCCTTCAACCCTCATCCTGACTCTCTCTTATCTATCACTCAAAGTAACATCAAAGCCTAATCACTGGGAGACGTAGCCATAGTTACTGTACACATCCTGCCCAGCCAAGGAAACTCTGT
The DNA here is from genome assembly GCF_914725855.1 of Thunnus albacares. NCBI lineage: Eukaryota > Metazoa > Chordata > Actinopteri > Scombriformes > Scombridae > Thunnus > Thunnus albacares. The sequence continues at coordinate 14,300,777 of NC_058118.1, read as the reverse complement.
CAGGTCACTTGCAAACTTACGCACACACACACACACACACACCTCCTACCTCTTTGCATACATGTATCTCAAAGACTGTTCCTCCTGTGACAACCTCTCCTCTCCTGCCTGTGTTTGTGGAAAGGAGGAAGAATTGGATTTGTTTTGAGGATTTAAGAAAACTATCATGCCCTGATTTGTAACCCTTGAAGAGAGAGAAACAGAAACATGCTTGCAGAGACTCTGCAGTGAATGAGAACCTCCATACAACACCTGTGAGCAAAGCAGATGTAGACTAAAAGTTGAGGAAGGGGGTGGAGGAGATGATGTGCCTGATTAAAGAGAACACAGAGAGAAAATGATGATGTTTAAACCCACTTTGAAGCCTCAAACTGGTAAATAAATGATGTGCTCAAGAAGACTAGAGAAATGGCTGTGGCTCCTACACCTGCGGCTCAATGCTTAAATATTCATTTCCTGTCATAGTCACACACTTGAGTGCGTGTACATCTTATATGAGTGTGAGTGTGTGTTTGTGTGTAAAGGATGCACATGGAATGAGAAAGATGTGTGTAAGAAGAGATGCTGCTCACAAACTGCTGGCTTCAAGTGCATACATGCATATGTTAGGGGGGAAGAGAAGAGAATTCAGGATTTATTTTCTTTCAGTTTAATGATCAACTCAAACATCCTCAAAACCCCACTCATCAACGGACAGCACAGTGGAGAAGAAGCAAAAGCCCTCCCTGCTTTTCATCCGCTCCCTTCTTTCATCTCTGCAATGCTCATAATGTTCCTGAGATTAGTGCTGGATGTGTTAACTAAACTTCTCATTTGGCGGAAAGGGAGGGTGCAAAGACACTTGTTTGAGAGAATTACTGCAGGAAAAAATGAAAAAAGAGAATTTTCAATGTGGATGTTTAGAAGATGAAAGGGGAGCTAATTCAGAGAGGAATTTCAACAACATTTTAGTATAAACTAAAGTAATAAGTATGTCATTGTACACAATTGCACCCATTCAGAAACGTACACACTTTCAGCAGCAGATGTTCCCACTTGACACTGGCCAAATAGTTCATTAAATAAAATGCTGTATGGATGTTTGGATGAATACAGACAATAAATTCAAACTCTATTTAGTTCATTGTACTTAATTGACAATCTTCTGTACCTGGAAGAACACATCCTCATGATGCAGAAAATCAGACTCATTTACATGCAGTTTAAAACAAATATTTGACTACAATTTAGTACACACACATACATACAGATGTTTATGAGAACCAGTTGGTGTGCTCCACCCCCCACCTCCCACTCCTGCAGCAATTGGTGTTGAAGCACCACCACTGCCATATCTGGCGTGTCCCCCACAGCGACTAACTGAAAAAGGAGATGCCGTAAGGAAAACAGTACCCTCTGATGCCACAAAAACAGAAAACATCTCTTCAAAATATGCAAAATAGGGACAAGGTTTTTAAAAGATCAGAAAAACTGGCTGCATCCAAGATTTCAGATTTCATGACCTATGGCCCAACTGCAGCAAAGTGCATAAAGTAAACTAAACATGATCCAGTCGATTTGTTCCTGTTGATGTACCCTCCTACTCTGGGGAAACTCACTGTTGCGATGTCAAACACCTATTCAATGCAAACTAAAGGGAAGATACTTGATCTGAACATGGATGAGTTGCTGACTTTCTATGGGGTTCTCCTCACGTCTGGCTACAGTTCTGTGCTGCGGCAGCACATGTTTTGGTCACATGACCCTACTGTCTACAATGAAGCCATCTCAAATGCAATGAGAAGGAATTGCTTTGATGAGGTAATGGCCTCAATCCATCTGGTGGATAATTCAAAGTCCACAAACGACCCTTCTACAAAGTACAGCCCATCATCTTACAAAATGAGTCTTACAAAATGATGCCATACCTAAAATCGCTATCAGTTGACAAAAGCAAGATTCCTTATTATGGCAGGCATGGTTGCAAGCAATTCATCAGGGGTAAACCAATCTGGTGTGGGTATAAAGTGGTGCCTTGCATCACCTACAAGGTAGATGTATCATATGGAGCCCTGTTGTGGAGTGCATACACATCTCCCTGAAACTGGCCTAGGACAGGGCCCAAGTATAGTCCTTGGCCTAACCGAATAAGCAGAAGTTCCTCCAGGGTGTAAATTTGTACACAACAACCTTTTCACCTCACTTAGCCTCCTTGATGAAATGACAAAATGAGGTTATGGATGTCTTGGCACTCTGAGACAGTGCCGTCTGCATGATGTTCCTTTCACAGAATTTCCAAAAAATGCCTCACGGAAGCTCTGAGGTCCTTACACAGGGGGAAAAGGTACTGGTACAGTGGAAGGATAACAATGTTGTAACCATGGCAACCAGTGCTGCTGAGATGAGATATATATTTATTTATTTATTGGGACCATGTACAGTGTTAAACATAAATGTTACCATTTGTTGTACTGTACCAGAGTTAACTTATAGCTAATTTTCATTTGCAGTCCCTTTCGGCAGGTCACGATTAAAACAGATAACAGCACAATAACAAACAGTACAAAGCAAAAAACACACAGGACACATAATACAAAATGCAAAGCTACGCACAATAGCACATCACATACACCCACAATGTCAACTAGAAATGACTAATGTATGCTTGTCATATTAAAGGCAAGATTATTTGTGTTTATGAGATGACCATGAGATAAAATGAAGAGTCAGTGGTTACAGAGCTGAATAGCTTTAAGCAGAATTTTTAATTTGGTTTCAAATGTACTGACGGAATTGCAGCTCTTTGTGTCGTCAGGTAGGGCATTCCACTGAGTTGTGGCTTTCACAGAGAATGCTTACTGCCCAACTGCAGTGCGACAAAATGGTATGGTACAATCCTGTATAGGGGATATTCTGGAGAATCTAATAGAATTTACTGAGCGAGTGTACATATAGTCACATTGTGGAGGAGGGGACAAATCATTTAAATTTTATAAATCAGGCACAAATTTGAAAATAACCTAAAATTCTCAAAACTCAAAAAATTGTATTTCTTGATGGAAATGCATTGGCTTTTTGTCCAGAGTTTTTAGAGTTTGTTTGTATAAGGACTCAAGAGGTCTCATGGCTGTTTCTCCAGCATGCTCCCAACATGTAATGCAATAAGACATATGGGAAAGAATCATAGCATGCATAAATATCTTGGCTGCGTCCAAAGAGAGACAGTTTCTAATTTGTCAAAAATTATCTAAGTTATACTTCATGGTTTTAACCATTTTTTAAAAATGTTTCTTAAAGTTCAAATTTGGATCCAGTGTCACACCAAGATATTTAAAATCAATAATTATGTAAATCCCTTCATCTTTGATGAGAATATCAGCGTTAAGAGGTTGTACCATGGTTTTAGAGAAAAACATACCTTTTGTCTTGTTTACATTTAGACTCAGACATGATTGATCAAGCCAATGTGTGATCCTTTCCAATGCAATTGTTAGCTTAGCAGCTGCTAACTCAGCTATTTTTGCATGCGTGTATACAACTGTGTCATTTGCATACATTTGCAGTTCTACATCATGACATTGTTGAGGGAGATCATTAATATATAAGCTAAATAATAGGGGACCTAACACTGACCCTTGTGGAACACCCATTGTGCACTTCATGTTACTGGACAGTGCTTCACAAACTTTAACACGTTGTATCATAAATATATAATAGATAAATATGAAGACATCCATGCCAGTGCTCCAAATGAGAAGTTTAATTTAGAGAGTTTTGACATTAAAACATCATGATTGACTGTGTTGAATAGTTTATGCAGATCTAAAAATACAGCACCTCCTTTATCGAGCTTTGACTTAATTTACTCTATTAAGTGCAAGGTTGCAGTTTCAGTGGAATGATTTGTTCTAAAGCCAAATTGCATACCATGTAGACCAAAATTGCTTGTATTAAGAAATGTTGTCAGTTGTTCAATGACAACTTTCTCAGCAACCTTTGAGAGTACTGGCAGTATACGTATTGGTCTGTAGTGACTAGCTTCAAGGCGGTCTCAAGATTTAAAAATAAGAAAGGAACTGTGTTTAAAAGACAAGTTAATTAAATGAGCAATGGGAGGAGTTAAAATATCTTTGTGTGATTTAACAAAGATGATGTCAAATTGGAAAGCTTCTCTACTTTTAGAGCTTTTTAATGAGCTGATGATTTTGTTTACTTGTAACTTATTAGTTTCAACTAGCTCGAAAACCTGGCCTGTAGCATCTATAGGAACAATATCCTTTTTGTAAATTTTTCCTTGCTCATATACAGACTCATGGGAAAAATGATTGAAGTCAGAAGCAACAGCAAGATGCTCAATCTTTAATTAACTTTCTTTGTGCTTTGAGTTTAAAATCTTCTAAAAATTTTGGGTCCCTCCTTATGAGATTATCAATGTTTTTTCCAGATCAATTTACTGTTGCCTTTTGCCTCATTCAATATATTGGGATAAAAACTAGATTTAGCTTCTCTTAGCTCTTGGATAACTTTGTTCCTTAAACCTTTATAAATCAGCATATCAGTGTCTCTTCTAGTTTTATTTGCCTTTTCTAGTGCAACATTTCTAGATTTTATTAGTTTCAATTGTTTTTATTTTTAGATTTTATCTGTAGCTTCACATTAAATCTTTCCCTCACAGAATTGATTCTGTGAGCAAAGGAATCACAGCCATAGTCCAGATCATCAGAGGACAGTACATCATCTCAGTTCTATTAATTCTTCTTGCTTAGCTCTGGGTATGCACTGAAGGATCATTGTCTCAGTTGCTGTGATCCTAAATCTATTTCTAGTCAGTTTTCTTGCACATAGGGTTAGGTTATGATCTGATAAGCCAGTGATGACATTATAACTGTTAGTTATTCTTTCTGGTTTGTTAGTAAATGTCAGATCAATTTCTGTACTGGAGCATTTTGCAATACTAGTTGGGTAGGTATTTTCAGGTGCCTGTAAACAGGTGGAACAAAGAAAGAAGCCAATGACAAAATTCCACTATCTGCGTGTATCTCTACATACAACCAAATCATTGGGGACATGGTCAAAGTCAAAAAAGTGGTGGTGGCCAATCTTTTCTCGGTCCCTTCACAGTGTAGTGGTGAATAGCTGATTGTTCTTCAGAGATGTTGGTAGTGAATATGACCTCCTGGCCTTTCAGTGATCTGTGTCCCTGGGTCTCCTAAAGAGATGGTGTCAAGAACTGAACAATGGCTTGGACTCAAAATGCAGATTAACACAGTATGCAAGTTAAAAAAAAAATCAGTCCTTTAATTGCAGCAGGGTCGGTACACAGGTGGTCAGTCAGTACAACAAGATAATCCAAATCCGAAGGCAAAAGGCGAGGTCAAAGACAAAACAGGTCAGGAACTATAAGGCTTATTAGGGAAAAAGGCTGGAACGCTGACATTAAGAAACAAGGCAAACTGGCACAGAAGGAAAGGAACACTGAGACTATATACACTGGGGGAGGGAAGACAACGAGACACAGGTGCAACACATTAGGGCAGGACAGGTAATCACACGGGAGGGAGACACACGAGGGCAGGAAATGAAGGACCTGGAACGAGACAAGAGGTGAGTATCAAAATAAAACAGGAAGTACAAGACAAGGAACACTGAGAGAAACAAAAAGATAAGCTTTCCAGCCGGGGCATGACACAGGGAACCATTTCCACAGATGCAGATGGTGTGACAAGCGCACAGTATGCGTGCGAGAAGTGTGATGCACCTCTCCACTTTGAGTACTTTAAGCATTTTCAGGGAGAACAAAGTCTAACTGATGAGTTGTGATCTACTGTTAGTCAAATGTGTTGAAACAGTTTTATGAGACTGTGAAATAAGTACATTGTAGTCACTGATAGTACACTACAGTATACACTGCCCTAGTATGTTTTGTACTATGTTTTAAGGCAAAGTTTATGTCTGTCTACTCTGACATGCTGTATGTTTTGGAAATGAGCTATGACTTATCCACTAGATGCATTCAAAGAAAACATGGTTCACTTTCATACTGTTAAAATGTAACATTATTGATAATAGAAAATGGATGTCCTCCTGTTATAAAATGTTCAGAGATGATATTATATTTATATTTTACTTAATGTTATTTTTAAATATTGGATTCTACATGGTGTATAGTTTCCATGTCCTGGTTTCTGTTTGTCATAAATGAATGAGTTTACCTCAGATGAGTTTGCCAACAACAGTGTTTGTATTATTGTAAGTTCAAACATTGTGTTACATGAACAATGATAATAAAGTTATGAGGTAAATTCTAACCATATCTCATTATTATATATTGCACGTTACTGTTATTTTAAGATTTTAAATGTGTAAATAGGTCTAATTGAAGAATTTGAATGAATTCTGACTATGCTGTTTCCAACCAGTCACTATTGTGACCTAGAATAAAATATTTTACTAACTTAACCAACATTAAAATAAAAATGGCATAAAGTTTGCGTGTTAGGGACGTTCAAGGAATACAATGCATGTACTCAAATTGCAATCAAAAATTTGGGATTAAACAGGTTAATCATTGTATCTGACTGCTCATTAGACCATCTCTCTTAAAACCGCTTGACCTTGTATCGACTCCCCCCCCCCCATTTCACGTTTCTTTTTCCCATTTGCCTCTCTTTTCCATCTCTTCATTTCCCAGGTAGTGTAGGTTTCAGACAGTCCTTCGGGGGCTTTTCTCTTCCGTCAGTCTGAGTACAGATATTTCAGCACCTTGATTTCAGAGTAATTACATAAGGATAAATGATGACTCTCCCTGAATGCATTTCTCCCCTCTTTCTGTCAACCCATCAGGAACAGGACCTGGGGCATAGCAATCACTCAGTACTACTCTGCGGGAGTGAGTTAGAATCTCCCTGAAAGTTTACAAGTAAAGACAAAAAGACTTTTTTTCTTGATTTCAGAGTAATTACATAAGAATAACTCTCCCTGAATGCATTCCACTTTCTTTCTGTCAATCCGACAAGAACAGGACCTGGAGTGCAGCAATCACTCTCTAGTGCTCTGCAGGAGGGAGGTACATTCTTTCAAAAGTTTACATGTTTTTTTTTTCTCTTAATGTTTAACTTTTTGAATCTTCACTTATACATGGCTTTGGCTGAGCATGCATGCTATTTTTCAGCACCATACTGTGTCACATTCATAGATTCCCAGCAGGGAGTTGCCAAGGGCAACCACAGTTTTGCTATATGCCAGCATCCACTGGAGCAACTGGGGATTGCTCATAGGTACTTCAATAATAGCTAGAGAGGGACAGCTCATTTACACCTGACCCAGATTTCCTCACCAGCATCTCAGTTTCAATTCTGATGTCTTGAGGTACTTTTCTAAGCTTTAGGATACTCCTGGTCATCAGTTTAAAGTTCTGTGGCCTCTATAAAAATGAGGTTAAAACTGTGAAACTTAGATCTGGCCTGTGCATGTACAACCAAAGAATATAATAAAACAATTCACACCAGTACTTTGACTCGAGATTACCTTTTTGTGATTCCTGTCACTTTACAGAGTGCCTTTTGTTCTTGAAGGCCAACGGCTCTATGAAGTATATCTGTGAAGAGCCTCAGAATCCACCCTGATCTTATGTTTGATATAAAGTGGTTTAACAATAACAACTTGAAATTCTGGGCAGGTATGGGACATTGTTGAGCAATGTACTGTATTTGGCCCATGGTAGGAAAAAAAGAAAGTCCTTTGAGGGAGCTTGGGATGAATAAAAATCAGGCATTATGTAACTTCTCCTCACAGGAGCAAATCCAAGCTCAACAGGAGTAGAAACACACTGTTACCCCACCAGAAGGCCTCACACCAGGGCCTTGATTTAATCACTGCCCAGCACAGGGAGAGGCCAAGCAGGCAACAAAGCTGCCCTCCAGCCTTCCATCCTCCTGCCATCAATGCTCCCTGTAGGTTGACCCAGGAGAGGCCATCCCTCACCCTCCACCCAGGTCGTTTGAAGATGAGAGGAGCTGAGTGTGAGGGGAGGGACGGCCAAGAGGAGGAGAGGTAGATGAAACCCCGGTTGTTCTCTTTGAACTGCTAATCACTGTGTTTAAAGCTGACCTCGCTTCCTTTCTCTTTCTGTGTTTGGCTCATTAAAATATGTACCCTGATAAAGGGTCCAGATGGTAGTTCACCATGAACCACAATTTCTACCTCAGTTCCAGCAAAACACATACTCCTCATTTTCTGCCCTCAATATAAAATTATAAGTAACAAGTGAGAAATGCGCATGAGTCATGGGAGATACACTACACTGATTTGCTATTCGTAATATTCTATAAATAAAGATGGAGTTCCATATGTGGTAGTATCCACTCTACACTGCCAAAATGTTTGTACAAAAAGCATTTTCACGTTGCTTTCATAAAGATCTCTGTTCACAATGAAATGGCAAAACAATAGGACAACAGCCAAATCTCCTACTTCTTGCAGATTGTGCATCATAATCAAATGTCTGATAAGGTGTGGGACACACACTGCTGTTTTACTTACCTCAGCTGTCTCATCTGGTTAAAGGATAGGTTCATAATTTTTCAAGTCTGTCTGAAAACAATAGTCAGATGCCCCTATGAACATTAAAAGAGGTTTTTCTTGCTGTAATCATTCCATCTGTTCATGCTGACCATTAGAGGATCCATTCCAAATGCGCTTACAATGTAAGTGATGAGGAACAAAATCCACAGTCCTCATTTTGAGCAAAAATATATTTAAAGGTTTACCTGAAGATGAGGTTTCAGCAGTCTGAGTTAGTGAAATAAAGTGGATATCTTCCAGACTCACAGTCTTTTAGTAAAAAAATCCTACTTTGTATCTTCCCAGTGTTTTCCTGCTCAGCTGTAGGGGAAGGATGGTAACAATAAGAGAGACTTTGGTTCAAAAAAGACAGTAACTTTTAAAGATATTAACTTGATTAACTTCAAATGAACCTTTAAATACATTTTTGCACAGAAGGAGGACTGTGGATTTTGTCCCTCATCACTTACATTGAAGGTACATTATGAAGGGATCTGTTAATAGCCAGTATGAACAGGAGGAATGATTACAACAAGAAAAACATGTGTCAGTGTTCTTTTGGGCACTTAACTGTTGTTTTATGACAGACAGAAAAATTTCGAACCTGTCCTTTAAAGTTCTGTTCTGTTCTATTCTGCCCTCCATGATCACTAATAGCCAAACTCACAATTTTCTCATTCTCATTTACTGTTGCCAGACTGTGCTGCTGCACTGACACATTGAAAATATAAACACAGGCTACTGAAAAAAAACCTGCATTGTGTGATTGGCGACACTAATGGCAATGGATGAACAAAGAGTAAGTTACTGATAGCAGATTGTTGTTTACATCATTTCCAAAAGTTTTCCCTGTCCCAGTTTATCAAGTCTTGAGAGAATGTTTTTGGGTGTGAAAAACACTGGCTTAGTGTGGATAAAAGGCTAAAAGCATTTTCAGATTTGGCCAGCTTAGTGTGGACGTGGTCTGAAATAATGCCAGGTGTGAATGGCAATCCATGTCAACTGGAGCTTGATCCAATTTGGATACATGTGCACTGAAGATACTAGGTCTGAACAAGCCCACAGAGACTGCAGAGAGAGGATAGGTGGGGCATGGAAGGAGGGCATGATGAGGCAGAGGAGAGAAGGAGAGTAGGGTAGCAGGGGATCAATCAATCATCGCTCCTGTTGGTTTATATTGACTCTGCAGTCCCGCTGGGCTACCACGGTCAATGTGCTCTCAGGCATTTTGCGTGGGTCGATGAAGGAGCGTGCCTGGCTTAACACTCACCTTTTATAGGGATACATGCGTGTGTGTTTGTGTAACATATTAGATGGTTTTATGCAGCATGTATTGACAGGTTTTCATAAATGTATGTCATGTGGAAATTGTGGCCATTAATGTATAATAAGTGAATATGTGTTTTAGAAGTTATGACACATCAATCTAAAAGATCAACATGACAGCCATGTGAAGCCACTGGGCATCAGTCTTTGCCATGTGCTGAGGATTGAGCTCTTTTAAAATGAGTTGACCTTGCCGCCAAGCAGCATTGTGCCCCATGGCAGCCTCCCAAGAACTACCAGCATCAAGGCTGGCTTTGGCCCATTGACGGTGCTTGGCATTCATTCTGTGTGATAAGTGGATGATGAAAAACTGTCTACACCACATAATACAAATATCTGTATAACCTATTAGCCTACGCTGATGTCAATCTAAAACAACGGTTTAATCAGTTTGTACTACAATAATTGCAATGATTAAAATTGCAGATTCATTGTTTCTAATGATTTGTTCAGTTAATTGGATGTCAGCGGACTCAACAGACAGGACCTTTTACTGAAAGGATGGAAGACATTTTCTTAAATGGTTCAGTGATGGATTTTGTTTTCTTGATGTTCACAGTTGTTGCTTTGTGTCTTATTTGTTGAAATATTTTGACATGGGGTACGAATAAAAAACATTTATCATATTAATGTTGTGATGCAGTACATTTTCTGGAAATTCGATTGGGAATTGATAAATCTATTTCCTAATAAGAGCCAATATTTTTTTTTTTTTCAACCTTTGTTTATTTACTTATCTTTACTTCACCTTATTTACTTTCATGTTTTCTTCCCATTGAATGAAAGTCATCCACTTAAGTCAAGTCTATGTAATTTTATATCCAGAGAGAAAGAGTTGGCAGTACACAATTGCTATATACATTTGGAGCTGCAAACAAATCTATCTAAATTTTACACTGGCTTGTTTGAGTAGTCATTACAGTGTAGCCTACACTGTGGTTACTGGTAATAGTTAAACACATAAGATCCATAAGTGAAGCCTGTATGGTGAGTCACCAATACTGATGATGGTGTAGATACTCTTCTCATTCATTACTCATTCTCAGTTGATGAGATAATGAAACCGGGCACAAATGTTAAGACTGTGTGTATGTACATGTGTGCACAAAATCTGCGGAATAAGATCACTAGCTTAATGTCTATCATATTTAACCATGTGGATCAAAGCAGACACAAGGGTTCTGTAAATAATTAAAATGAAAAAATCAATAAATGATAAGAAAATCTCTTGTACATGCCTTACAATGTGCCTCTGATATGTTCACATGAGAAAATAGTCAAATGGAAATCATGAGCATGAAAGTAAATAGATGGGTAGACACACACATAGGACAACAGATGCAATGCATTCTTACTGACAGTGCAGGTTTTGCTGTAATATGTGAACTTACTGTATGTTATGAGTCATTACCCCCAAGTCAAGCAATGAAGTGAGCATGCTGTATAATAACTACTGTGCTTTCCGGTCTGATGTGCAGAACAAGTGTACACAGACACAACTTAACAGACAAGCTTATTTGGTTTGGAATGGCACGTTTGCTGTCTCTGACACTGTATTGTGTTGTTTTGAGTGATCTCACATGCAATGCAATGTGTCAGTTACTTCTGTTTTTTCTCTTTTAATTTCTATCATAGGGTGCACAGTAAAAGTCATACACAGAGAGGTAAAGCAAAAAGAAATGGAAGCAGAGAAATGAACAGATACTCTAAATCAAGGGAAGGAAGCTTTAGTTTAGGAGAGTAATGTGAAGAGACGGAGGTGCCCTTACACACAGAGCTCTTCTGATGAAATGAACAGAGGGTGGGGCTCAAGGAGAGCGTCTTTGTTGACCATCTCTCTGCTTGGGAGAACATTATCTTCTGTTGGCTGATTACAGACAAAATCAGTAGCTCATTCTCCCCTGAACATTATCTTTGTTCCCATCCTTCCATCTCTTAAAGTACATGATAAGCAGACTGTTTATACACAGGTTTCATTAACTGTTAATGTGTCAGTGGTTGTGTAGGAAACCTATTTAAAAACAGTTTATCTTCATACTGAGTTTATGTACATGTGTGCACTAAGGCACAATGTGGAAATCTGCAGTATTTGTCAGAAATAGATTGTGAGACCACAATTTTTTTTTTTTTATCCCAACTGGTCATCAATCATCTAAATGATGTGATGCCATAAGCATGCACTGACAGGCTATGAGTGATGGATGATTGACAACTGATGATTACCTGAGCCGAGGGGTGTTTCTGGTCCCGAGGGCAAACCTCTCTGGGGCTTTTAGCTTGTTGGTTCAGATTGCAAGATGACTTGAGATGGACTGAGAGGGAAATAAATTTACACTAAATAAATCAAAATCAGCAGTCAAGAAGGATCAACTGTGTCTGTGACCCTTGACTAGAGACATTAGCAAACAACAACACTGTGCGTGCCTTTTATTAGATTGCATTCTTAAATGTTAATGAGCATGTAATGGTTTATAAGTCAGGAAGCCATTCTGAACCAACTGCATAATTTTACAATTACCACTTTTGAAAAGTCAAATCCATCATAACAGGATATTAGCAGGGTGCTGTCAAATGCACAGAAAGGGTGAAAAAAAGGGTGAACAGCAACGCATGAGGTGGAACTTACTATTCACACCTCAAGTTTTATGTTTTTATGCTTCCATGAGTTGGTCAAATTGACAGCCATTGCACAATGTTCACAGTGGATTCTTTATATTTTAAATATTTAATTAAATCCAATGGAGCCTGTTTAAGATCAATGTCTTACCCAACAAAATGGGAATTATTACAGCTTAAAAAACACATAATGTGCCTAAACCAGCATGCATGAATATTATTATACAAGCTGAATTTAGAGCAATCAAAGTAGAACTTATTTGAACATAGAGGTGCATTTTCATAGATTTTTGTTCTACTTATGCAGTATATAATTTTTGTTTTACTTATAAACTGAACATTGTCATCAAAACCACAATTTGGTTTTGACATTTACTGAGGTGTTATAGGTAAAAATTTTAGGAGCATAAATCAAGATTAACTTCCGATATTACCTCAGTTTTCCCCCAAAAGGGACCTTTAGAGTCCCAATTTACTGCGGAAACTGTCAGTCCTGTTAGAGCTCAGACAATCAATTTTAAAGTGACAAAATGTCTTCAGTCCACAAAATCAAAAGCCAACAGTGCGGCAAATGTCAGTAGGAAGTGGCACACTTGAAAGAGTCAGAGTAGAGGTTTGGTTTTACAGGAGTAACTTCATACTCTGTAATGTATGGTTTTTCCACTACCCAATTTGCTGAGCATCTCTGACACTGTGACCCTTCTTTTATTAAGAGTCTGAGCAGCGAAAGAGGGGACAATGTTTCTTTGAGCTGGCAGGCCCACTCAATAGAGTCAAGGTAATAAAACGAGTTTGAGAGAAAGGCTGAAAACAAGGAGAGAGCTGGATTGAGTTGAGTCGAGCATCAGCAGGTGGACTGCCCAAGAAGTGAAAAGGCTTTCTATCTGACAGGTTATTGATTGGCTCAAACTTCCCAAAAGGATCCTGGAAGACGTTTAAAAGGGAGAAACAGATGCTACTTGCTCAAGCAACCCATCCTCCTCGATATGGTCTCTTTCCTTTTTCCTCTCAACATTTGACATTGTTTGAAATTGTGATGGCATTTGAGACACACATTCTGTAGACAGAGATTAATGCTGACCAGTAACTGTAAACTAAAATAATTTCATGAAAATTGCATTTCTCTTCTTATTTTGTCTGCCAACTCAATGAAACTCAATCACAGATCTATGGTAAATTATCCCTTTTTTGCTATTTCTGCCTTTCGTCTAGTTCTGTATAGATCTATCCTTATTTTGAGTAACATGTACACAGTCATTTGATAGGAAAGGCTCATATAATTTCAAAGCTGTGTCATGATGTGAAAGGTCTTAAGGGGGTTGCGGAGTGCAGCCTCTGAAAAGATTAATGAGAATGACCGTTGTTGACCTTTAGGATTTTGACAGAATCATGAAACTTTATTTTCATGATTCTGAGAAGAAAAATAGAGAAAAATAGAGAGGATTCTAAGCTGTGACAAGCTATGGGCTGTCTTGGTGGAGATGACTTCATGTAGCTGAAGCCATTTGTAGGGACAAGAGTCAAATCAAAAGCTGGGAACCTGCATTAGGTCACATAAAATACAGTAGAACATTATAATAAAGTCTAAAAACTGTGTCCTGCCTGCTTCTTTTGTGTACAGAGTGTACAGTGCTAAAATGAAGCAGCATTTTTTAAATCATTATTTTCTGCAATAGCTCACTATGACTTTAACAACCTTCTACATAGAGGTTTGGACTGATTGAGTAGAGTTTGCAATATGCAGTATATACCAACATATTGGTAATACTGTTTGTTGTGCATTCCTAATAAAATGCATTGATACATGCATGTACACGGACAAAAATACACACATACTGTATATGCTGTGAGTCCATTAAAATTCTATCATTACCTTTCCCAGAGTTTCCACAAATCCATTTTCCTCATGACATCTTTCAATTAATCTGCACACAGTATGATTTTGGATGTGTGTGTGTGTGTGTGTGTGTGAGTGTGTGTTTGTAAGCACACGCAAATGTATGTGTGTGTGTTCTGAAATTAGAAATAGGATAGAAATTAAGTTGTGAAATTGAAAAAAAAAAAAAAAGACATTTCCACTTTTCTAGTCTCTGAAGGATGAATAAGAAAATGCAGCTATGACAAGCCTGCATTTGAGAAGCCTATATGCTTGTTCATGAAATGGTGCCCCTCTGAAGGCCCTGCCCTCTTTTAACCTCAAGTTTCAACCTCTATCTGAAAATCTTGCACCTTGTCTTATAGTGCAGTTTGAGGGTTTAACATTACTGTATGTCCTTTGCATATCTCAAGAACTGCTCATCCAATTGACTCCACAAATGGCAGGTGTATGGCTGGGGACCCAAGGGAGAGCAGTGTCAAATTTGGTGCAATTTGGACACACAATACATTCAATATTAATAAGCTTTGAATAGACCAGCAATCAGCAAACAGCTCCACTCTGTGCAGGGGCAGGGCGGAGCTTCAGGGTTCTGCCGACTGAGTCCAGCATATCAAGGAAAGACCAGAGATGAGGCGATTCAGAGTCAGAGAAAAGTGCTCTAAAAAGAGAAAAGTAGACAGTGAAAACAGAGCTTTTAATCCAGAATGGATTTTCTTACCCCATGTCTAGACAGAGAGTGTAGTGTTAGTGGCATGTTCAGCAGATCAGCAACAGCAGCGAGTGACTACACACGAGGGTACATGGTTGAGTGTAGGTCACCTGCATTTGGAAGCGTTCAGAGCCCAGTACACGATGACTGTAGTTATGTGCATAAAACGAAGGAAAGACTTTCCACGGGCAGTTCAAAACCAGTTTGTCTCATATGCTCTGAGACTGTGGCGATTGTGAAGCACCACTACAGACAAAGCACAAATCTTTTGAGCAAACATACCCACTCAAATCCGAAACCAAAGGCACAGAAAACAGAAACGATCTAAGAGCCCAATATGATCCACTTAATTTTAGGATGCACATACTTTTATTTTTAGATGCAGCCTTTATTCTAGGCTACTTGAAATGAGAAAAGAACATTTATTTACAATTAAAATACTTATTATTTATAACATCTGTGTATAACAGAATGTTTGTTTCTTTCATGTTGTTGGTGTATTAACTCATTCACACCTCACATCAACTGTATTAATTTTTCTATGTGTTGAAGTAGTGGCCAAGCAATTCGCCTGTTCTGAGCAGGCATGTTTTGAATGGGCATTACACTAGTTTTATTTTATGCAAAAAAGATCAAAGTAATTATTTTTCATAGATGTAAGTTTAAATTAAGTTGTGTTTACTGCTTTCTATATATGATAGTTCATAATGTACAAGCAAAACAATGGAAAAGGCAGTAGGAACATAAAAAGGGAAACAATGCAATGAAAAAATTGTACTTTTGCTTGATTTTTTGCAAATAATAAAAACATAAATAACAAAAATGAGATTTGTAATAGCAGCTACACATGTTGTAATGCATTTTAAACTTGGTGCTCTTCCTAAAATGGTGTCAGCATCAAGAGGTTTGTAGTATCTCAAGAAATAAGTATGAAGTGCCACCACTGTTACATCATAGCCAGACAGACGCAAATGCAAGTATTTACGTCTGTCTGACAAAAAACAGCATTTTTTCCCCTTTCTCTTCATAACTTAAAGTACTCACTGTGTTGATCCCTGACAAACCCTCAGGTGGAGTCCCGGTGGGATTCATGAGAAAAAAAGCACAGCAGAAGAGGCTTGAGTATAGTGTAAAATATGAACAGCTTATCACTGAATGAGAAATATGAAGACCAGAAGCTTCTTTTTGAGATTGAGCAGCCTATTGGCACAAGTCCCAGGCTACCAGAGTACTTTATTCTTGAGACCTCAGACATACATTCCCAGCTCTTGCTTATTACTGTGCTACAGTATATGATTAAATGTATAATTTCTGAAAAACTTTGAACTGCAGAGTGGGCTGTTTTAAGTCATAAAAGGTCAGTCTCCTTTAGCCTATGATTAATGGTGCAGTTTGTTTTCTGAACAGCTAACAGGACCAACAAGAAAGTTGATTGAAGTATTGGATGAAATTATGTGAAGTAGGTAGTAGCAAAGTGCTGAGGGCCCAGTATTTGTATTTGTATTTGTATTTGTTGAGGCAACAAAATTATTTGTATTTGTATTCAATTAAAAGTGGAAAGAAGCTTAGAATTCCTGTTTTTGTTTTTATTCCGCTTTTAATTTTAGAAAATTAAAGTGTTACAATCATAACTACCTTACGAAGGAGGTCCCCATATCGGGTCTCGAACTGGAATCTCCCAGATCATACATGACTGTGCTGACTACTGAGCTAAAACTTTACTCATCACTTCATTGCAGACAAACCTCTACCTATTTATACACCCATAACACAGCACAGTGTGTAACGTGTAGGGAGGAACTTCAAAGGCAATTATTGCTTTGCACTCTTCATTTATTGCCTATTTTTTACAACCAAACTTTGTGGAAAGGAGAAAGGGAACAACAGGTTATGGAGAGTCCCTTGGGAGCACTTTGTGTGTGTCAGTAGCTCAGCTTTATCTCTGGGGAACAACCCCAACTCCTGGAGTGATATGTGTGTCATGTAGCAGGTGGATATGACTCCCCCTTGTTGAGCCCAGCTGATGTGAGACATAACATTGGAGCAGAGGAGAGAGACTGAGATAGCGATGCAACCGACATGTGTGCTGGTATTTGACATGTTTTTTATTCCTCCCGAAAAAATATTTGTATGACACAAATATTCATAAAAAAGCCCCTATTTGTGCTTTGCCAAATAATGTATTTGTATTCAAGCACACCCCTAGTAGGTAGAATCCTATACAGATAGTTGGTAGTGGTATAATGCACTTCTTACTGATGCTGAGAGTGGGCGTGTAGTGGGTTGATTCTGAGGATCCTACAGGTGTCAACAGCATGAATCAATAAAGCATTTGTAGTCCACTATGAAAACCCTAATGAAACATCCAAGGCTGTTTTTACATTGGGATTTACATTATTAGTATGAAGGATAGTTGTGTAAATTAGATGATTGAAGTGGTAGATGTGGCTGTGTTAGCATACTTTATGAGTATACACCCTTTGATTGCTCATAAATTTTTTTGCTAAAACATCATCCATCTTCTCTGATCATACATTTGTGTGGTGGATGTGCATGCATGTGTGTATGCAAACACACATATGAGAGGGCCCTTGAGAGATAATTCTTGGTTTCATACATAACATCATAATCTCACATATACACCACTATACTCTTACACAAACACTACTATCCTCTTACATGCACAATCATACTTTCTTTTATTTACTATAATACTCTTATAAACACACAACACTGTTCTATTTTGCACAGAGAACTATACTTATACACACATTATATGCTTGTTTAACAGGCAAAGGCAAATACAAATTTATTTGTACAACACATTTCAAGATTCAAGATTAATTTATTATCATTTTACAACACAGGATTGTATAACAAAATGTAGTTTGTAGTCTATTTATGCAACACACAAAAACAGAAATTATATAAATGGATAAATAAATCATAGGTCATAAAAATAAAGCTATTTATATTGAAGTGCAGAGGATTTGTGACTTGAGGAGTCTCACAGCCTGAGAAAGTCTGGTGGTACAACAACGGATACTTCTGTATCTCTTGCCAGACAGCAGCAGGGTGAAGAGGCTGTGGTTGAGGTGGGTATTGTCATTTAGTATCGTTTGGGCTCTATGCAGAGTTTTCTCCATGGTTGCAGTCATGGGAGTACAGCATGAATAGGAGGGGGCTGAGCACACAACCCTGGGGGGCTCTGGTACTGAGCACAAGAGTGGAGGAGGTGTGACCACCAATCCGAACTGTCTGCGGTCTGTTTGTGAGGAAGTCCAATATCCAGTTGCAGATTGTGGTACTCAAGCCCAGAGTGCTAATATTTCCAATCAGTTTCATGAGGGAGATTGTATTAAATACTGAGCTGAAATTAACAAACAGCATTCTGATGTAGGTGTTCTTATTTTCAAGGTGAGCGAAAACTGAGTGGAGGACAGTGGAGATGACATCCTCTGTGGATCTGTTGGTTCTGTATGCAAACGGGTGAGGTCCAGGCTGTCTGGGATGTTGTCTTTGATATACTTGAGAAGCAGTTTTTCAAAGCACTTCATCAGAATGGGAGTGAGTGCCACAGGGTGGTAGTTGTTTGACTAGACACAGACGCAGACTTTTTAGGTACACTGATGATGGTGGCTGTCCTGAAGCAGGTGGGAACACTCTCCTGTGACAGTGATATGTTAAAAATGTCAGTAATAACATCAACTAGCTGGTTGGCACATGTTTTTAGTACACGGCCAGGGATGTTATCAGGCACCGCAGCTTTATTCATATTCACTCTTAGCAGGATTCTTCTCACATCCGCTGTGGATACTGACAGTGGCAGGTCCTCTGGAGGCGGAGTGGACTTTACAGTCTCACTCTTTGTTGAGGATATCAAAGCGAGCATAGAATGAGTTAAGCTCATCTGGCAACATGGCCTCACACATTATCGGGATGCTCCTGCTTTTGTAGCCTGTGATGTTCTGGATCGCCTGCCACATATCTTTGGTGTTGAAGTCTCTCTCCAGTCTCTGCTGATGTCTCCACTTTGCCTCCTTGATGCCAGCTTTCAGTCTTGCTCTGGGGGTGTTGTATGCTTCCTTGTCACCTAACTGAAAGGCAGCTTTTTGGCTGTGGATAGAGCTCTCGCCTCTCCATTCATCCAAGCTCTCTGGTTGGGGAATGATTTTATTGTCTTTGTGATCACCACATCATCAACACATTTGCTGATATATGATGCCACTGCTGATGTATGATGTAGCTCTCCAAACATGTGCCAGTCTGTGCACTCAAAACAGTTCTATAGAGCTGCTATAGCTTCATCTGTCCAGACTTTAACAGTTTTTACTGATAGTTTGACCCTTTCATCAGCTGAGAGTAAGTAGGCAGGAGAATCAGGGAAATATGGTCTGATAGACCAAAATGGGAAAGAGGGAGGCAACTCAAGATGCTTTACACAAGACATCAAAGGACATTTAAAGGCATAAAAATACACATTAAAATAAATAGAGAAAAAAAATACTGCATATATATAAAACAATATATATACATACATACATACATACACACACAGACGGGTAACAAATTAAAGGAAAAACTGGTACAGGCCTGAATGTTTGACCCCTACAGTGAGGGGATCTGGTGGCTCTGTTATGCTTTGGGAGGCATTTTGCTGACACGCTTTGGGTCCACTTGTCCCCTTAGAGGGAAGGGTCACTACAAATTAATACAAAGTTGTTCTGAGTGATCACCTTTATCCTATGATGAAAAATTTCTATCCTGATGGTCGTGGTCTCTTCCAGGATGACAATGCCCCAATTCACAGGGCACAAGGAGTCACTGAATGCTTTGATGAGTATGAAAATAATGTGAATCATATGCTATGGCCTTCATAGTCACCAGATCTCAACCCAATTGAACACCTATGGGAGATTTTGAACTGATATGTTAGACAGCACTCCCCACCACCATCATCAAAACACCAAATGAGGGAACATCTTTTTGAAGAAAGGTGTTCATCCCTCCAGAAGAGTTCCAGAGACTTGTAGCATTAATACCACAGCGGAGGATCGCCAGCCTGGGTTTAAAAGTAGGTATAGGGTTGGGACGTTTCTCAGATTCTCAGGGAGTTTGTTCCAACAATGAGCAGTGTAATAACTAAATGCGCCACCATGTTTTGTTTTGACCCTGGGAACAGTTAGTAGACCAGTTACGGAAGACCTAAGACCTCTCAAGGGTTCATAGTGTGAAAGCAAATCAGAGATGTATTTGGGCCCCGACCCATTCAGTGACTTAAAAACTAGGAGCAATATTTTGAAATTGATTCTGTGGCTCACTGGGAACCAATGTAGGGATCTGAGAATAGGTGTGATATGTTCAGCTTTTTTGTTTTAGTCAGAACTCTGGCAATTGCATTCTGAATGAGCTGAAGCTGTCTCATGTCTTTTTTGACTTTTGTAAAGAGACTGTTATAGCAGTCTAACCTGCTGAAGATAAAGGCATGGATGAGTTTTTCTTGGCCTTGTTTGGACATGAATCCTCTGATTCTGCCTATGTTTTTTCAGGTGGTAGAAAACTGACTTTGTTATACACTTGATGTGACTATTAAAGTTGAGGTCTGATCCATAATAACACCAAGATTTCTGACTTTACTTTTAGCCTTCAATGACAGGGAGTCGAGATGAGCACTAATTTTCAGCCTTTCTTACTTTGCACAAAAGACAATTATCTCTGTTTTGTCTTTATTTAGTTGTAGGTTTTGACCCATCCAATCATTGATATGGGTGCACTGTCAGTGAATCTAGTGGACTCAAGTCGCTTGGTGAGAGAGCTTAATTTGGGTGTCATCTCCATTACTATGGTAAGAGATTTTATGTTTTTGAATTATTTGGCCTAAGGGGAGCATTTACAGGTTAAATAGGAGAGGCCCAAGGATTGAACCTTGGGGAACTCCACAAGTCAGTTGCACATGGATGTGTACTTGCCAGTTGAGAAAAAGTAGTTGAAGAGTTTGTTCAAGATAAGATTTGAACCAATTTAGGACTGTGCCAGAGAGTCCAACCCTGTTTTTGGAAATAATGAAAGCAATCATTGTGGTCAGGAAGTTGCTAAGTTGTTGCAAGACAACTTTTTCAATGATTTTGCTTATGAGGGTAAATTTGATACAGGTCTGTAATTGGAAATTACAGAGGGATCTAGGTTAGTGTTTTTTAATAGAAGCTTAATGACTGTGGTTTTCAAAGCCTTAGGGAAAATTCCTGATAGGAGAGAACTATTAACTATTTGCAGTATTTCTGTTGCCAAGGAGTTAAAAAACAGTTTTTAGGAAGCTGATGGGAAGAGAATTGAGGCAGCAGGTGGATGTCTTAAGATGTTGCACTGTTTCTTCAAGTGTTTTGTGGTCAACGGCCTTAAACTATCGTGTTTAACAGGGTACTTTTATATAGTTGTAATGTTGATGTAGCTTTTTGTGTGAGGTAAGATGTGGCATACTGGATCCCGTTCACACAGAGTGGAGGTTAGCTGTTAGCTTTGCTAGCTGAGTTGTGGCATCCACACAGCAGCAGTCAGTGGCCCAAACTGCTGGAAAACAGGTCCAGCTATACTGAAAGTAATGCCGAACTGTATGGCAGTCAAAAAGGCCTAATAGTCATTGAAACCAGCGTTTGTCTCCAATATTCAGCGAGGAAACCTCCAGAGAACAGACAGTAACAGAGGATACTAGTATATGTATGTAAGTATGGTAGTATATGTAAATTAAGTTAACAGTGTATGTGAAACAAAGGTATAATATATGTATGATAGAATAATATTACATTTGAGACAGAATAATAGCATATGTAAGATAAATAAATAGTACATGTGAATGCAAATAATCATATGTAAGGAACAAAATAACAAATGGTTTCCCGGTTGAGCTACAGTGGAAGGATCATAACAAAAAGAGAGAATTTGGCACCATAAAAAAGAATTTAACATTGAAAGATATCTGCTTGAGGTTGTTAAATACCTGCAGCTTCACCCCCCACTCCGCAGCAGAAACGATAAGTGCGTTTCTCTATTATGAGAGACGGTGTGCACATTTACGCATGAGGCAGAGCAGTGTAACTTCATTGATTATCTATCTATCTATCTATCTATCTATCTATCTATCTATCTATCTATCTATCTATCTATCTATGTAGGCTATGAGCATAGCCAATGACACTACTTTGAGATGCAGTCGGGGCAGATAATATAGATATAACAATAAAAGTGAAAAATAAGTTGTTTTCTGGTTTTAGTATAACTTCTATTCCAATTGTCGATTTGAAGGTGAAAACGGGAAAAGCATGTGAATTTCTGTTTCTTTTAATTCACATGAAAAATGGAAAAACAAATGAATGCATTGTATATTTGTTTGTCCTGTTAAAAAGTTGAACAGAGTTGGACAGAGGGTACAGGGACAGAGGGTACACAGGCCGCTGTGGATGTATAATGTGGATTTAATCGTTTCAGTTTGTGAATGATGCATCGTTTGGTTGCTTTAAATAAATAATTGTGGGGTGGAATTATCTCCTTTCCTTCCTTAAAGGATGGTCAAGTGTACCCTATGCTAAAGGAGATTAGAAAGGAAGCATTAAAGCACCTTTCCTTAGCATTTGGAGAATTTGACCAGCTCTTATCATGGCTGCTGCTTAGATACTTCTGGGTCATTTCACTCAGTTAGGAACCTTCCTAAGCAAAAAGACTATTTGACCGCAGCTACCCGCTTGGCCCCTGCCCAGCCACTTTTACCTGGCTGGTCACGGCCACATTATATCAATTCCTCCATTCCGCTTAACTGTCACTTTCCATATAAGGCAAACGCAGACACCGCAACAACACAGTCCATTCAATTGTCATCTGGGCACACTTTAAATACCCTGCAGAACATACACCGAGAAAGCTGTCCTCAGCAGTGTGCATGTGTAGCTCACTGAAGGTGCTGCAGAGTCTCCACAATGGTGTTCAACTGGCAGATAGGGAGTTTTAACCCTAACATTGAGCATCCAGAGTTGTGGAAGACGAGGTAGATCCCACCTGCAGAGGTAGATGCTGTTAGCTCCTTTATTGCCTGTTATTTATCAAAAATGACAAGTTTCTATATGATATAGGTGTCTAGTGGGGGGGGGGAACATGACATACAGTCATGTTTTTTCTCTTGAAACTTGCACTCCTCTGATCTGACCTCCTCAAATAAAATCGATGCAAAAGCCAGTGTCTGCAACTGCTGGTTGACTGCTGCATCTGCACGGCAGCCTTTCTAATCAGGAATTGAGGTGCTTGTGGACAAATTAACTAGGATAGCTTTTGTTCTGTGTTCTTGTTTATTTTTGCTTTCAGGCTGTCATATATGCAAAGCTCATTGGGTCCACAGAAAAGGTTAGTTGCTGTGATCCAGTCATTGTCATTTATGTCTAATATTTGCACAAATGGCTTCTGTGGTGTCCCAACTTTGATGAGTGATTTCTCCAAAGTGGTCCATGGGTCTTTTGCCTTTGTCCTCTATGCCGTTTCTTCCTTGACACAAACACACGCTTAGTTTACTGTAAATTTTTGGCCTGAAATGGGCTTTCCAGTTCCCCTCCCCCACTGACTTTTCTTTCATCAGTCCTCCCTCACAACACTGTTTTGTCAGTGTGTGTTACCAATTCATCCCATGTGGATGAGATAAATTCAGTGAATACTTGGAGAATTCTGTGTTTAAACAGGTTGAATTGAGACAGCATCAAGTCCAAAATGTCTTTGTGCTTATTAACTTGGTAGTAGTAAGTAAATAAATAAGGACATCAAAACATTTATTTTCACTTGTTTATTACTACGTTTATACTAATTAAATTTAAGAAGGCATAACTGAGAACTACTTTTGGTTGTCAAATTATGGCCATTGGTTGTCTCAGCTGTTGTTTTGTTGTCGGGTGAACATTTGCTTGTTTTCACTGGGGCTGTAGTTACCTAATTCATTTCAAGAAAACCATTAGAAACTTGATGTGCTTGCAAACAGTATTTGCTAAGTAATTTATCCAGAATGTTTGGCAAATCAAATTATTTCATTAAGTCCTCAACTGCAAGATACGTTTTTGCAATGAAAATGTACCCGCACATTAAAAAAATGTAATTAAATAAAGAGGACCTTCAAAGCATGTGTCTCTTGGCTAGCTGGTTTTTGCTCTAGAAGTTTGCTTGTTGTCACTGGGGCTGTTGTCACCTCCATTAATTTCAGGAAAAACATCATACAACATCATATTACCGCTGCTTTTTTCTGTTTGAAGAGGAATAGCTTGTTGATGGAGGTAACATAGGCTCCTCTCCTGCTTCACTTTTGCTGCCTCCACTTCTTCTTCAGAATACAGTGATCCTTTAAAATGAAATATATATAGTTGCATGACTCATTTTGTGGTGAAAATGACATGTTTCTACATTTTTTTAACCTATGGTTTTGATAAATACATTAGAAAAAAGATATTCCCTGTCTTTAAATCTCCATTCAATACTTTGACTACAAGACATCACAAATTCTCTGTGTTTGAGTGTTGCTCTCCATACTGATTTTTCCAACTGTACAGGATCATGTGACTCACTCATTTAAATTAATTAAGTTATTTATTTTGACTGTAATGTACTGATGCACCACTATAGCTGGTCAGCTGTTGAAGTTCATTTTGCATAAGGGATTAAGTACAAGGTTACAAAAAGCCTAGGTCTTCTGGCACTGTTGCCTTGCTGTCTTTGAGTTAAAGGTCAGTTAAAGGTAAGCAGTAAGAAAATGAAGTTTGTACATTATGATCTAAAGGTGTTGCTAGGGGAAAGGTCACAAGATAACACAAATTGATAGATTTCATCATATGGGGAACATGAATGTGCTTTCCACATTTCATTGACAGTCCGCTGAATACATTTTGAAGGCTAAAATTTTACTTTTTGGTGTAAGAGTGGTGCTATAGGAAATGCAATGGCGAGGAATCTTGGGCGGTGCAGTGCAGTGGTGCAGTGGCTGGCACTGTCACCCCACAGCAAAAGGCTTCTAGGTTTGAACTCGCCGGCCAGCTGGGCCCTTCTGTGTAGAGTTCACATGTTCCCCCTTTGCCTATGTGGGATCTTTCCGTGTATTCTGGCTTCCCACAGACCAAAAACATGCAGGTTAGATTAATTGGTGTCTCTAAATTGCCTGTAGGTGTGAATGTTATCTGTCTCTATACTATATGTTACTCCTGTGGTTGATTGGCGATCTGTCCAGGGTGTACCCCGCCCAGTGTCAGCTGAGATTGGCTCCAGCTCCCCCGCGACCCTTTTGAGGATAAGTGGTAAAGAAAATGGATGGATGCAATCTTTCTTTGGGGAGTATGGATGCACTCATCAAATATCATGGCAATCAGCTAATTATCTTTTGTGATATCTTGTGTGCAAGTAAGTGGTACTGCCTTGCAGCAAGGTGGTGGACAGACAGACAGAGTTTCATTTCTATATTTCTTCTCCTTTCTCTGTCTCCAGGAAAAGGATTTTAGAACACCTGGTGATGGTGCTTCATCTCTGCAGCCAGACTCAACTACTGATTCCATAAGTTTTTCCATGCTTTGAAGATAGAGTGCCCTTGGAAGTGTGGTTTGAAGTTGCGGTGTATTTTTTTTTTGATTATCTGCTCTGACAGGTCGCCTTTGCAGCTCTGTTTTACTATGCACTATCATGTCGCCTCTGAAGTGAGTGTTCTCACTGTGCACAATAAAATCAACTTCTACTGGGCAGTCACTGAACAAGCAATAGCCCGAGCATTTGAAAAGAGATGCATTCCTTGTTGACCCTTGAACTTTGACCCTATGTCCTATAAATGCAAAACTGCACTGTGGATGCATTGCGCGAATCCCGTGCAGTCCATTGAAGTGATCCTTTTTTTGTTTTTTTCTTAGTTTTGTCCAGGCAGTGCAAGGATGAAAATAAGAAGGTGGTGCAGGAAGACTCTGTATAATGAATTCCTCTTCCTTGTCATGAGTGACATCATCTTCATTATCACTCCCACTGTCACTATCTTTTACCTTTTGTATCTTTTTTTGGATCTGCAAGACAATAAATAGTAATAATTAGAAAACTATATATATATTTGTTTCTTAAGTAGGTAGCCACATTATATTTTAATAGTAATTTGTGTTTCAACATTTGGGATAGTTTTTGAAAACAGCCTACAGATGGTATACATAGTAGTGAATGTATACCATATGTATTTAATGTACATAATAACATAATCTCATCCCTTTTATCTTCCTCTGGCTGGGCATTTTTCATCTCCTGGGCATTTTTCATCTCCTGTGCAACTTCCTCTTTTAAATATTCCTCCTCTTGTATTAAGTCCTTCTCCTTTCCATGTTGCTTTCGATCTTCTTCCTTTTGAAAATCTTTGATCTCTTGTGTGTCTTCTTCCCCTTGTGCAGCTTCCATCTCTGGTGCATCTTCCTTTGCATCTTCCCTTTTTTTTGCACCGTTTTCACCTCCTTTGATTCTTTTTTATTTACATTCTCTAGTCCAAATTCTTTCTCTTTTACAGCTTCCTCCTTTCCATCTTCCTCTTTTTTGATGTCCTCATCCTGAACATTTCTCACGTCCTGTGCACCTTCACCCTCTTGTACTAAGTCTTTGTCCTGTGCATACTCTCCTGTTACATCATCATTATTCTGGACATTGAGCATTTCCTGTCCATCTTCCTCCTCTGATACAAGTTCTAGTACATCATTGTTCTCCACAACAGTGTCAGACTGTGCTGTACCTCCACTTGAAGCCTGATATTTGGAACATGATTGCACTGGTTTGCATTGTACTTATATAAGTGCAACAACAAAACAACATACAGTAGGGTCTAAAAGTCTGAGGTCTTAGACTTTTGGACCCTACTGTATTACAGGGACTATATATCATGACCCAACTGTTGGACATTGGTGTGGCAGAATGTTATCAACAGTATAATAATATACCAGTAGAAATACTAATAGATAGATATATTTGACATACCATAATGTTTAATATTTATGTATGCCCTTTTCAGCTGATATCTATTTGTGGATATGTTTGGTAGACATGTTTTACATACATATATTACACAGCAGAAAATAATTTGCAAGCTTAAACTGTAATGTTACTGTAAAAAGACAAAATTATTTTCCTCTCTTACTGCAAATTAAAATGTGGAAATGCATCAGACTATAGTTCTTACCTTTCCAAATGTTTTGAAGACAATTCTAGATGGAAATTAGTTAAAAAACAAACAAACAAACAAACAAAAAACACAATTAAGTTCATTTTCCACATCAGTACGTTGTATGTGTTTTTTTTTATTTCACAACGTTTAAAAATATTAGCCTATTAAGTAGGCTGCTTAGGCTATTTTGAGGTTGACTTCATGATCATATAGGCCTAGACACTATTAAGTGAATAAATATAGTCATATTCCTCATGAAATGAACAATCCCACTCTTATTAAGAAACAAAGAAGGCAATCAAAGACAAGCACAAAAAATCATGTCAGTATTAGGCAAATACAAACTCGCCCATTTTTTCCCTTTGGCTCTGTCATTCCCAGCTTTTGATCTTGTCGGTTAAATAGTAGCTAACCTCAAGTAACATGTAGGCCTAAACAGGGTTTGAATGTAAAGTTGAAAAGAAAGTTGTGAAAATGAAAGGCGTTTGTAGCTCAAAAGAAATTTCAAGTGAGAAAGAATGAGGAGCTGTCATTTAAATATAACGTCTTGAGGGTTTGTCAATTAAGCTGAGCTATATCATACAATAAGTGCTGTAAATTACTGTCACTTGTCAATTGCTTGCCCCCCGGTCATGGTATCCCTGGCGAATATGTGATATACTGGACATGCTATTGGACATGCGGGATATTGACCAGTGGGTGATCATTGTGTGTTTCTCAAAGACAGTCCCTTAATCCCCCTATTTGAATTTCACAATTGTCTAATAAAGTTCTCCAGAAATTACTACTGTAAAAAATGTATTACTCTTAAAATTACTTAATTACTCTTTGAAGAATGTGATCAAATGTTGCCTATATGAAATAAATAAATAAATAAATAAATAAATAAAACCTCTAATCAAAGTGGCCAAGTGGTCCATTTTGGGGGATTGTAGCATGAATGTTTATAAGAACCCTGTCACAGCAACCGCTTGCACGGAACATGAAGTTGACAATTTTCATAAAAATGCACCCAGATTCCCAAAGAAACTGAAATGTGATTGAGCAATACAATCTTTCAAAAATCACTTATATTTATAAATGTATGTTATGATATTAAAGAGCTATGTATGGACGAAAGTACAGCATCCTTGGCACAGCAGCTCAGCTAGTAATGACATCAAGTTTAATGAGGACATTACAGTCATGACTTTAGTGAGACAATTCTCATTCCTAGGGTGTTCTATATTACTTGAAAAGTCAGCTGACTCCCCAATACTTACTTGACCTTAACTATAACAATTTTATAACAATCCAGATATCTCATTATAGGTAATTGTTGCTATAAAGCAACATTAAACCCATGTCAGAAGTACCTGAGAACTTTGTTATGCAACACAATAGATAGATATTGCTGATAAAAACTTGATCTGAAAATTTCATATAATGATGAAACACAGACTTTTTGTAGCTACATGGACATTCGTTTTGACTTTTCCATCACAATATTTAGGAAAATGCAGCAGTAAACAAACATAAAAGTCATGACAGGAGTATCTGGGGACCTGTTGTAGCAAACATGTTGTGTTAATACAGTATATAGTTGTCACATCCACTGCTGCTCTGAGCTCTGGATCTGCCACTGTCCGTGGTGCTGAAGCTCAGCAGCTTCACATCATTTTAAGTCAAGTCAAGCCTGGAGCCTCCTTGCTGGAGAGTTTTGAGTTAGATTCCTTTTTTTGTTTGTTTTTAGCCTTCTCACTGTCTGGTGATCATTTTCAGTTAAGTTCAGTCTCTTCCCTGTTTGGCGTAGTGTTTATTATTTTCTCTGTGCTTTTGTGCAACCAAGTTCAAGTCTGATAAAGAGACTAAAAAACATATCTTCTCTCTGTCCTCTTATTCTGTTTTTGGGTCTACATCTTCATTGTTACAATAGTAAAGACACAAGAGCAGAAGACAAAAGGCAGAGGCAGGACTAGAATTAAAGAAGTCTTTACTAAGCCAAAATCAAAACCACGTTCTCCCAAAGCCAGCCAAAAGTACAAAATCAGAGTTTAAAAAACACAACAACAAAATAGGACAGGCAAGTGTGCGAAACAGGTACAGACTAACAGATAATCACACATAAACCACTCAGACGAACTGGTAAATGCTGACTGATAACATACAGGTACAGTATGTAAAATATAAAACTAGTTGGAGGTGAGCCTGGCGGGCAGGTAGATTATACAGTGATGAGAGGTTCAGAGAAGTTGGAGATGAGGTGGAGCAAGTGAGTAGCTGGAAATAGAGAAATCAGGTGAATTGGATTGGTGCAGGGAGGGCTGGATGTACTATATGGGATCTGGACACAAACACACACACACACACACACACACACACACACACACACACACACAGAACAGAGGAAAACAAAAGGACAGCAAGCAAGTGAAAAGCAAAAATCAATCAAACTCACAAACTCACATCATTCTGTCTTACATTCACTGTCATTTTGTTCCTTACACATAATTGTTTGCGTTCACATGTACTATTTATTTCTCTTACTTCTGTTTTGAATATAATATTGTTCTCTCATACATATATTAGAATTTTGTTTCACATACCCTAAACTTAATTTACATATACTACCATACTTACATACATAATATGCTATCCTCTGTTACACAGGCTATTATGCAAGCATATGTGTGTATAAGTTTAGTTCTCTGCACAAGTGAGAACAGTGCTGTGTGTGTATGAGAGTATGATAGTGATATGATAGTAAATAAAAGAAAATATGATTGTGCATGTAAGAGGGTATAGTAGTGTTTGTGTAAGAGTATAGTGGTGTATGTGTGAGATTATGATGTTACGTGTTAAACCAAATATGAATTATCTCTTAAGGGATCTCTCCTACACACTCACACTCTCACGCTCACAAACATACACACACACACACACACACACACACACACACACACACACACACACACACACACACACACACACACACACACACACACACACAATTCTTTCCACCTCACAAAAACATGTCCTTATTCAACTTATCTCACAACTCATCCATAATCAAAACTGACACTCCCTGCCTCCGCCCCCTCCTCACCTTCCTCTCACTTCCCACCTACCCCCTGCTTCTGCTCTCACATCCCAAAATACCAGGCTGCTGAACACTAGACTCTCCCTGTAAGCCCCAGGCCAATTAGTGTGGTGTTGCAGCATTGTTATCTGCCTGTCATGGTGGGTTTCTCCTGCCTGCTCTCTGTTTGTGGCAACACAAACTGCTGCTGCTGCTGGGCCACAGGCAGCATGAGAGCCAGAGAGGAGATGGATGAGGAGGAGAAGAGGAAAACAGAGCGTGTTTGAAGGGTGGGGGAAAATCCTCCTATTTATGAAGGGGTGACTTTTGATGACTCAAGTTTTTGACTAATATTGTATGCAATGTTGCATCCAGTCACTCTTACTTTCTCTGTCACCATTCATATGATGAGAAAGAAAACCAAGCACAGAGGTAATAAAAAAGTTTACTTCCCAGATGAAGGTCAGGAAACAAACACCATGCCTTTAAAATGTTATCTGTCTTTCTCTCTAATCATCACATTACACAGGATGGGTAAAAATCCAGCTCTGGGGTGGAAAAAAGAGGAACAGGGAGGTTATCAAGAGCTTCATATACAGAGTCTGACCTGCACAGATGTGGTAATGTGTTCATTGGTGTGTGGCCAGGGCTTAGTGGTTAAAAAAAAAGTCTGGGTAAACTTTACTGTACCTATTACAGTGACTCTATTGTGGGCCAGTGAGAGTGATGGATGAAAAAATGAACCTATCAGTTCCAATGTTTGGAGTATAAGAAGAAAATTGGAATGGAGTTTACATACAGTAGCTTATA
Source organism: Thunnus albacares (assembly GCF_914725855.1). Lineage (NCBI taxonomy): Eukaryota > Metazoa > Chordata > Actinopteri > Scombriformes > Scombridae > Thunnus > Thunnus albacares. The sequence goes on along the minus strand of NC_058118.1, from coordinate 14,269,648 downwards.
ACCATATTATTCTGTTCGGCTATCACAAGCTGACTTGAACTATCAAGCTACATCACAAAGCAGCAACTCGCTCTATAAACTGGACACCGATGTTAGTGGGACTGTGTAATGGAATTACAGATCTTGAGAGGTGGATAAACAGTGTTTATGTGCTTTTACCCTCCACTACTGCCCTGTGTTTGCCTGAAACAATTATATATTTGACACCTTTGATTTATTACCTTAATCAAATGTACCTCAGTGTACCCCAGCATGCAACGTCATGTCTGAGACAGCTTCAAAAGTTAGCTTCAATTTCAAAAAAGCATGAAAGTACAAACTGTTTAACTGTAGCAGTTGTTACAAAATATGCCCTGGCTTGACCAAAAAAAAGGTTGTTAAACAGCAAGTAGAGAGAAGAAGTGGCTGTAATGGCAAAAGCTGAGTCCCTATCACCCCATCTCTTCTGCTTCAGCTCAGAAAGTCTATTAGTCAGGCAGGAGGTAGAGCTGTAGTTACAGATGAAGCCACCACCTGTGCTGACAATCGTCTATCAATGGCTTCAGTGATCAGCAGGAATAATGGTGTGTGTGCACCATTGTTATAACTATTTCACCTTCTACTCTGAAGACAGCCACAAGAACATTGAACAGGAGGCATCAAAATGTGGTGTCATGTGTTCTTAAGGTAAAGACACTGACAACATAACACAATAGGAAGTTTGAGAAAGAGATTTTTTTTCATTTATACTAAAATGCATGTGCTACTGATTGTTGTCCAGTAAATTATCATAAAATCTGGCATGCATGTAATTCTCACGGTTTGTGAGCAATATCTTGTCATACAGAATGACACAAAGAGCAAAAGAGTGATCCAACCATGGTAGAATAATATAAAATTGGTTTATGGCTCCCTGGCGAAGCACATGTTTGAGAGAACACAAGACCTTATCTATGCAGCATATTACACAATGTCTTACTGTATAATTGTGGTGTAACAAAAGGTAGTCTTCTAATAAAGTAATGACAAATGGCATGCTGCTGTCAATTAACTGCCTTAGGTTGAAGAAAAATGATGTTGACAAGCTATTATCTAATGGTCACATATAGGAAATGGCATTTAGGGGATATACAAAAATTAGTTTGACTTAATCTACAGATAATACATGTTTACATACTGCATATATCATGGATTCTCCATGATATATGCTTCATGTATGATTAATTTTGCTGTATGTTTTATCAATCATAGGGTTCGAGAGTAACAAAAGACATAGGGCAGGAGAGGGCAAGTGTCAATACTTTTTTACTCACTTTTATTTCATAGTTAGTACTTTAGTATTCCCCACGTGTGAGTTTCAGGGGAATTCTTTCATTTAGATAAAGGAGTTTACAACTTCAAAAAAATAAAAAAAAGCCCAACAACGCTCTGGAACATAATTCTGAAAAAAGAGAACTTTCTGTCCCACAGCTCTCACTTGAACTTTGCTTTGCCGAGAGATATTTATGCTGCTTAAATTTCACATCCAGGCATTTTTGCAACATTCACAGAGGTAGAGAAGAAGAATACAGAATACAGATGACCGTTTGCCATTGCACAGGATTTGATGTAACCGTATCTGTTATGGTATTTAGGATGAGTGACTACAGGAAACTTTCTTTCATGTTTGGAGATGGGATTAGGGTTGGTAAATGACACGGGTACTTTCTGTTGTCCTTGGTGTTACCAACCAGACACCTCCCATTTCAGATACTTTCATTTTCTGTGTTTTTGTTTTTCTTTTTAAATATAGCCCACACAAACTCCAAGAGACTTTGTTAAACTGAGCCCCACTTCTCAACATCGACTGTCAACGCTGATCAGACTTGTTATCATCCACAATAGAGGCTGACATTAAATCTGAATCCTGAAGTTACCCATGGAGTTGCCATGGGGCAGGAGTGTTACTGCGTTGAGTCTGGGGAGTGGATGAAAGTTAGAAGAATGTATTTATATTTAGTCAGTTATTTCACTGACAGTTGTGTTACACCATAGATGTTGCAGCACAGGGGGAAAAAATTGTTCAGGAATAAAAGTTGAAGGGTCAGGAAAGGAAAATTTGGACAGGGAAAAGACAGAAGAAAAAATGACCTCTGAATTTAAGTTATAATCTCCAAGATTTTCATTTAAATAAATGCCTGTTCAGTCACCATCTATTGCCAAATGAGATAACACAATGGTGATTGAGCCTATGACCCACTCTTGCTTTTGCAGTGTTATGATTATTATGAACCGGGTGTCAGTGGCGACTTTCCCACTATGCATTTAAATCACAAGCAGCGCAGTTAGTGACGTATTGTCCATCACCCAGTGGTTGATCCACCAGAGATTCGCTTGTGCTAGCGTGACATCACATAGCGACTAGGGGTGGAGCCAAATCCAGGATTCATAAAAGCACAAAGAGTGTGTTTTTCATGAATATTTTTTAAAATAGTTTGTGTTCGAGAAAAAAAAGAAACATGTCAAATAACAATGCACAAGTCGGGACTCGTAGTGTAGTGAGGTGACATCGCTCTCTCTGTCTCTCCTCTGCTTAGTTGTGCTGTCTGTCTCAGTGTCATGGATGTATAAATAGCTGCAGGTCTATGTGTCTCACAGGGCTGTGCTTTGGCTGAGTGGTTAGTGTAGTGGTCTGAGAGAATGGGGTTTGAGACCCAGTGTGGGCAAAATAGTTTATTGAACAACACTTTTAAGTGAAATAAAAACAAAAACAGGATGGTTATGCCTATTTCCACTTTTATTCAAACACAAATACAAATAATTTTGCTGCCTAAACAAATACAGATACAAATACAAATACTGGAATCTCTGCACATCCCTAACAGTGACACTGTTTGGAGTGAGGTCCAAAATCACACCTGCAGTTACTGCTTAACATCATATGGTGCCGCCAAAGAGAACAAAACAGAGATCTTTAAAATTGCCACTTTAATTACCAATGACACACATAATCTAACAGATACACCCATAGACTGTAAAAATATGGACATTGCCACTGTGACATCACCCACTGGTTTCTAAAGAGTGGTTTTGAAGCTCAAAGTGGGTGGTTCTGGCCGTCGCCATATTGGCAGTGCCTGACTCCAGCTAATCCAAAATGGGCAAAGAGGAGGAGCTGAGGCCAAATGAAGCCCAGTTGCTGAAAAAAGCCACCTAGCAGTGAGCGACTTGTCACTCAAATCGGCCACGTCCTTAATTATGCATAACTTTATGGCTTAATAACATTTAAACAGATGAGTTATAAAAAAATCACCCCCTGTTCAGTTGTCATGAAATGGGAAATTAGCTATAAAGACCAAAATCATTTTTCATACCAGGCTGTAAACATGTTTATTTCTGCTGTAAAGTTGGGCATTTTAACATGGGGGTCTATGGGGATGGACTTGCTTTTGGAGCCAGCCTCAAGTGGCCATTCAAGGAACTGCAGTTTTTGGCACTTCTGCATTGGCTTCATTTTTCAGCCCCGGAGGTTGCCGCTTGGAAACTCCTGGCTAACAGGATAACTGGATCAGCAAACACTGAGCTTAACTTTATTTAACAGTTGTACCAGAAGCTGAGAGCACTATGGCAAACCAGCCTGTAACCATAATTTTGCCATCACCAGACTAAATCATAACTTACTGTATGTTCTAGTGGTGGAATGGATGTTAATATTTCTGAATTTTGCTATTTTTCTCTCTGACCTCATATACATTTGGCTTAAAAATCCACAAAGCGTCCTCTGCCCTCATCTGTCATTCCTCTCATAGCATGTAGTGAGCTCCACCAAGTAAACAGACGGCTGAGTGTTGGACTGTAATTCAGATTCAGACCTCAGACTGCTGCTGACAATCTCTGGAGGGACTGCAAGTTGCTTCCATTTGTCTGTTTGAATCCTCCTCTCCTTTTTCTCCCACAGCTGTCTCAAAATGCACTTACTTGATAATAATTTTTCTTCCTGACTTCAGCGTAAGTTTAAACTCCTACCACTGGTTCCTGTTTTCAGACTGTCCACTATTATGACTAATGGCTATAGAAAGTCATTTGTGATGATGCCTATTGGTCTCCTGAACATGAGGAGCAGGATGTAGGTTGAGGTCTTAGTTGTTATTGAGGATTTGTATGCATTTTTTAGTGTTGTATTTCTTCTTTTATATGTAGGCTATGTGTCCTCATGTTTGATGTTCTCCAGTTCCTATGGATTGTGTTTTTACATCCCACATGTGCACTAATTTTCTGTGTTTTTGTCATTTTTTCCACAGCTCAAATTGCCCTCTCTGACAAAAATGAACTTGAACTCAACTTTTTCAAATTGTTCACTGAGATTAAAACGAAAAAAAAAAGCTTTCATCCGAAGTTCAAGCAGGAAGACAATTATCATTCTAATTTCCTCATCACGCCTGGTCTCCCCTTCTTAATTATCATCCAGTTGACTCCGTGGGTTATGTGCACAAGCTTTTCTGTCAACGAATAATCTTGCTAGCTGAGGGGTACTTACGCTAGTTTAAATGTCAGTGTCTCTTTGCTGTCACCGCAGTGTACATGCTTTGACCCTCTACTTTGCCACCTCCACTTATGTCAAGGGCCCATCAATAGTTGCACTGGAGGAAGGCTCTCTAGAATGGATTCATTGTTCATTGGCTCATTGTTATCAGTCCTAGTACTTAAAGAATATATTTCTTTTTCTTTTTCTTCTATTATTTGTTTACTGTCAGTTACTGCTGCCATGGATGTGCATCCTGGCAGGATATTATGTCAGAGAAGGAATTGTTTTTGGACACAACAGGTGAAATCTTAGCAACCAGGCATGAAGGTAAACCACAAGGAATCTAAACTTAGACTCCTCCATCTTACTGCATTCTTTTTGTTAACACTCATCTTAATTATCTCTGCAGTTTCTCTGCTTATTGGGTGTATACAACTGTTGAACTTCTTTAACACACCTTGTTGCCTCCCTCAAGTAATGTGTTTGTTCTACTACCTTGTTTCTATAGAAGCTCTTTTGACCAAGACTGCTTTTGTTGCTCTTGCTCCACAACAACTGTTCCTTTAGAGCTAATTGTGCCTTAGAAGAACGTCGGTTGACTTTGATTTTGTGCTACAGTAATTCTGTGGCTAAGGTTGAGCCAAAGTCAATAAAAAACTTTCCTTGTGTGTGGGAGAAAATGGAGGAGCATTCAGCTTTTTTAAAGCGGAGGAGTAAGAGACCCATGAATAGTAGTAAGCCTCATTACTTTGGTAAATGGGTAAATGCCCCATGGCCTGTACCACCTACAGTATGCCAGCTGCAGGAGCAAATTGGTCTCTAGGGATTCATAGACAGCTGTGTGTGTGTGTGTGTGTGTCTGTCAGAGAGAGCGAGTGTGAGAGTGAGAGAAATAACAATTGGCAGAGAAGCAACAACAAAAGACTTAAGTCACATAAACAATCACATCTATAAACTTTGTTAGTGCTCTTTTGCTGGCGGCTTGTGTGACTTCTTTCTGTCTCTATTTAAAACAAACACCAGCTTTCCAAAAAAAAAAAAAAGTGATCTCTTTCTTTACCTTCAAATGTCTTTGAAAGCCAGAAAACTTTCTGCAGCACTTTTCAGGAAGAGTTTTGGGAGAAGAGAAGTGTAACCCCACTGCCATTAAATTGCGTGCAACTTTTTAGCATTAATGTAGCGATGTTGAGTATATTAGCTTTTGTCCCTAAAGCATACACATCATAACTATTAAATATCCTGGACTTTGCTGAGTCATTACATAGTTTACTATAGCAATCGACAACTACTACGGCTTGAGACTGAAGCTAATGTGGAAGTACCTGCAAAGTAAAGTGCTAAGTCAGTCATTTTTTTCCACAAGTCATTATGGTCTCAATGGCTAAATTCGGGTGTGCTGGTGGTCTGTCTTTATTTACAGTCTATGGGATATAGGCTTTAACTGTTTTTTTCTTCTTGGGAGCATCAATGTGAACAGCAAATTTCTCTGTGGGAGAAAAGGTCAAGATCATTTGAAAGTCATTTGAAAAATTGAACATTGGGCTTGTAGGTGGTGCTAGAGGTAAAATAAGTTGTTTTTTTTTTTCTGTTGGGAAATAATGTTCACAACTTTCTGGAAAATCACATAACTAGTCTTTAAAATATGCTGGTCAGAGACAAACAGGCATACACAAATTTTGCCCAGCGTTATGCCCATTTGGAATACATCTCAGTTGACATGTAAACAAGCTTTGCAATTAGTGTATGTCAAAAAACAAAACACCCCCCCCCTTCCTTCTCTGATCAAGGAGAGTTGGAAAAGTGCTAAATGGCACCAGAGTAAAGCTTTCATCATTGTACTAGCTGCTGTATCTATGGCAACATCTCACCAGTCATTCTGATGAGACCCCGTGTCTATAGGCTAAAACCTCATTACATGTTGCGACAGCATCACTTGCAAGGAAAGTTAATCTGCACCTTCATATTAGCCGTAGTGTGTTGGAACACTGTTCATTTGTCCATCAACAAACCAACACAATGCAATACTGTAGCGCTGTTGGTGTCATGATGCTTCTGTTTTCATCCTCAGTGCAACACAGATGACAAGTATGGAATTGGCATGCTTGTCATTTACAAGTTTTATCTTTCACAAACAGTGAGCGCTGGCATTGTTGAGTAGAGCCCTGGCTTAGATCATAGCAGTCTTCAAAGTGTCTGTTCCTGCCTCCAAGGAAATCTTTTTTTCATATATATGGTTTATTTGTGCTTTGTGTTCTGTATTAAGTGCTTGTTGGGTTATTGCAGAGAAAGTGCCTGGAAAAAAAGGGATTCTTCACTTGTCCAGGTTAAATGTGTGCAGCTCAGTATTCAGCTGCTATTTGCTTCCTTTTTTTCCACAGCCACCTCTAATTCTCAGACAGCGCTGGAGAGTTCACAATCAAGGTCAGGAAGTACAGTCAGACTGAACAGATATTTACAGAGACCAACAAAAGGGATGTGATAGAGAGCAGGGCAGAGAGAAAGAGAGAGAAAGAGAGCGATTTTTTTTTTTTGCTATTGTGTGTTTAAGGAGACCTTGGTACAGACAACATTCCTGAAAAAAAAAAAAAACCTTTTCACTCCTGTTAGCCAGACAGATCAGACACACAAATATGAAGAAGAACCACGCAAACAGACACACTAAGTCTGCACTTTTGTAAGCGATGAAAGGTGTAACTAGTTGCACAAAAAAAGCACAAAGAAATATTTACCCACTGGGTCTCAGACATAACCAGACACACACACACACACACACACACACACACACACACACACACACACACACACACACAAACTCTGACTCACCCATGAAGCTGAGGTAGCCTTGCCCTCCTGAAGAGTGTGTGATGAGTCGAATCATCTTGTGAAGCTGAAGGCCCCAGTCAATGGCAGGAGGCAGTGAGATCAGACAGCACAGGTTTATGTACAATTCTTTATCCGTTGACCAAAACTTTTGGGCGTACACATTATTTGGCGTCATTTCCAAGTTTTATTGGCAAGCATTTGTCAGCCTTTAAAAAAAATACTATTTGCTTCTTCTTTGAATAGCTGAAATGTCCTTCATGACTTGTCTTTGCATACTATAAAACCATCTATCATGAATAAGAATTGAGGTATGGCATTTATATGCAGTAATTCTATGGTTAATTAGAAGCTAACATCTTATTAAGTGAAACTGATGTTTCTCTTGATGATTTTTGATAATTTTGTGCGTTGATTATGATGATTATGCTTCCAAAATGCTCATAATCTTCCTGTAATATACCACAGTTCATTACAAGTACTGCCAATCTATGTAATGAGGAACTTTATTATCAGGGTTATTATTTCCTTCAGTGGTGATTACGTCTGTCAGCAGTCGAGCATGACAAATAAATTATGTTTTTATGAACTGAGAACTTATAGCAACTGCTGTCAAAAATGTGTACTTTATTCAATATACAGTATGTCAAATGTGTCAAAACAGCTTTTTGACATAACACTTCAACTGTATGTTGAGTCATTACATATAAAGATAGTCTTAGAGCTACATAAACAGTGTTTTTGTGTTTTTGTGTGTGTTCAATGATACTGGGGGGTGCCTACCTGATGGGTCTTGGTGCAGCAGGGAATGTTCTCTCTTTGTCTCCTGCTGGTCAAAGTATAGACAGCATTACCTATGTCCCATAGCTCTTTTATACACAGTGTCCTTTTACAATCTATGCACAGGCCAGGGGCTGTTATCATGGATGGGAAATGAATCACTGGTAATTCTACAGCATTGACAAAATAGAGCAGCCAGAATTTTAAATGAAGATGTATACTCCAACAGTGAGTTGCCTTGGGTTAAAGCTGGTCACTTTGCCTCTATTTCTGCAATATTTCATTGGTTTACTATGACTTTATAATACTACTATTGTCTGAAAACTGTATATGGATTATAATATTGCATTCATGCAAACCATAAAAAAATGGTCGTCTAAGGTGCCTTGGCAGCCTTAAACTGCCACGTGTTCGGCCATGGACTTTTCCTGCATGTCATTCTTCATTCTCTCTCCCCTCATTACCTGTCTACAGCCAATTACAAAAGCTTGGATTTAATCTGTAACAGTGAAATGCTTTGGATCCTACCTACAAGGACGGAGTCAGTATGCAAACTTTCAGAATGCCCTATCCAACCCTCCCCCATACAGTTATAGTGTGCCACAGGGAAGTGTACTTGGATATTCATTGTCCCTCTTTATCTGACAGAGCCCCTAATGGTTGGACAAGGTCATGTTTTGGAGCAGTGGGATCCATCACTCATTGAAATAGCTGCAGCCAAAAATGCTGCATTCAAGAACAGCCTGCAGTATTATGGTGCCACTATATGAAATTAGTTGAATAGATCTACAAGAAAACAAACTTGTCTACAGGCTTTCAAATGTAAACTGACATCTTGACAGCACACCGGTTCCACAGGCTGTACTGACTTTTTGATATGTTTTATTTGTCTTATTGTTTGAATTTCATGTATGCAACCCATGATTCCCTGGAAAGCCATATTGATACTGAGTAGATTATCCTGGTGAAATAAACTAAACCATCTCTCCAGTGTCAGTTATTTCATTAAAGGCCTAAAATGCCACAAAAAATACTTATTTTGAAAAAACAGTTGTCTAAATTTTCTAGGAAACGCTAACTTAACATTGTCACTTAACCTACCATATGTTTAGAAACAAGTGAAAGTATATAACAGGACAAATTGTTGCATGTTCTTTCCTCCAGTTTTCACTGTATTTATAGTGAAGTATTTCATTAAATTTTATATAACATTTAGCATTTTGGAAATGTTTAATCTAGATGTGGTATTTCATCTCAAAATTACATACACCCTTCTTGAACAGGATTGATTAAACATATTATGACGATGACAGGAAAGTGTTGCGGCGATAACTCTAGAATCATTAATCACTTTTTCTACAGATTAATCTTCTCTTCCCTCTGGTTGTGTTTGTTCATCATCAGGACGAAGTATGCCACTCCTGAAGTCACACAAGGATGGGGAAATGTGGAATTGAATCCCTGAGGAGTCAAGAGGAGTCTAACACACACAAGGAGGAGCGTAAGAGGAGTCCAATACACATGGAATGTGTGGGACTTGAATGATGGAATCATGGGAGACATGTTATTAGATCATGAGGAATGCATTGAAGTCCTGCAGTCAAAAATGATCTTGCACGCTCACAGAGTGAAAGCCTTTATATGAGTGAAAAAAAGACTAGTAGAACACAGGTGGATTAAGAACAAAAATGTCTGGTAATAAACAACAACTCAAAAAGAGTGTTGTCAGAAAAACCATCTGTCTCAACCACTGTCCAGGGTGCTGATTGTGGATCTGTCTCAGGTGAGGTACCTAACCATATTCAGAGAACCGCCACAAGTGATCTGCTGATATATTGCAAGATCTGAAAGGTTCATGTAACTGTAGAATGTTTTATGTAGACCTGTAATGAAATAATAGATAGAGTGATATGCAGCTGTCTCAGTGAGTGTGTCAGGGTGTGTCTGGGAGGTTTGTGGTGTCCATTGTAAATATGACTTGAGGTGAATGGTGACATTTGATTGGGTGACAGCAAGGCAAAACAAAAAAACAACAAAAATCGTCCACTGTCTGAGTGCAAAGTTTGCATCGGTCCATACTAGTTTGATATGATCACAGCAAGCAGGGAGCATTTCTGTAATGGGAATAATTAAGAAGCAAGATTTCCCCGAGCAGTAAATTCAACCCAAATCAATAGCTAATGCCCAAAGTACAGCTGCCCCATTTCTTTAATCCTAGCAGACAATTAGGTTTTGCTTTTTGTTGGCCTTTCTGTTTTTTAATGTCATACTGGAGGGACCTCTTTGAAAAGTTTAACATGTCAGATTGTAAGCCCATCACAAACAATCCTTGAACTTATATTGCTAGCTTTTTGAAAGTAGAGTTGATTATATCAGTGTGATTATAACTGATAATTTGTATTTGTATTACTTTGGACTGCTGACATCAGACGGTTTGTTGCTGTGTCTTGCCAGCCGACGGGCTTTTTGCAATTTGTGATGCCAAGCGGGAGATATCGGAGCCAACAAAAATTCCCACACATCCTGCTTGTAATTAGCACTAGGAGGCTGACATGCCCATTTTTTTCCCAGTTGGCTGCTTATATTCATGGTAAATTCGATATGACGTGAACGTGGTATTAACATCAGAGTGAAGATGTCAGCAGAGAGGCTAGTCTTATGCCAGGTCCCTTCAATTCTATTCAATTCAGTTTTTAATGGGATTTTTAGGGCTGTAATCTGCCTTAGAATTTGCGAGCACTGACATATCTCTGTCAATTATGGATGCCATTTTAGTCTGCTTCTTCGGTTTAAAAAAATCTTTCTCTTTGCATCATAATATGCAAAGTATAATTTTTAGATCATGTCTCTATCTAATTCAAATGAATGTAATACTACGATGGCAAAATAATACACACTGTAAAGTAATTTATTGCAATATAACATGACTAAGCACAACCAATAGTCCAGTGAAGCTATTTAGAGGACAAATATTTGAAAAATCTACTCAAGTAGGTGGAACGGCGTAATGGCGGCATGTCTCTACCTACCTCTGCAAATGATGCATTTCAGTGTTTATGAGTATTCAGCTGGGTGATTTAACAGGAGCAGCCTGTTACAGGGCAATAGATGGTGGCCTCTCTCTCTCTCTCTCTTTCTCTCTCTCTCACACAATCGCTCCCTCACAAGCACACACATATTCACAAACAGACTTTACTAGCTAGTTGTCCTTGATGTGTCTCATAAAGACAGGCTGAGGAGGCCAGGATAGTTTCAGGCAGTAAAAGCAGCCTGTGAAATCACATCGCATGTGAAGTCACAACAGATGGCTACAACTGCTACATCCTCACTGAATATGACACAGAGAAGGACACTATGAACATGAACACACAGTCAGCGGCTATACGCTTCCCTGAATGAGGACACAAAGTCTTGTTAAAGACAAGGTTGCATATTGAAAGCTATACTCAACAGCTGCTTATTGTGCTGTAAAGTGAAGAAATTAAAATAACATTAAATAAATGAAACATTTAAAAAAAAATGACTAGACCCAGTAGGGGGCAGAATTAATCCAGAAAAAAAAGATGAGGAGAGAGAAAGGGATGGGTGGAAAAAAAAAGTACCTGGCTACATAACAAGGTATTCTTAAGCAAGGAAGGAATGTCACATTGTGCATGCTATTACACTCTCATGATTAGAGGACATATAGATGGTATAGATGCAGTTTGTGGCAGCTTTTATCTCTATGGTAACATAATAGGTTTTCTTCAGACATTTAAAAAGAAACGAAAACATACAATTCTTCTGATGAAGAGTTGAGGAGGGGGTGAATGCTCTCCTAATTGTTACTCTGGAGGGTTACGCCAGAAAAAAAAAAAAGGAAAAAGAGGATAAAGCACAGGATGAAGAGGACCAGAGATGGCTGAAATGAAACAACAAACCCACTTCACTTAATTATCTTAAGTGAATTAGCCCAGTCATCGGGATTCTGCAGCTGAATATGCATTGGGCAAATAATGGTTGTGGGGACGATGAAAGCACCTTAATGGCCCTGTCTGTTTTCAAGTACCAGTGCCTTCCGACACCCTCCACATGGCCACAGCAGGAGAGCAGCACTTAAACCCCCTGACTAAATAGGGATGCTAGTGGTGATTTTAAGGAAGAATGAAGAAACCACAATTCTCTACCTCCCCTACATCCCTGTATATGCTAATCTTACTAGATAACATCTGAAGATTTGATTAAAATTCAAATGAAATTTGGGAAATTAACTTAATTATATAGAATTAATAAAAAGAAGTTAATACCATTTTCTGATACTTGAACACTGTTAATTATTGTTTGCTAAAGGAGGCATTTACCCTCTGATTTGCTCACACAAATGCACACATATTGGTATTCAAAATCCATTCCCCTACTCTTGATGAGCTTACACTGTCTTTGCATGTCAATCAAAAAAAAAAAAAAAAAAAAAAACCCTCAGAGAAAAAAAACAATCTAAAACAAAACAGGGACAGAGACAAAGTCACTGGAATAATTTCTGTATTGTTATATCTTTCCAAAAAAGCAAGCAGTTTCCCTCCACCTAAGGACTGAGCGAACTCTAAATAATAGAAAGGTGAAAGAGGTGATGTCAAAATTGGTGACAGTGTTAGAGAGAGGTTCAGAAGTGAGATGAGAAATGATGCTGGACCTTGACACAGAAAGAAAAAAATAGCTGTAATGGATGAGATTAGGTCTTCCTCCTGAAAGGTTGAAGAAAAAAAAAAAAACATCCTAAAAAACAGGGGGACTTTGCGGACATCCCATGTCTGATTCAAGACCTCAGTTATCCATTATTACCTGCATTTGATTACCACCCCTCTCATGTTTCTTCTCTCCACCTCCTCTGAGCTCAGTAACTCTCAGGGAGCTTAGAGCAACAAAGAGCAAGAGGAACACAGAGAAACAGAGACAGAGAAAAAAGCATAAAGTTAAGAAATTGAACAGTAATTCTACTGTGGACACTGGAGTCACTATTTCCTGTGAAATAACTACATACAGACTTTGCTTGTGTAAATATTTGAATGTAATGAAAAGTCTAAAGGAGATAGAGGCTATTAAAATATGTGATTCTGATTTTCATTTATTAAGCAGCCATGAGCCATTTGGTGAGTGCATTTATGGCTCAAGAGTGACAGCAGGGAGATTGAGATAAAAGAAACAAGTAATAGGAAGACCTGGAATAGTAATAGACTTCCTTTAATGAAATGTTTGTACTCCCAATTCAAATTTTCTGTTTCATTACTGCTCTCAAGGTCTCTTACACAATGCCATCACCATCACTCTTGTTTGCTTTCCCTCCTCTGTCTTTATGTGTCTCATAGTTCTGCAGCCCACACGTGTTAATTGATTAGTTAATTATAGTTAAATACTCTACTGTAGCTTTTTACCCATGCAATCACGACAATATGAAGGTGACTCTTTCAAATATGAATTCATCAAATCAATATGCTTCCAAACACCAGTGCAGGTTTGACAGGAGGCAGCGCTGCATCTCCCAGCATAAAAAAGAGACTTTGTTGGGAAGCATCCACCCTGCAGAAGTGTCCTTGAACTAAACACTAAATCCCCAACACCCCCAAGGGATTGCTTTATTGTAGTTGATTCAGTGGTAACTATCCTGCAGAGGGGCAAATAATTAACCAATAAACTATGCAATTAGAGAACGATGACAGAGAATATTTTACTCACAAAGTGACTGGCCTGCCTTGCTATCTTCACCTAGTGGAAATGTTGGCCCTTGTAACCATTTTATGGAGATGTATCATTAGATGTTGAGATGAAAAGCAACCAAAATAAATGTATAGAGCCATTTAGAATATTAAAGTCCACATTTCCTTTTTTTTTTTTGTACAAACCCAGAGTTTGAGGGTTGAGGGTTTTTTGTTTGTTTTTATTTTAAGATGATAAGCCTGGGACACATTTTGGCAATTGTGCCATCTCACTTGCTGTCAGCTTCAAAAACATTCTGACATAATGTGTCAACAAACAGATTAGCTTGATTTAATGGAGGTCAAGGCGACTCCTTGAGAGGCTGTCTAAGCAAACAGGAGCAGTAGTATTTCATTTATTTTTCCCGTTCTTTACTCAAAATAGAAACTTCTCAAATACATCCCTACATGTTCTAACCCGAATCCGATCCGAAATATGTGACTTGACATCATGAACAACCCATGGAACAACCTTAGCAACAACCTTAGCAACAAAGGCTACGAAACAGACATGGTTTGCGGGCATGCACTCACAATCTGATGTCATCACGAGGAGGAAGTAGAGGTAACTTTGCAAATAGAGCATTCAGAGCAGGCTGAAGCCCTGGTTATGGGGCTTTTTTGACTTTCAGGGGACATTTTAACATATGTTCACCTCAAGTTTTGGACCTTTGACCTTGTTTAACGTAGACATTAAGCATCATAACAGTATAAAAATAACAAAAAAATCACAAATAACATGATATGTCCCTTTTCATCTTTGGCATTGCTCATTACCAAGCATCTAGGAGGTACCAAAAATCAAGGCGTTCCGGAGCACTATTCATTGCTTCATCTCGTCTTTAATCCATGCATGGTCTAATTACAATTAACTGTTACACCACTTGGTTCTATGTAGATAAAGTCAGTAGTAGTCATTTTAATGTGACAATATAAGAAGGTAATTTAACAAGAATGTTAACTTTAATCAAACACCTCTCTATACATGTAGGGTTGTTCACACTACACTCTACTGTTCCATCTCTGTTACTGTTGAAGCTGTGAACCCCTTTAAACCCCAAAAGACGAGTGTGTGCGTAAGTGAGGGAGATGATAGTCTTGTTGCCCCGGGGCAAAGTGTCTTCAAGTTCCTCTTGTTTACAAAGCTTTTTTGTGAGAGAAATATCTTTCAAGCAGAGACGGATATTACAAAGCTAAAAGACAAACATGCATGCCCACAGACACATGCATGCTCTCACTCCACACACACACACGCACACACACAGACCAAAGGCTGACTTCATAGACTTGTTTCTGCCTGTTGGGATTCAATTAAAGAAACTTAAATGATACCAGGATGACTGCTTCATAGCCTAATGGGCTGAGCTTTACACATCTCCTCCTTTTCCCTATTATATTTCATTAATAACACATCGCCTTAAGTGGGGGGATGGGGTGGCACACGGGGAGAGACAGATGGAAGCAGAAAGGGAGGAAAGGACAAACGTGCTGAAAATAAATGCTGGAGAGGATGTTTAAATAGTTCATAAACAAAAACACTTGAAAAAAGCACTTGATTGTTGGTTGCATCATGAGCGACTCAAGCTTCCTTGAGGCTGCCGTCACTACAAAAATATATTTAAAAAAAAAACGTGAAATGTAAAATTCGCACATGCACATTCACAACTTTCTTTTTTCTTTTTTCTTTTTCTCCCTCTTACTTATAGACATATTTTAAATACACACTCACAAAATAGTTCCCAGTGTGAAACTGTAAAGAAGACCAGTTATCATCATATTTGTGATAGTGTTAGGGACACTCTCCACAGCAGTAGTATCCCTTCCTATCTGAATACACATCTAATAAGATACTGGCCAACAAGGATCACATCATTATAACACTGTCTCTCATATTATTGAAAGTTCCATAATTTGAAAGCAGTGAACTGAGATTTCTATTATTGTGTTACCCTGGAGAAGGTAAGCGTGTCTTCATTTAATACCAGACTATCTCTCTATTAGTGAAGGACAAAAGCAGAGAGATGAGATGAAAATATAAAAGGAAGACATCTTTATAACAACGCTGCTACTTATCTCTCCCATCTCTCTTTACCCCCTCTTTCCTCTCTTTCAAACTCTTTCGATTCCCTCGGTTGCTTTGTAATGAAGTTATCCCACTGTAGAGTTCTCAGCCCGAGCCGTCTTAAGACAGAGGAGGGATGGAGGGAGCAACAGATTCACAGAGAAGGAGGAGTATCAAAGACGATGACAAAAAAAAAGTCTGGGAAGAAGTGAGGGGGGTGGGGAATAAGGGAGAAGACAGCGATGGAAGTAGAGATGTGACAATATGGAAGAATTTAAAAGACACATTTGAGCTGCCTGACTGTAATCACTGTAATATATTCAACAATCCCCAGTTATATTATTAACTCGTGCTAATCAGTGCATTACCTAGAAAATATATCTTTTTGAAGAAATGGCAATTACAATCCATTGCTGGTCTGTCTACTATTTGTCATACTAGTGAACATTTAAGAAGTACTACCAGATACAGTAATGGCTTGGGAGATACAGTCCACATTTATCAACCCCAGTCATGAAAGACAATCAATGGAACATTAACATGCTGTGAGATGCTGCACTGAGACCTTACGGTAATGAGTACATTTTGGTCACAATGTCAATCTGCCATCACAGAAAGGGATACAGGTTAATCAGATGTGCTCTCTCTTAGGAAAAATGAAGAACTTTGCTTCATCTACAACCACATGGTGGAACTCAGTTCAGTTCAGGCAGGTGACATGAGCAACAGAGAGCCATTAATTCTGCACTCAGCGATGAGTCAATCAAAAAACCATGAAGGACCTAGGCACTTTGTCAGATCCCGTTGTGACAGCAGTTGAAGAGGTAATCATGAAGTCTGTCAGTCACTGTGAAACAGATACACAAATACAGTAGTAAAGGAAGTGAAGACTGCCATAAGTAAGAACATGAAAGACAGGTACTCAGAACCTGGCCTTCAACATATCCTCCATATACTGTACAGTTACTCAAAATCAAAAAATCAAGATTGTGTCATTTTTGAATGTTAGAAAAAAGAGATATCCAGTAATATTTACAGGATAGTCTGGAAAAAAATTGTAGAGATACTGTAGGCCCACCTAATACATTAACTTGACTTTGGGTAGTTCAGTTTCCTGACAAGTCACCAAATGGATGCAGATGAGGATTATACCACAACAAAGCAAAGCCTCGGCCAAGTGCCGTATGAAAATAATTCCTCTAATGTCTACTACAATGTTTTTTTTTAACTCGACAAACCTTTTACCATTTGTCAGTGGTAATTAAGAGTAATAGTAATTAAGATATGCTTTACCTCCAACACATGCCATAATGTCCAGTACACTGACCAAGATCAAAGCTCGATTGGCTATAGTGAACTGAATTATAAATATTTAACACCCCCACCTGGGGACTAGGAAACTCTGGGCATGCAGATTTGGCTTGAGAAGCAAATGTGTATTTGTGAGTAGAAAGTAGGGAGGGTCCTTGCAAGACAACCACACCTTTTGGGACAGGAGCTCTAACTGAATATGATAGTTGGATCTATGTGACAACAGACAATAAGTCCTCCAAATTAAATGGCAAAAGTTATCATGCGTAACTGCCCTTAAAATGACACATAGACGCATTTTCTGTTCTAAAAATGCTGTCTTCCTGCCCATATTGACAGCCTTTAATACATGAATATAAACATATGTCATTTGAGGGCATTTGCTGAAACAACTAATGCTGTCGTTTTTCTTGGGAGGATAGCCGCCAACAGATGCTCTGCTCCACCCACTACTGGAGCTGGGAGTAGTAAGGTTTGTTCCTTTTGGCAGCTGAGACCTTTTGGTGGCCGGGGGCGGACCTTTGCTCCAAGCCAACTGGCATGGTGACTCACTGGTTGGGTGGTGGCTAACAGGCAGGGAGCCCAAACTCACAGATGGATGTTAGTGGGATGACAGGCTTACAGGCACCCATGGGTTTTTGGACTTCACATATTTCCGAATGATGCTATACTATGTAGGGATTGATGTTCCTACTGCCTCTGCTCAAATTTTTCCTTGGTGGCTTCAAGTGACTGCCCAAATAGACCCACAGGAGAGACTGACTCAGACAAGTAAGTGACTTGTAGTGACTTGTAAGTATTGTGCCACCACTGTGCATTCCCCTGCTGAGGGAGAATGCTGCACAGTGGGGCTTGTTGAGAATGTAATCAGACGCTATCTTGACCTCGGTGAGCAGGGCAGTCAACAGACTCTCTGGGGTAGCTGCGCCCAAGGTCTGTCATAGCTTGATATATCTGCAAGAACTTTTCTTGTGTTGAGAAAACTTCTTTACCACTCTTCTACGGTTCACTCCTGTTTTTCTCCCACCTGCTACACCTCATGGGCAATGCTTTGGGTGATCACTAGATGCAGCACTGGAGAAGCTCAAGGAAAGTTCCAGAGAGAAAGGAGCCACAATGAGGCATCATGTTGCTTGAATTATGAAGATTCTTTTTCCTCATCATTGCTTTCATTTATTGTATTGTTAGCTTTGCTTGAAAAAAGATTCAAGCTCCATTTATCGAGAGCAGTAGGGGAGAATGGGGTAAATCGAGCCAGTGGGTAAAATGAGCCACCCCCTGTATCTATGTAACCATAAACAAAACTAATCATGTGACCACAAATTAAGGAAGTATAGTTCACATTACTCAATCCATCTTGGACTCAAGCACATAGAGAAAGTGGTCAGCAAAACAGAGCCAAAAAGAAGATTTTTGTCATGCCAAGTGAATTCATCATGTTAATCAAGTTATCCATCTTGTATCTTAAGTAAAACAGATTGTTTTGGACATTATAACATGTTAATTTAAGTCAGTGTAAGCTACAAAACAAGATCATAAACTTGGCATAATTGTGGATCTGAGCCACTGTGTCAAACAGGAGACTGTGGGGTAAAACATGCCAGTGATGTTGCGCCAAGTTGAGTCAATGGCTCAATTTACCCCCAAAAGTTTAAATAGGCTACAGTACATATGTACAGAATAACTTATGCATTTAAGTATTATTTTCTGATATTCTAGAGACTTGAGACACTGTTCATGTTAATGTTTGATCACTTTGTTAAGTGTTAGTGTTGATGAATAAATACCTAATTGTTGATTAATGTTAAGTTTAAGCCACACACAAACATGCTGTACACACAGAAAGGTGACAAATCAAAAGAAAAACCAACATAAAGAGTCTTAGTAAGGTGTTGGGCCATCACGTGCCGACGAACAGCTTCAATGTGCCTTGGCATTCATTCTACAAGTCTCTGGAACTCCTCTGGAGGGATGAACATCATTCTTCCAAAAGATATTCCCTCATTTGGTGTTTTGATGATGGTGGGGGAGAGTGCTGTCTAACACATCAGTCCAAATCTCCCATCAGGTGTTCAATTGGGTTGAGATCTGGTGACTGTGAAGGTCATAGCATATGAGTCACATCATTTTCATACTCATCAAAGCGTTCAGTGACTCCTTGTGCCCTGTGAATTAGGGCATTGTCATCCTGGAAGAGACCACTCCCATCAGGATAGAAATGTTTCATCATAGTATAATAATATAATGGTATAAACAACTTTGTACTGATTTGTAGTGACCCTTCCCTCTAAGGGGACAAGTGGACCCAACCCATGCCAGCAAAATGCCCCCCACAGCATAATGGAGCTGTCGGATCCCCTCACTGTAGGGGTCAAACATTCAGACCTGTATCAGTTTTTCCTTTAATTTGTCACCCGACTGTATACACAAAAGCACATTTACACACACATTCTTTCTGTAGCTAACACACAAAGATCACAGTTTAATCTTTACTGAAAATGTTTAGGTAACAACAACAGGACACAAAAATATAAAATAATTTTACTTAAAAGTATGTTAAGTAAAAGTATGTTTTTGCCTTTGTTAAATTGATGGCTTTAATGAAGTTCAAAATTATCTCAGAATTGTTTGATTTTGTGTCATCTTTAACACAATTTAAATAGAGCACTCAATTTACCCCATCTCGATGCTCATTTTACCCTTACCTTGGGGCAAGTTGTGCCAAGTTGTGCTGGACTAACATTTTTGATGTGTCATTGTTCTAAAACCATAATAACTAGAAAACTTGTTTTAATTTCCATGGGTACACAACAACCTGAGATATATATATATATATAGTAACTATTAATTGAAGCAAATACACTTTTATTCTGCAGTAAAATCATCAAATGTAAAAAAGTGGCTCATGTTACCCCGTTCTCCCCTACCATCACCAAATACTTTGGTTCTTGAACCTCCCTCCCTCTTGTCTTGCTTTCCCCCTCTTTTCTCCTAAAAGATGTAGTTAACATACAATCACCTCAATTAAAATCCAAGCCATGCACCCAGCTAAATACAAGAACATATGACAAACATAAACAGTGTGTGTTTGATGAACATACATGCATGTTCAGATGCAGATGCCAAAACAAGATGAACAAGAGAAAGGGCAGGATACAAGCTGTCTGCTGCTTTTCATGAGGAGAATAACACACACACACACACACACACAAATACACACGGTGTGAGCAGTCAGAAGTGATTAAAGTCTCCCTAATTGCAGTCTAAAAATGGTGCTTTGATTTGCCACAAAGCCTTTTTTACTGTTATTGCTGAAGACGCAAGTTCTGCCCTAAGGTGTTTGATTCCCTCTCTCTTTATGCTTGCCTTTAAACACAATGAAACAAAACAGTTGTTTTTAAGGCAACTTTGTGAAACAATGCAATTACTGCTAATGTAGCTTTGTGTCCGACAACAACAACAACGCCTTATCTCAACATGAAACTTTATAAGATAAAAACCAGCTCCTTTGCAACTTACAACGTCTTGACAAAGCAAGGACAAATTCTAAGTGAATTGGAAAGTCAGAAAAGTTGAAGTTAAAACAAAAGGAAAAGTGCCAAGAAGGTACGCAAAAGCAAACATCCAAGTCATTATGTTGGTTTGCTTTGTCTGGTTGTCACAAAATAGGATTTACCATTGATTGGTAAAGGAATGAACCTGTGTTAGCTGTACACAAAGATGTCAAGACTTTGCATAAAAGCAGTCACACACACACACATACACACTGCATATCAGATGTTATAAGTACACCTATGGTATCAGCACACACAGATACAAATAATTACTGCTCAATCCCTCTTTGTCTAAGGAACAAAACTAACCACATGCAGGGGCAGACAGACCGAAGTGAGAGTGCAGAGGGGAAATGTTTGACAGACAAAATCATTGTGGTTCTATTCTCTCTCTAAGACAGTTATTTAGAAAGCCCCGAAAGCCTCAAGATTGCTACAGTAATGCCACAATGGGTTGTGATTGATCGAAATGGATGCTCTAAATTGTATAATGAGTGTGAGGTGATGGCATCATGATCATGGTAAAGAGACCAGACAGCACTTGATTTTCCACTCTGAGAGCTTATCACTTCAAGTCATATCATCTATTGTAGGAGCAAAATCCATCCCCTCACATCTGAACTGCTCACACTGATAAAGACAAAGAAGAAAGGGAGAGACAGACAGGCAGTATCATATCATATGTGTGTCTTGTTTAACGCTAGCATAAAACATTCAGATTTTCCAGGACTATCTGTGTGCATGAAACAATGTATTGAAACCATGTATGATTGTGGTGTTTGTTGTCAGCCGATGACATTAAAGTACATTTTGGACTTACTTGATGTGTGTGTAAAGGTGGAATCACTATCTATTGGTAAAAAGAGGTTAAGAAAACGCTTATGATTAGTTGCATCATTACGATGAAGAAGAATATTGCTTTGTAATCTTCAAATTTCCTGTCAATCAGTGGCTGGATGATTACAAATAACACAGTAAGTGAATATTGCATTTTGGGTAAAATAGAGGTAAAATAAGACTGGTGACACTGAAAATTCATCCAAATCTTTTCATATAAGCTCATACAAATGAATTTATTTCTCTCTACAGGAACTCCTCTTGTTTTGCAGCAGACCTTTGTTGTAATGAATCAACAAAGCTGTGATGAGGTTTGTATGAGCTTTGAAGCTAATTCACATTTCCACTGGAGCTGCTCTGTTGTTGTTTGAAAGATTCAAACACCTACTTATTAGACATGGCAATGATAGTCAGAAAAATGAAAAACTGACTTGTGTTGAATTTGAAGTTAAAATGCAACAAAATTATAAAATATATGTGTATATATCATTTGCCTTATATGTTTTGCTATTCTAGCAAGTGTGATTCTGAATTTCTCTGACAGACAGTGAAATAAACAAGAAGAGAAGGAAATGGAGCCAAAGTAAGTACACAGAGAAAGACTGAGTGAATAAGAGATTAAAAGAGATTCTGAATGAATGATAGTGAAATAAAAATAGACAGAATAATAGAAAACAGCCACAGATAGAAATTGAGAGCGAATGGGTGGACAGCAAAAGATCGACTGACTGACAGAGGGTTGTAATGCAAAGATAGGAGGCAAAGGAAGATACAGGGAGAGTATGAGACGAGTGAGACAGAGAACGATAACGACACAGTGCTATGAGCATATGTGAGAAAACACAGAGAGAGGAAGACAGAAGATGGAAATATAGAGGCAGCAAACACATGAGCAAGACGTCCTCCCTCCCCTGTCGGGTGAGGAGACCGGTGTAAATGAGATCGACTCATTTCCAACACATAGACACAACCATCCACCCCCATCAGTTTCGGACAAACACGCCCCCTTACACACTCAAGCGCATGAGCACACACAAGCAATCACACACCAGCCACAGCAACCAGAGATGAAAGGAATCAATAGATTATAAGCAGACATCTGAAGAGTCCAGTCTACTCCCGGGAGGATCAACCATAATTGGTCCAGACAAACAGCCAAAGGACAACAACAATAACAAAGCTTCTGTGCACACCGAATGCAGCAATTAATAAATCTGAACAGGAGCAGCAAATTAAATCCATGAACAAATATCGACAGGGCTTTGAACACATCTCCATTATTCGCAGCCTATTGTTGTGGTCTGCCGGTTTCAGAGACGATGTCTGCGCCAATATTTGCATATCTAAATGAGTGACCGTCACATCTGCATGTATGCCAGGCTAGGTATTTGGTGTTCATTTGCTTTTTGCTGGTTTGTAGCTCATTAGATGTTGGTTGATAAACAAATCCAGGGTCTAGCTTTCATATCAGGCTGGAGGGTGGTGATGAAATGAAAAACTGTGGGACCAAGAATGCTTAAACATGGGATTTAACTCTCTAGAGCTTTTGTTATTCACATGAGATATATCTAGGTGTATATGTCTTCATGTGTGTGTGTGTGTGTGTGTGTGTCATCTGTAATAGATGAAGAGATGGAAGCCTTGTTGCACCCCTCTGGTTCCAGGTTCGAAGAAACAAGTATTTGGTCCATTTAATTGATTTAGTCCATCAGCAGTATTACTGGAGGCCTGACTGAGGACCACATCCAACAGCACAGTGATCCCTTAAGGTTGGGTTACTCTAATCAAGTTTATCAGATGTTCATGTGTGCCAAAACGACCAAATTAGAAAACAGGACAGAAAATCAAAGGGTGCTGGTGTGTGTCAAGGTGTGTTTGTTTATGAGTTGTTTTCTTTCAGTTTTTCACATTAAAACAGTGAGGCGCTGCAGTACAAGGGCCAATGAGCCTGTCTACTAAGCAGGCTTGTTAAACAGAGGCCAATTATAGGAAAACCTCACACTGAATTTCCATACATTTCCCAAGATTCCTTTCTCTGTCACTTTAATGATGTCATAATCAGGCGAGCTGACTGAAAAGCAAGTGGAATGGAATTATCAAAAGAAAGGAATATGTGGCGAGTTGGCTTTGCTGCCATTGTGTTCCAGTGGCCAACCGTGGTTCTTATGGTGGCCTAAAAAGTTAGCAAAGCAACTTGACACTAATCAATAGGCCCCAAAATTCAGAAGCAGTCCAGGGAGGGAAAAAAAAGGGTTTTGGAATGTACACTGGGTGAGTGTATTTCACTGAAAGAATAAGTGCTATCTTGGAGTCTATAAACCTGTTCTCATAATGCATCCATGGACAAAATCAGGTAAGAAACATGTGTATTACAATATGTAGTCTTGGATTTAAAAGCACCTTGGTATTTAACAAAAGTCAACTAACATAAACTTTATATTGAATTAAATATTAATTCATGTTATTGCTTTCATTTGTATGAAGACAAATTCTTCATTCAAAAGTTACATAAAGTACAGTAGACTTGCCTTAATCAATTATAAACTAAAACATTTAGTGTTATTTGGGGCAGGTGGGGAGTGAAAGAGAAATAGAAAAGAGAACTAAGAGAACTAATAAAGAAACAGGAAGGTATAGAGCAAGTTTTAGACAAAAACACTGCATGTCCACAAAGTCAGTGCTTCATTCATTTTCTATGGCGCTGTTCAAGGCTGTGCTTTGATATGACATTAAAGATTAGACTCCTCTGTTTCTGTCCCCTCTCTGCCTTTGTGAGAAAGCTGTTCACAGTCACAGATAACTTACTGCAATGTCTTAAATTGAGGGAAAGAGTGACTCACAATAAACCTTTGAGTTATTTGGATGCTGACAGTGATTATCTTGAATTTCTTCCATCTGTGGCATGCTGCCTCCAAATCAAACATGCTCAAATGAAGACCCATTAAAATACCCTGACACATAAAAATGTTTTGTTAAATTTTGATAACAATCACAAATTGGGAATGATGACTAGTTTTAAAGATAGCTGGCAGTTTGAAACATGCCTACGCAAATTGCAGTAGGTGACCATGAACAGTCGGTACCTGTCTGAGACAACTGTGTCAAAGGTTACATACAGTATATTGCCAAAATATTTATATGGTTTTATATGACAGAGTAGGCTCTGCATTCCAATGTCCCCAAACAGCAGTGTAGGATTTAGCAGAACAGAATCACATAATATTGAGATATAGGATACACAAAATGCACAAGCTAAGAGATGCCACTGACAAGTGTGATAGTACAAAAAAGGAAAAGACAGAAGCTCAGTGGCAGAAGGAGAAATAAATCGACACAGACTGTACTGCAGCATGTATCAGGTAGGAACAAGACATGAAAAAATGTAAAATTGACATAAAACATGTACATTTGAACATCTACAATTCCACAGTCCTCTGATAAAGATTATGTGATATGATAGAGAGCTCCATAATAAAATGGACCTTGTGGTGAAATTATTTCCTCAACTAAACATGTTTGATTTTACGGCTGGAAAGTGGACAAAATCCTGAATGTGAACCTGCAGTCTGTTAATGATATACAAAATATGAACACAGTTTGCATCCCACGACTGTAATCTGCAAATTATTTATTAAATGTGTGATGAAGTCTTTCACAGTTCATTAGAATTTCCTCTAGAGTGTTCGCCACCGTCAGTCGGCTTATCTGTTACCATGCGCCACGATGAATTAATTGAACGAGAGAAAGACAAAAGGGCAAACTGGTAGGTGTGTAAATTCCATGTCACTTATGTAAAGGAAAGTGCTAAAGCATCATAAAACAGAGCTTTATTTATGTGATCTATTAATTAAATTTCCTGCTTTAAGCTTCTGATCTACAAGAACTGCTGTTTTTTTTTAAAATGTATCTTGCCCACTCTCATATTTGAGTGACACTACTTGAGAGTTAAGAAATGATGAACAACAAAACAAAGAGATTTTGTACCTTTGCGATCTAATTTGCTGTGAGAGTGATGTCTCATCTCCACAAATAAACACGAAACTTATAACCTATTATTATCAACATTGTGCAAATATTATGATAGTCTTCATGAAATTTCAGAGCGACAATGTCCCCTTGAGGGAATGCAGAGGACTGATGAAACTGGTGGGTAGCGCTGAGGAATAAAACACTTGAACACAATGAATTAACAAATTAATGACTTGAAAAAAAATCAATCATTTCACATCACCTATTAAAAATGTGAAAAAAAGATTTTGACAGCCATAATAAACAAGTAAATAAATAAATAATGGAGGTAACAAAGCCAAAAAGTATACATAACTGCAGGCAACAGAAAGATAATAGGCTCAATCTGTCTTTCTTTCTAGAGCCTTACACCACAAGGCTACGTGATAATCTAACATAACTTTAATAAGAGGAAATTATGAATACATTGTGATTAGAAGTATCCTTTCATTGTAATATCCCCAAAAAACAAGTGTGTTGCGTCTTGAGGCTTCTTTGAACATGATGCTGAACCTCTTCCTCTAACTCACACACTGAACCCTCACATGAAATGCCGATACACACTCTCATTTCTTAATTGTTTTCACTTGCTAGATAATACACATGACCATAATTTATTTGATGATATTGTGCCAAGAGACTGTAAATATAATCTTCAAGATTTAACTGTTACAAACAACACAAAACATTCAACTGCATTTTAATGTCCTTACGTTTAATTGCTCAGTGTGTGTTTTTGTTAAACGTGAGTTGGGTAAGCAACATGTTAACTTCTTCTAAGATCTTAAAATTACACCACAGTTGTCTTTTTTTTTTTTTTTTGATCTGATGTCATGGCTGAACAGTTCAGTGTTTTCTGACAGAGAAATTTCCTCTTGTGTGCATGGTTAAACAAATGTTCAAACATAACATGTGACCTTTGTTTTGATTTGCTCCAGACTTGATCTGAAGGTCAGGGAGGCTAATCACAGAGACTAACTGGTACCATTCCAGTGATGCAGAAATATTACTTTGACACTGTGTGAATATAGCGTTTATAAACCTTGTCATTACAGCTTTGATATTTGCTCTGATTTGTCCGGTCAGGATAATAGTAAATGCAGCCTATGTAATGGAAAGGAGAGGTGGGCCATAAAACCACTGATCCTTTTAACCTTTCCCATCTTTGGCAAATGACATTGATCAAAGGAAAAGACCATGCGCTTATGCATTTAAAGAGGAACAGGTTGAGAGAAATTAATATAGACAGAGCTATTTACTCATTACCCCTCAGTGCTAAGACCCTGCAAGCTATTTCATGATATAACTGCCCTTAATACCTCCTTTTTCCTGTCGGCTTCAATCCTCCACCTTCCCTGGTTTACTCGCTCATTCGCCCACCTCCCCACCCCTCCCACCATTCTGCCGCCTCTATTCAGTCTTTTCTCTGGGAGACGTTTAAAGAACTCCACTGAAATACTAAGCAGCCTACTTAAAAGGAAAAATACTTCGCCAGGTTTACCATTATGTTCCTTATTAGGCCTAGTCCTCAAGACGTTTTCTAGTCGCCCATGATGGCTTGGACAGGACTCATTATTGTTCCTTTCCTCCTCTTGAAGAATAGTGTGAAAAAACCACACACATACATAAGCATGTGCATGTTCATGCTTGTGCCTGCAGAAAAAAACACATGGAAACATAATAACATCTCGCCCATGCTGTAGTAACCCACATCAAATTCAAAATATTTATTTAACCATTAGCTGACAATGTTTTGATCCAGAATAAATATTCCTCCTTTTTTTTTTTTTTTGCTTGAGGAAGATCAATTTTGAATTGAAACTTTACCTGCTTATGGTTAAATAAAAATGGATTGGGGTTGTTGTATCAATGTAACTATTGACCTTGATTTTTAACACCCTTGCACCCACTGTACTGTCATGTGTGCGCACTTTTCTAACAACTCCATTTCTGCTCAAACAACTGGATAACAGATAAGGGTGCAGACGGCTACATTAAGCACGCAGCTTTGTGTGTTTGTGTTTGTGTCTGTTTGGGATTCTAAATGAGAGTTTGGGTTATTTTGAATTTAACTGAACATCCATCCTCTCACCTCAAGCTCCCCGTCTCTCTAGAGATGAATTTGTTTTTTTTTCTTCCCATTACTATTATGTATTTTCTAAGGGCTTTTTTTCTGTTTCAGGATTAACTGCAAATGTGTTTACAGTTAGATTAGCTATCCTGTCACATTTGCTCTCTGTGATTTAGTGGCTTACTCTCTCTATGTGTGTGTGTGTGTGTGTGTCTGTAATGAGCTGTTGTGTGTGTTTGTTCTTGGGAGAGGGTTAAGGTGATTTAGTGGCAGTCGAGCAGAATGCAGACCGACCTGGGCAGGCAGAGGCTCAGACAAAACTGTAGTGCTGACACAAAACGATAACCATTTAGTTATTGTCATGTCTCTCGCTATTGCACAGTTTTTCAAAAGAACTACAACAAATTAAACACTGCCTCGGTTTGGGGTTTGCACACATGAGGGGAATGAGCAAGGAGCGGAGTAAAGAGCTCCCTCTTTTCCTGGAGGAAGAGTAGGGGGCACAGCAGAGAGGCTGGCGTGATTGAGAGATAACAGCAGTGACCCTGAGTTAATTGGCAATTAGAGAGCTGCCAACATTATTGTTAAAGGGTGTAATTAGGATTCTCTCACATAAATGTGTGTTTGTGCTTGTGCCAGGTCTGTGTCCATGACATGTACATATATAGAAGGCGCAGTTTTCAGTTTCTCACATGACCCTGTTTTTTTTTTTTCCTCCCCCAATCATCTGTGTACCCAACTGGCTCTCTCTTGTGCTTTTTTCATTTTTTCACTTGTACCATCTTTCTCTGTCATGGCAACAGCACACAAATGTAGATAAACAGCATTCATTTTTCTAGGGTGCTTACACCATGGGAAACTGTAAAAACATGTTGTGCTAAAGGGATACACTGCATTTCCTCACATTTCTCATGTGTTTTACCTGGATGATGTGATTGCAGAAACTGGTGTAGCAGTTATTCTTGATAACAGCCATTAGCTGGCTACAGTTGTGCCCTGGATTGAGAAGTTACCAAAAAAGAACATGAGTGTCCACTTCTTGCATGTAGCGCATGTGTGTGTATGTGTGACCTTTTTTTCCTGATTGTAGCAGGTCATTTTTTCACCTTGCAGTGCTGAGAGAGGGATGAAGAAAGAGGAGGAGATAAGTGAGGGAAAGGTACAGAGAGCGAGGTGTCTCCACTTTGAAATCCATCTTTCCAAGGATGGATTCCCTACTGAGAGCCTCAGGCTTTGTCCTCCTTTCAGCCCCCTTTTCTTGTGTGGGTGCGCATATGTGTGTGTGTGTGTGTGAGCATGTCAGGTATAGTCAGTGGTTTTAGTCCTGCTATCAGCCCCCGGTGTCAGTCTAGTCTGCTATCAACCCCATACCCCCACCCCTACCCCTCCATCCCTCTACTCCCCACATACTGTCAGAGGGCCCCTCAGGACAGTCCATGAACCTCTCAGCACTGTTTTTTGAGAACTGAGCTCAAAGCCACAGCTAAGCCTGTGCCAAAAAATAGACAAGGCACCACCAATAAAAGCACAGCTGCCACGTCCAATTTTGAAGCATGAATCCACTAGTTCAGCTTGAAATAAAAATGCACACTATGGACATTCATCTGCGAATAGCCTACTGTATCCACCCCTGCCTTTTCTTTCACATAATATACACACGCTCACACACACACACACACACACACACACACACACATATTGTCCCTGGCACAGTAATTTAACTTCATCATCTGCACCTCATGTTTTGGCAGTTGGGTGAGATGAAAATGTTGGTGTTTATGTTAACATTTAATGCCTCAGTTCTCCTTTGTGCTTGTCTGCTTTCATATCTGTGACACTTTTAGAGGCCTTTATGGCAGCTGCCATTGTAATTGCTAGGAGGACACTCAAGAACACACTGAGCAGGTAGTCACTCTCCTCAGCCCCGATTGATTGGCTGCTTTTCATATTCAGCGCCTTTAACAAAGACGCACTACAGATGTGTGACATTATGACAGGCTTAATGTTCAACTGTCATGCTATTTCTTAGCTTATCTCATTTCAAAGAGTGTTATTTCAGATAAGTTTTATAATTCTGAGGTCTGGTTAATGTAATAGCAGCTATCCTCTTTTACCACTGAAGAATGAAAGGATTTTTTTTCCCTTTAATGTAGAAAAAGTCTGCTGTATGTGGATACTACTGGTATATGGAGATAAAGTGTTTCATTTAAAATCCTTGAAATGTCCCTTAAATACAGAAATTCAAAAACACATGCAAATTGATCACCATTACGCATCATATTCTGAAAAGAAGTCAAAGTCTAATCACACAATATGATTCTACCAACAGAAAGCCACTTGTTGAAAATTCAGAGACAAACAATGACTGCTTACACTGAATCGAAATGCCCCTTTTATTTGATTTTACTGTGAAACTCTGAAGTCATGGTTAGATCTTCACAGATATTTCAGCTTTATTTGAGTCAGATATGCTCCAGACCACATCCATTAGAGTTATCAGGACCTTGAGACTAAAGACCAACTTGCTGTGGGAACATTTAGAGTAAAAAAAAAAAAAAATCCCCAGCATCACATAAATACTGTTTAAAACATACTTTTACAGTCTTGTTCTTTGACTATTCATTTTAATGTGCTTGCCTGGTTTATTATTTTCTCTGTCTTTTGTACTTCAGTTCCATTACTTTTGTATCTATAAAGCACTTTGAAAACTCTTTGAAAAGTGCCTGCAAAGTATTCATGGACAAGTGCCCACACATGCACGCACACACTCAAGCATGATGTGAAGGCACGCTAATAGCACAATTATGAATAAGACTATAATCTATATTGTATTGTTAGTGTGCAAGGTAGCAAGACAAGGACAGAAAAATCAAGCACTTATTCCCTACCATAATCCTTCCCCACTCTCCCACAAACTGTTGTAACTTCACTGATTATACTCCTCTCACTCCTGTCTCTCCAGACGAGGTTTTGAAACTGGTGTCCTCCAGCTAACCTCACCAGAGACTTGATTGCACTCCTAGTTCAAATCCATGTCTCTTCTCAGCTGCACTGCAGTGTTTTATGGTCGCTTTGCCTTCTCTCGTTCTCTCTTCTGAACTTGTATCTGATCAAGAATCTTCCAGTAGCCCCTGTCTTCTGCTCCTACCTACTGGGACCCGAAAACGGGCCGCGTTCAATACAATGTGAAAATAAGGTGATACTTTATTGATCTTACAGGGAACACAAAGAGGCCAGAGCACAGCAGGACACAGAGCACAAAGTTGGAGGGGATTTCATGTCTTTCTAAAGGACACTTGAATAAGATGGAAGCTGGGCAGGGCAGTATCACCTTCTGTGTGCCATGCTGTTGCCCTAAATCTTCAGATGTGTCCTACAAGACGTAAAAGCAACTTCACAGACTCACAATTTTATGCCACAGTCCAGTTCTACCCCCTACGCTCCGAACATGCACATATCAGTTTGATTCTGGAGCCCAAAAAAAGTGCAGTCTCATCCAAATCATTTGAATATTATATTAAGACTGATTAAGTATTTGTGCAATATGCTGCAATTCTTAATAATCAAGCTAAGCACAACCCTCTGCTCTTTAATCCTTGCTTTTCTTTAAAAGATGTTTGACGGTAATCTTGGGATAATAATGAACCTTGGTTTGCTCAAGGTGGAGCTGTCCATCCCTCTGTGGTGCTGATTACTGCTCACATGCAGCAGCTTTTCCTCTCCTTTTATGTATATTTTAGATGAGACAAAAGCCTGAATTTGATGTCAGTTTTATAGTTGTAGCATATGAGAAAGTGACAGTATGTAAATGCATTTTGGTTTTTTATTAATTGATTATGCTTGTTATACTGTTACTAGTTAAAAGAAAGATAGTGCAGCTTTGTAAGCTTGTTAACAGCTGTCAGCAGAATGAGACTAATTTAAAACTTTTCTTTGTGAACAAAACTTAATGCATTAAAATAAGCTTTGTGGGCATTCTGTCCACTTTTTATTTTCTACCTTTTGATTTAAAAAAAATGTTTTATATTTGGTGCTGAGGAATTGCCATCATTATTTTTCACCAAGTCAGTATAGTGGCAGACACTCACACAATTATGGATCAGTGCTGGATGTTGTAAAGGAATTTTCCATATAGCCAACTGTCTGTCCTTCTTTGAGTTAGGCTGACTTCTCTATCTAGTCGTTCTCATGGGAAACTGTGCTAAAGTAAATTATGTTATGACTCTGGCCAAGGCTGTCTGGTAAACAAAGCCCTCTCTGAAGTTTAACTAGATGTTGCTCATGGCTCTACAGCAGACTTTTGGACTAGCATTCATGGTGTCAGGTCAACAATTTGACTGTACCCCAAGTGTCTCCTTAATCGATTAAGTATCAATAAATTCTTTTGTTTGAAACATCCAAGTTTCCTGGTATTTCTGAATTAGCAAGCTCAAGATTTCCATAACTAATTGGTGTCACGACCAGGATCTAAACAGAACTAAGACATGGTAAGTGAAAGTTTTTAATTTTGAATTGCCGTGTCTGTGTTGGACGAGATTGTAAAGAAGCAGTGTGTATTTTCTTCAATTTAGCTGTGAACATCTCATATCTGAATCAAATCAGATTGCAGAAAAGGGAGAAATCAAGAGAGCTAAAAAAAATTTTTTTAAATTACTTAACTGGATGTGTTGTCTGAATAGGTTAAATTAAAAGCTGATGTCAGTGGATGGTTTGTAAATTTGAGGTAACCCCCTCAGGGTTTGGGGTCTTTCTGGGCCAACATTGGGTTGCAGCCCAGCACAGATAAATCTCAGTGAGGTTACACCCTCGGGAAGACATTCTGAGTAAGATGAAAAAGGCTTATTTCGGTGTAAATCGAGATCTGGGGGCGTTTGTGTCCATTGGGAGAGGAGGTTCTGTAATGTTTTATAGCTGCAGAATCTAGGCGCCGATAAATAGTGTACATACACAGATTCATTTATTATTGAATAAATAAATGGATAGTCTCAATTTGCCACCACTGACATAAAAATAAAGCAGATTAGAGAGAGAGAGGGGACTTGGATGCTGCAACTGGATTTATTGATATTGTCTGCATGTGTGTATCTGCATGTTTTGTGTTTAATGCTACTGTGAATGTCGCAAGTATGGGTAGATGATCAGTCCACAGAATAGGTTAACCTTGAATCAGTGAATAATTCAGCATAAGACGCTAAAATTCCAGAGAGAATGAAAGTCAGAGAATAAAAGTTAGAGTACAGTGCACGTCTGAGATTTTCTTTTGATTTAACATGTTTGATTTAACATGTTTCTGCTGGTTTCCAACAGAGTTTATGATCTATTACCATTGATCATGATTTTAATAGTAGGCAATTACCAAACACAATTTTTAACTTTTATTTTATCTTTTTTTAATTGGTCATTCTCATTGAGATTAAGATCCCTTTTCCAAGAAGACATCTAAGAACAAGAAACAGTCATAAAACAAATCACAATCAGGCTTAGGGAGGCCATGGAGAAATAGGATCAGAGTAGCAACCTAAATTATTAAGCAGCATAAATTCGGCTTTCTACTTGTCCCGCAGACGATCCAACTATACCAGTTGAGGTTGATATTTTGGTTGATAGTGGAGCTACCATTTCAGTAGTAAAAGCTAATGAACAAGTGTGGTCACCAACTTCTAAATTTGTTACCACAGTAGGAGTTGCCAGCATTCCTATGGCAGAACCCAGGTCTAAAAAACTTTCCTTATCTCTCATAAAAGCCCAATTAATTTAATGAGGTGAGATATGTTATGCGAACTGAATGCTAACAGTCATTGTACTCCAGACAGAGTGTTTCTAACCATTCCTGACAACCTGCAATCATATAAATTCTTACAATCAACCATTGGTTGTTTGTATTGCTGGACCTTGCCAGATTTTGACATTAAACACATTTTCAAGGTGTCAAACATTCAAAAAGTTGCTAAAACATCGCCATTGCTAAAACATCATCAATGATGCCATTGTGCATCACTGATGTCTGCTATGAGACCTGTCTTGCATTATCATTGTACAGCAGCATTAACCCTTCAGATAAGTAAGAGCAAGTGGCTGATTCATTTGTAAATATACAAGAGTGGTTGAAGAGTGAGCAAATTTTTTGTGGGACCCCAGGGGTGTGCTTTAACAATCCAATTACCTGACACACACAGAACATTGTTGAGTAATGTCCACATGTTACTGTAGCAGTGACACCAGGATATGAAACAAAAGATATTGGAGAAATGTTGACCTAATGCCAATCATTGAGAAAGGCTGTAACAGCTTCTCAAACCCAGACTGAAACAAACCTAGGTGATAACTTGTACATATTAAACCTGAGTGAACAAGTTGTCCTGCCACAAAAAAAACGTTTGTCCTACAACAGCCACCTCTATCAGTACAGTATGGACCCCCATCTGATCTTTCTGAGGTTCCTGCCATTTTATGGGCTAAACATAAGAACCATGTGGAATTGATAAAGTCTGCTCCGCCTCAGCGAGTGATACTCAAAGCTAATGCTATGCTGCCTACGATTAACCAATATCATTTGCCCCAAAAGGCAATAGAAGGAATTAAGCCAGTGATTCAGTCACTGTAGATCAAAGTGTGTTGTTTCAAACCACCAGTCCATGCAACACTCATATTCTGCCTATTCCAAAACAGGCCGTCCAGATGAATGGCGGTTTGTACAGGATTTGCAAGCCATCAATAACATTGTAGTACCTACAGCTCCAATTGTGCCAGACACTAATTCAGTTCTTGCATCACTGCCTTCTAACTACACTCACTACACTTATTGTCCTGTGTGCAGCATTCTTCTCAATTCCTTTGCATACAGATAGTCAGTATCTTTGCATTCACTTTTAAAGGTAAACAATACTGTTGGACCAGGCTTGTTGAGGGATCTGTAAAGAGTTTGACGGTGTATGCAGTAGCAGTAAAATGAGATCTGGAAGATCTCAAGGTGCCCTTTTCCAATATGTTGATGACCTGCTGACAGCTTCTCCATCGAAGGAAGCTTGTTGTTCTGACTCCATCTTGCTCCTGCAAAGACTGGCTGAGTGCGGTCACAGAGCCTCCTTGGCTAAGCTGCAGTTTTGTCTGCCTAAAGTGACATACTTGGAACATGTTCTAAAGAATGGACATCATCTCCTCTCACCAGAGAGAGTGAAACCTTTGAACAACATGCCTCCTCCCAAGACTAAGAAAGAAATGCTCTCGTTTTTGAGGACAGCAGGCACTGAATTTATGAATACACCGCTATGGACTCAGATCGTGGGCAGCCACAGTCCAGTCTCCTCCAACTGTGCTATGGACTTTCCATGAACTGAAACATGCATCCTCTGGAGCCCCAGCCTTGGTCTATCTTCAGCCGCTTCAGATGCATGTACATGAGAGGGATGGCTGTGCCACAGGCATCCTGGTGCAGAAACCCCTACCTCTCAGGTCATGAGTTTTCCTAAAATGGGTTTATTAATCATCTAGTGAATTATGGGGGGTGTGGGATAAAAAGAAAAAAAAGATTTATACCTCAAGCTGCTGAGGGGTCATTTTTACCCCTCCTAGAAACTGCTGTATAATGCCGTGCTCAACATTTGTGCCACATCTGGTTACTTAGCAATGCCCATTGTTTAGACGTCTTTTGATAAGCATGCTGCCATATCACGAGTTACAGCTAGCGAGATTTGATAGAGGAAGAATTGCGGTGTAAAATGCGAGTGCACAAAAAACAAAACAAAAACGTCCAAGAAGTGCCTATTTGCAGTGTGTGGACAGTGCACTGTAAAGGTCTACAGAGTGTATGCCGATTGTAAATAGTGTGCGTGTGTACCTTTCTTGTTGAAAGGGTGGGCAAGGCACAATTCTTTGACTTAGTAAGAATCTGAATTTTATAAATAAGATAGCCCCTTGAGATGTAGCGTCTCATTTTCAAGGGGCACCTAAAAAACACAAAATACAGAATATAATACATACTTACAAAGACATCGTTACCTAACAAACATAGACTAAATAGATTCCAGAAAGATTCCCTCATCATCTCCTTGCAGTTTTCATGAAGGACTTCAGTGTTCTTGACTGTCTGCTGTGGCAGCTTTGATTTACATATTGGTATGTTGGTATGTTTACTGTCTGTTGTTGTTGCAATAACAAGTGAGAATGGAAATTGAAAACCATGTTCAATTCAGGTTTATTTTGTCTTAATGTTCGTATATACTGTCATATCTCCCAACCCTACTTATCAGCAGTTGTTTTTATGCACACGGATAATTAAGCACTACTGCAAACATGTATGATCCATGCTTGAACAGATGAAGAGTGCTGCCAAAGCAATGTGTGTGTGTGTGTGTGTGTGTGTGTTTGAATGTGTATGAGTGAGAGAGAGAGCAAGCAAGAGTGAGCGCTCTGTTTCTTTATTCCCAGTATAAAACATGTTATTATCCAAAATTAATTTTCTTTTTCTACAATCATTAAATTATTTAAATCTGTTAAATATTTTGTTGCTGACTGATGAATTTTAAAATGTATTTGACCTTTTCGATCTGTAATAAAATAAAGCAATTGTAAAATTAATAAATAGCAAACGCTCTGTTTCTTTATTCCCAGTAGTGTTACTAAAAAATGGTATTATCCAAAATTCATTTTTAACTACTACTTAATGTTCATATTCTACAATGATTAAATTATTTAAATATGTTTTTTGTTGTTTGTTGTAGCCTACAGGTTACTGATGAATTTTAAAATGTATTTGACCTTTTTGATCTGTAATGAAGTAGCCTAAAGCAATTGTAAAATTAATAAACCCCATAAACTCAATTTTAAATAGTTATTTTGTCAAGTCTTACTTATTATTTAAAAAAATAGATGAAAATGAACGACTTAACTGCTTAAAGAAATTACATCTTTGCAATTGCTGATACTGTTGCAGCAGGGGGTAAAAATGATCACCCTGGCGGTTCCAGGGGTATTGGAATGTTGATGGTTCTTGTCTTAAAGGCAGTGGAATAAAAGTCTAACTAAGGCAAACACATATTGTTATACACACACACATACTAATACACCATATAATTGTCCTTAAACAAAATCCAAATTACATGTTAGACTTCATGCTCCAGTGATCAGTTCCTTGGTCAGTTATTCAAGTCCTGAAAATCAGAGATCCCAGTGGGATTTAAGTTGGTGCCAGCTAGTCTTTGTGGGTGACTGGCTCTTAGAGGTGAGCAATGATAGCTGATGGTGGGAGATGTTTATCCAAGTTTTGCTAACAGCTCACACTGGGGTGTGAACTGGTCTTTCCATCTTGCTGGCTCTTGGAGATCTTGAGGGGTCAAAGGTGGTTTAGGTCAGTGGTCTGGTTTAGTGGCCATGTGGGAGAAAAGGGAGATCCCTTTTCTCAACCGTTGCTGTTTGCAGGATGTTGTACATCTCACTGGTGTCTTGTTGGCCAGCATTCCTGGGGGCTAAAGAAAGAACTGGTCCTATTGTTTGAGGGTTGTATTGTCTGCATTCAAAACAGGCAGGGACTTTCCCCTACAACAGTGACAGGCTTTGTGGCAAAGATAACTCAGAGTTTTGTTGCAGTGCTAGGATTTCAGTGTTGAAAGGACTAAAAAAGAGAGATTGGCCAAAACAATGATGACAACAGGTCTAAAATGGCTATTTTAAACTGATACAATTGAGCCTGGGAGGCTCTGAGTGAGTAAAGTGAGACGATGTTGTAAAGAGATCTTTGCCTCATTCCTCTTTGTCAGAGTGGTATTGCAAAATTGCCACAACAATGTGGGTTCGTTTCTGGGCTCCTAACTCATACTGTTGTCCATCCACCTTCTACATGAGCTGATCTGCACACAGCTGGTGAGGGTTCAAATTGTCCAAGATCCAGAAGTCTACCTCATCCAAGGTCGGCTCGTAATCAACACCCAGGGTGAGTAGAGACTGCTTGTGGGATCATGGAGAGGAGACGGTGTGATACAGCATTCCCATCAGAAGAGGATACATTAATGAAGACCATGAAAGGTACTGTACGGTAAAGATAAACATAAGCAAAGGAAAAATAAACAAATTAATAAATTAAATCATGAATAATATCAATGAATGTCATGTATGGGAGACTGGAGAGTCCCAGAGTGACTGAAGAATAACAAATACAAAGAATCCTTGTAAACCTTTAACTGATAAGTCTGATCTAATGGGATGAGATGTACACAAAATCACAAATTAGTATGTTAACTAACTCACTAAAACTTAGCTAATATCAAGCTAAAACTTGATTGAAAATGGAAAGACTAGGTAGAACTGCACTGGGATGTGGCCCCAGAACTACACTATGTGTATTCTTCTTGATCATGTCATTAATTGTGCCACCACTATTGGGGTTCTTAGACAAACCCCAGGAATCAGAAAATAGTACACACCTGAAAAAATCACTACTGTATTTAAGCCTCTCAGCAAATGGTAAGCAATGGTGATAATGTTTTGGAGTTGATGTATGATGACCTCCGAGAATTTGAAGATTGGGTTCCATTGGGTAATATCTTTGATGAAATGATGAATGAAGATGATAATGCTTAAAAACCATGAAATTAAAAAAAACAACAACAACAACGAAAAACTAATAGACAGATGGTGATTCATAAGTGCACCCTTAAGTTTGTGAACTAGAAGCAAACTTACTTTAACTGCAGAACAGAATTTTGAATTTTTTCCATGTGTGTGTTTTCTTTTTGGTTTGTTAATGATTTATTCCTATAGTTAATCTTATAGTTAAGTTTGCTTGCTAATGCAATAATCATTTAGTTAATCATATGTTTACTAGTAGGACTACAAATGCATATTGTTTGTTTTTATTTTGGTCTTTCTTATATATCCAATTAAATCTAATTCAACCATGTATTCAAATATATTTTCAATTCATATGCATAATAGTACATATACTCACATGAATGTACGGACCTCTCACTGAACATTGATTGATTGTTTTTTCTTAGTAGCCTGCATGTTTCAGATGTTCACCACATATTCTAATCACTAGAATGACTAGAATCATTGAGCATTTTTGAATCATATATACTATGTAAAAGATAATTTTTCATATGGTTATTTTGATTGATTATTCACAGCCACGTATTTGATTTATTTGAATTATCTTAGCTTTCATTTGCTGTTCTCAGAGTCAGGTAAAATGGGTGAATTGAGATGTTTAGTTTTATTTCTATGGGGTTTTATTAAGACTAATTTTCTTCTGTTTTGATTAAGTGAATTTAAGGTATAATATGTAATTATTCCACATTAAAATGTCTAAAAACAACTAGACTTATGTTATATATTTTGATGAGTTGTGTACTTACATTATTCCAAATGTTTCCAACAATTTTCAAACCCAGAGAAATCTGTAATTTAATCAAAGTAATGGACCGTTTCATTTGGTCGCCTGTCAATGGCGTCATACCTACTCTACCAAAGAATATAATGCACAAGATGCATACGGCGGTGCTGTGTTTGTCCGCTACAATGACATCTACCAAAGAGTAACTTACAAACATACAAGATAATACATCAGCGTTGTGGTTGTTCCACAGAAACTGTAGTAAATTGATTTTTATTCAGTTTTGAGCCACATTTTCATGATAAATTTTGGTCGCTTGTAATTATATCTCTTAGCTGTAAGAAGGATTTTAGTCATCGGACGTCTGGATCCTAAGTTATCAGATAAATACACTGGGCAAACGTCAACAGTGGCTTGGCCAACAGCCCCTCCAGGAAGTCCAGTGATCGCCGAACATCGTCGGAGAAACACAGATTTTTTAGGTAAAACAGCTTTAATTAGTTTTTTAACGATTTTAATCTGCGTGTACGTTTGTTTCTGGAGAGAAGGAGATACTGCAGATAATTCAGCTCCTGGGAGAAACCGGCTGAACTTCTGGATCTAAAGTTATAAGAGAAATAACCGCACAAGTGTTAGCAGCAGTTTTAAGCCACATTTTCATGATAAATTTTGGTCGCTTGTAATTATATCTTTTAGCCGTAAGAAGGATTTTAGTCATCGGACGTCTGGATCCTAAGTTATCAGATAAATACACTGGGCAAACGTCAACAGTGGCTCGGCCAACAGCCCCTCCAAGAAGTCCAGTGATCGCCGAACATCGTCGGAGAAACACAGATTTTTTAGGTAAAACAGCTTTAATTAGTTTTTTAACGATTTTAATCTGTGTGTACGTTTGTTTCTGGAGAGATAATGCAGATAATTCGGCTCCTGGGAGAAACCGGCTGAACTTCTGGATCTAAAGTTATAAGAGAAATAACCGCACAAGTGTTAGCAGCAGCTCGGCTAACAGCCTGTACCGGACGTCCGGTGGTCGCCGTACATCGTCGGAGAAACACTGATATTTTTAGGTGAAACTGCTTTATTCAGTGTTTTTACCTGTAATCTCCGGGTCTGTTGTTTTGGAGAGGAGGAGACCTCTGCAGGTAATTCGGCTCCCGGTAAAAACCTCCCGAATGATTAACACTTGATTAATCCTGAAGCTGGTTATTCAACAACGAAGACAACAACTCCCATGATCCCTTGCTACTTCACACCGTCATCACACTCCGTCTTTTGTTATTGTTTTGATTGAGAGACCCCTAGTGGCAGAAATTACATATTGTGCCTTTAAGACAATATCTTCATATCGCTAATTAGATGTGTATGGACATGTCTAAGGGCTTAATATTTGAGATTCACTATATTATGGTAAATGGACTGTACTTGCATAGTGCCTTTCTAGTCTTCCAACCACTCAAAGCGCTTTTTACACTACGAATCACATTCACCCATTCACACACATTCATACGCTGAATGGGTACAGGGGCTACCATGCAAGGTCCCAACCTGCCCATCAGAGGAAGCTAACCATACCATTCACACACATTCATACACTGATGGCACAGCCGCCCCACTACACTACACTACATTACACTACAGTACATTCATAGAATTATTACATTACATTATTAATTTTATATTACATTATTAAATCTCAATTGTTTACAATCTATTTGTATTAATCTTGCTATACTTTGACTCACATGATATTTGATTGATTAAGGCAGGTGTATGTTACCCCAACTCTGAAGGGTATTATG
The DNA here is from genome assembly GCF_914725855.1 of Thunnus albacares. Classification (NCBI taxonomy): domain Eukaryota; kingdom Metazoa; phylum Chordata; class Actinopteri; order Scombriformes; family Scombridae; genus Thunnus; species Thunnus albacares. The sequence continues at coordinate 14,228,862 of NC_058118.1, read as the reverse complement.
GTTATTATTGTTGATCTTACAATCAACAAGGGGGGAATTGTGAAGGAATTTTCCATATAGCCAGTAGGGATGTGCAGAGAGCCAGTATTTGTATTTGTATCTGTATTTGTTGAGGCAGCAAAATGATTTGTATTTGTATTTGTATTCAAATAAAAGTGGAAATAGGCATAACAATCCTGTTTTTGTTTTTTATTACACTTATAATTTTAGCATAATAAGTGTTCTTCTAAACAATTATGCAAACAAGGGTTTCCGCACCAGGTCTTGAATCCCATTCTCCCAGACCACAGACAACTGCACTGACCACTCAGCCAAAGCTCATCTCTGTGAGACACACATACCTGCAGCTTTTTATACATCTGTGACACAGAGACAGACAGCAGAACAGGGCACAGGACAGAGACAGAGACAGCCATGTAACCTCACTACACTACGAGTGCTGACCTGCGTGCTGTTATTTGACATATTTCTTTTCCTTCCCAAAAACAAATTATTTTTAAAATATTTGTAGGAAGTAAATATTCATAAAAACCCAGTATTTGTGATTTTCTGAATACCATATTCAGATTTGGCTCCACCCCTTATAGCCAGCTGTCTGTCCTTCTTTGGGTCAGGCTGACTTATCTATCTGGTTGTTCTCATGGGAACCTGTGCTAAAGTTAATTATGTTATGACTCAGGCCAAGGCTGTCTAGTAAACAAAGCCCTCTATGAAGTGTAACTAGACATTGCTCACAACTCTCCGGCAGACTTTTGGAGTAGCATTCACGTTGTCAGGACTGCACCTCAACTGTATCCCAAGTGTGTCCTTAATCGATTAAATATCAATTAATTCTTTTTCTTAAGATGTCCAAGGCTCCTGGCATTTCTGAATTAACAAGCTCAAGATTTCCATAACAAATGTACAGCCTATATAAGCAAATAAATCCAGCATCACATAATGTATGCAATTTACAGTACCTCCTGCCATTAGTGACTCACGTGGTTTAATTTGAAACCACCAAGCTTCTGCTTGAGAGACGCCTCGAAGCACAAGAGGCCATATACAGTGTCTTCCTCCAATCCTTTTGAATCTCACACCCTGAGGAGATGTGAATATATGGCATCAGCAATTTTAGCACAGAAGTTGCTTGCACAGCTCTCAGTAGGTTTGTTTTTGCAAGATGCAGTTTTCAGTTGGGTATCAGTTTACAAGGGAAATCAATTAAAGAACAGTGTTAGATCTACTGCCAGTGCCCCCAAAATGTTACTATAGTGACAGAACAACTATTGCCACATTATCTTTTTTGTGTTACCCAATAGAATTCATGTGTATTGTTATAATTGTGGCATAAGTTAGTTCAATTTACAATATTAAGACTTGCTGGCTGAAGTAGAGAGAGCAATTTTCCCTCAATCAGGGGTGTAGCACAAAATTCAGGGCCCTATACATGAGCAGTCTCTGTGGGCCCCCTTCCTCTCTTGATCCATGTCTCTCACTCATCTATTTTTATTTATTTATTGACTTATTTTTTATTATTACCAATTTGGAGTTTAAATATGATACCGAAATTAACAAAAAAAAAAAAAAAAAAATTAAAATAAACTCAATGCAAAATCAATATTCTGCTTACCATATTTTCCTCATCATGGCTGTCAATTTACTGAGAGTTTTTTTTTTTTTTTTTTTTTTTTTTAATTTTATAGTTTTTATTAGCATATTGTAGCACAGTAACTTTTCAGTGGTTGGAAACTTCTCTCACTCTGACAGCTGCCTCTGTGTCTCTGTGCAGGTCTCTGTCCAGTATCATCTTGCGTGACAGTGTAACATCACCTGTGGACTATAATATTCTCCTCTTATGTCTCTGTGACTGTCAAATGACTGCCTCCCATCATGGAGCGCTTCGCTTTAGAAAGATTTTTAGCATCAAACTTCACATCAGAACATTCCCTCTTTATTTCTGTCACACTGCAGAGCTGTTCTGATGACATGTTAGCTTGACTCATATTTTCTGATTGTTTTAGGTCTCCTACTGTCACTCCTAAATTGATTATGTGTTTGTCTTTTGATTTCTGAAAGCATGAAGCTGTGCTGTGTTTTTACACTCGGGGAACTTTTTTGTGAATGAAACTCACCCACACACTGAGCAGAACATGAAGCCTTATATGGCAATTTTAGGGGTGTGGATTATGCTAATGATCACATCTCATGAATGCACACCTCCTCATGAACATGGCATTCTTTAGGCTGAAACAAGCAATTTAGGACAAGTTCAGGTAATTAAGAGAGTTTGTTGAATCCCATGTAGGATTTTCTTATTTTCCTCTTATTACTTTGTGCAAAAACAAATATAAGAGAAAAATAAGAAAATATTCACTCATGAGGCCCACAGTGTAGTGGTTCAAAAGCATTTAGGCCTAAAAGAAAAATAATCAAAACTTTGAAAAAACTGAAAAATCTTCACTAGTTAAGTATGATGATAATATGATCAATCTTGCAGTGATTGAAAAAATGTGAAGTTAGTCTCAATTCAAACTTTGATGTATCTTAGGGTACTGATGCTGACACACATGATGTTAGAGTTTATTCCCCAGTAAACACTCACTGACGGGTCTTCTTGTTACAAAAATCATTGATAAGATCTTTAAAGTCCAATTCTTTTGCTAATTGGCTTTCAATGAAGAGAAGTGCAAGGCTGTTCAGTCTATCCTGAGATATTGTTGATCTCAGGTAGTTTTTCGCCAGTTTCAACTTGCTGAAAGCCCGTTCACCCACAGCAACAGTCTGATACAAAGTCCAATACAAATGTATCCAAAAATGCTCTGTGGCTGCATCTTATAGATGGCATCAAGGAGCTCAAGAGGGGACAAAGTATGTGGAAATGTGGCACTATATATTGTGTTCAGGTGCAGCAATTTGTTTTCAAATTCAGCTGTGAGATCCTTGTGTTATTTTCTTGTCAGTGCCGAGCATGTTGTCTTTATCTGCTCTTCAGTCACAGGAGAAGTGAAGATGAGGAGTGAAGGAGGCCATTTACGTGAAAGTAGAGAAACCATCTCTGAACAGCGGAGGAGGTCTATGACACCACTTATCCCCCACTTACAATGATGTCCTTTCATCCCTTCCCAGGAGATTTAACAACCATTCACATTTGGCCTCATGTGACAACTCCAATGACTGTCGTTTACACTTGGCCTCAGGTGACTCCAGTGACGCTTAATGACTGTTTTTACAACAGCCAGGAGCACTAACAAACCAAGTGGTATCTCTAACCTTGATAACGACCCCACAGAGGTTAAATATCTGGGACTCCCTAACAGTCAGTTAGAAATGAAGAAGCCCCTTGGATAAGAGGTGAAACATCTTCAAGCATCTTCAACCAAGTCCAGTTGCCCTCAGTTTAACTCTCCTTGGATAACCATGACCTGGATGACTGAGAACCTTCACAGATGCTTCTGTCTCTCTTCACTCTGAAATTGAGCAGTGATCTCCATTGCTTGTGCTACTCGGGAGGCCTCAGCTAGCAGGGAGTCCTATTCATTACGAATAGTCTGTATTTCATCTTGTAGTGTCTTGATAATGAAATATCTCCTGCCTGAAGAATCAGGTTTCATTTCTCAATGCACTGTAGGACCTTTACCCACACAGTAAGAAAGCCAACTTCATCAAAGGTCTTGAAATAATTCTTCAGACCATTTGCGTCAAACTTCACTTGTCAGATTGCATGTGGCTAAGATACATTCTATAGGTTTGCGCCGTGTTTATTTGTATTTCCATAACCAGTTTAAATGCGCCAAGTTATGCCGAGATGTACCATCTCTGGAGACAGACCAAAGCATGCTTGACCTGCCTTCAAACAGGTTGCAGTTACATCTCATCAACTACGGCCAAGCTGTAACGTTCTCCTGCGTCTCCCCCTCAAAAAGCGAAACTAAACTCATGTCTGTGCTGGAGACCAGAGAGAAAGCTGTTTTTAAAAGTCTCTGTGTGTTCAGCTCTCAATATTGTTGTAGAAATATATCTGTGGTTTGAAGTCTAGTTTCTCTCTTGTGTTTCTGTTTGTACTTTCAAATATCTGCTTTATTTTACTGTTTCCTCTCTTTTAGCCGTGTCAGAGCTGTGTTAAGTTACTGCAGATGAAAACATTTCCTTCTGCTGCTGCTTCACATTAAAAGCTTTCCACTGACAAACTAAAGGAAGGCTTTTATTGTGAAGAACTTATAGGAAATTAAATGTGTTTATCCACCGTTTCACAGCCATGACTTTGACCACTAGTCACAGCCACGATGTATACAGCCCGCTGCTTTGGACTCAAGACAAACGCGCCATCAGTTAAAGACACACCTTCAAGCAGGTAGCCCTATTGTAATGGAGATGCAAATCCCTGCCGTGCTGGGCTGATGTGCCGAGTCAAACCGAGTCAAGCCAAGCCAGCACATGTGTATGGAAAAGGCCTACTAGTGCTGCAATGATTGACGGTAAATGCATTGCCAAAACTCACACAGCAGTAATGCGGGAACCCAATCAAGTGTCAGAGAGATGATGAAGAGAGGATTTTGTTTCTTCCTTCAAGATCGCCCATCATTCTGGACTACCACTGAAGAGATTGTAGAGACGATTAACAGAGCCAGAAAATGTTGAGACATGACTCAGCTGCATGTAAACCCACCAGACTGAGGATATAGGAAGCAAAGGGGGAGTAGCTGTAGCTGTCTGTAGCAAGTAGATGGGCTTTTAAAATCTGAGCTTGCACTCCTTTCACCTTTCTTGACTTATTGGCTCCATTATCATAACCTTGTCCTCTACCATCCTCTAATGGTATGCCACTGTCTTGCAATGCTGTTTGAATCATTTTTGGAATATCCATGCCCATCTTTTTATGAAAGTCTTTGAATTGAATGAACCTCTCGATTATTTTCCAAACACCACTGTTTTTGTGTTGATGTACATATCTTACCAATAGCACGTTCTTTTCAGTGTGAGATACATCTGGTGTTAGTCACATATCACAGAGTAATAGATTGCATCTTTTCTTTCTACCAGGGTAGTTTTTAACACTCTTTTGCCACAGAGCTCAATGAACTTGCTCTGCATTTCACCACTGAGATAATTAATCAACTGCAACCCTTTCTTCTTTTGCCTTACTTTTTCTAAGTGCTTGTGTAAAAGGGGATCATAATGTGACAACAACTCATCAGTGCCAAGAAAACTGCCATTATGATCATCATCTAAAATCAAGGTTTTGCTTCTAAGGGCAAGATTTCTTGAAGCTGAATGAAGGGTCACATCAAAAAGCCTCACTAAAATCATTTTATAATACTTCTGTCTGCAGTTGTCTTTGAAGGTGACCATAAACTTCCATTTCTGCCATTAATGAGTGCTAAAGGCTTTTCCATTTGACATAGCACCGCTTATGGGGTGTGTACGTCTCATATTCTGGTAATTTTCCATACATTCTTTGCTATTTGATGTTTGCTAACTTAACTTTTGTTGGCTCATGAGAGAACAGAAGGTATTGGGTGCAGTACAGAGCCTCTGCACTCTCTATAAATAAGCCAATCTCCTAATTTTCTCACGTCTATTGACTGAACTTGCATTTTGAAGATAATTTGGGAACGGTTTGCCTTCCATATCTTTGGGTGCCATTTTGGTTATGTCTGTTTTTTTCTTCACGTTTATTAGCTAGTCTGCAAACAGTTGTGTCTCTCTGTTGATTAGTAAGCTTCTCTTGCCATAGTCCTGGGTCCTCTGGCAAATACTCTTCTGCATTGCCCTCACTTTTCCTTTATTGTGAAATGTCTAGTGGTTGGCGGAGGCAGCTAGCTGTTTCATTAGCTGGAAAGCTAATATCTGCAGAATGTTAGGGTCAGTTAGCATCGTTTTTGTTGTGTTTTTGTGTGGTTATGCCGGGTGTTTGTTGACGTTAGCGGGGGAGTGGCAAGGCACTCAGGAGCATGCAAAAATGTCACTTCCGTTGGATTTTCACAAAAATCAGTCCACAGGCTGTTGCAGACAACCAAGAAAGTTGGGGAAGGTCTCATTTTTTAAGTTACATTACTACCCGTTCACTCACTGGCAATAAAAAAAAAACAAAACATTAATACATGGAAATTGCTTCAGAATTCTACATATAGAACCTTAAAAAAATTAAAATGTTATAAATCTCTTGTAGTGTTTTTTTTTTTAAAAAAGCTGTGTTTCAACATTTCAGTGTTTTAAAAAGTTGTGTCAATATTTTCATGCCTAGTGTCTTGTAGATATTAGGGTCTTACACTTCTGTAGTCCTCCACTGGAGACTGTAGACTTGCTCCTTCAGCCCTGTCAGTCTCCTCCATCTTCCTTCTCTCCCTCCCTCCTTCTCCTTGCCTGTTTTTTATTAAACTCAGATTTACAAGAACTCAAGGCTTAATGAGTGATCAACCAGTTTAAACGTGTATTTGTCTGAACTGGCAAAATCTTCTCATCTGACCAGCCTTATATCCATCTACAGGATGGGGAATTGAGGAATATAAAATTGCATTATGATCAACACAATGTGACCTTTTCACTGACATTAACTGATTATAAACAAGAATGTATGCCTACTGATATGATTGTTTCAAAGTAATTAAGAGACATATAAAAGCAAAGAATGTAAAGAGCTGTCAATAACATTATTTCTATCTCTTTCACTCGTTCTCAATTTGGCTAGCTGGCTCATCAGCTAGTTAGTATAACGTTAGTGTTATATAGCCTATCCTCTTGTCTTTTCCTCACTTAAACTTAAAGTTAGCTAACGTTAAATAGGTAACAAATGACTAACAACTTGATAGCTAGCTACATTGACCATCATTTGCCACAAATTCATATTGGAGCTAGATATCTTCACTCTGTAACTACTCACTATTTCACTCTGTGTACTATGTTTATCTTGGTACAGTTTTAGCCAACATCTTGTCACAATTTCAGTGGTTTCCAACTACCATTACAGTCTCTACCAAAGGTGGTGCAGGAATTGCAGAGTGGGCAGCACAGCCAATGGAAACGCTGGATTAGAGCAGCAGCAGCCTCTCCCAGGTCCTAGCGACCATCCCTCTAGGTACATTGTGTATTTAGAGACAGAATGGCACAATGCGATCAATTTTAATGAAAAATGAATGAGAAAAAACTGTCAATGATTTAAACTAATAATGTACATTTATTTTGGGGGTGCTAAAGAAAATTTATGGGGGGCTAAAGTCCAAAGTTCAAAGTTCAAAATACAAAGCTCATTATCTTAACCGATTTATTCAGCCAATTTTAATTTAGTTATGACACTAATTACTTAAAATAAAAAAAATTGCAAACAAAAACAAACATTCAGGCTTTTCAAGGGCTCTCCTCCCACTGGGGCCCTGGGTAGCCAGTTTCACTTTTCCCCCCACTACTACGCCCCTGCCCCAAATGTTATGAAAAATAAGTCTCTTATAAGGACCATGCAACACCATTGATCAAGCAGTTTTTGTGCCAAAAGATGAGTTGTATCATTCCTAAACTTTTACTTGTTCCAACTGTATAACCAGAGAAGTACATGTGCCACACAGTACCACTGCGAGCTACTTTACTTGTGGCATAGTGAGGTTGTGTCTTTTCTGTCACCCTTCACTTACTGTAATGATATTCAATAAAATAGAGATGCTATGAGAATAATCTTAGCTTCTCCCATACCCCGAGTATATACACACAACTGCTCACCCACATCCTTAATGCGTGGTAAGACATTGATGGCAAAGTTCTCATAGGTGGCAATCTTTGCCTCAGGAGAGCCAATATGTCAACGTGGGCCTCATAGATTTTCAGGGAGAGAGAATGGTTCAGATGATTGTGCTCATGATTTTACGAAAGTTGGAGATCGGGAGAAGAGAAGAAAAAAAATTAAGATTCTTCCTGGAGAGAGTGGAAAAGGCTATTAAACATTCAGAACTCATGACTCGGAGTTTGCAGAGAGGCAGACATGAAGAGGGCAGAGCTGGAGAAAGTTAGCTTCTCTAAACCATCATAGGCCTGCTAAGCTGAACAATCTGGATATACAGGTGTAGAAAGCCCTGGGAAAAAATGATGCCTTTGGTGTGGTTTGTTTGTCTTCCTCAGCCCCCTAAAGACATTGTGTTACACACCTGCAGCAATCTTACATCATCTGAACAGCATCATCAGTCAGGCTGGAGAGAAAACAGCAAGACAAGGGGGTATTATGTAGCCAGAGGAGGAAGAATGTAAAGCAGGGGTGAAGTTAGGTTAGAGTATGGAGGAAAATTAGGCACAAGGGAGAGAGTTAGGTTTGCTGGAGGATAAAAAGGAAGAGCTTGAAGGAAACAAAGGTTAGAACGAAAGAGGGGAGGCAAAGGAGAAGCTGAGAAGGAGAGATGGAAGAAAGTACGAGTGGTTCGCTGTACTCAAGGTATGTGCACCTTTAGTCATTAAAACTTGACTTAAATATTGCTTGGGAACTAGCTTCTGCTTCTCCGTTTCTTTCACACTATTACATCTTGCATAAAGCTCAGTACCTTCAAATATTGGACTTCAGGTAGTTCTTAAAAACAAGTTCTATTTAAAAGTTTCAACTGGAATAGAATGAGTTATTGTCATAAAAAAAAAGACTACAGCTGTGGACTCTTACTCTCTGAAAAGTTATCACCAAAGTCATTAAGATTCATCCTGTGGGCACCAATAGATATCTGTACCACATTTCATGACAATCCATCTAATAGTTGTCGAGACATTTCACTCAAAACTCTCTGAAGATTGTTGTCTATAAGTACACTGGGAGCCACTAGAAACTGGAGTCAAATTCCTTGTACGCGGTAACATACTTCTGAAAACCGTAAATGTGAACCTCATTTGCTAAAGAAAAAGTAAGGGGATCAGAAGTTATTAGGATTATTGGGAATGAGTTATTGAGAATGAATGTCCCCAATGTTGCTGAAACATGCTAGTCTGTAACAAAATGATGGACTAACCAACATTGCCATCTTTAGAATCACGCCACTAGTATAACTTAAAAAAAAGCATGACATAAAACGCTGAATATAACACCTTACAGACCAGAACCTGAATAATTTGTAACACACTTAAAATATCAGAAAAAAATGTTGCCATATCTTTAAAATTATGCATCATTATCACCACAACAACCTTCACATTTTATGTCATTGAGATTTTCATTAGAGAGAGCACAAACAGAGAAAAGCTGCCCATGTCATCATGTTTTGTCATTTTTCTCAGACACCGTTTGATCTGATTAGGTGACTCATATCTGTCTGTACCAACACGCTTGTCACCAAGAAAAACAGTAGTGTGTGCTTATATCTGTGTAAGCGTGTGAAAGACAGTGTGAGAGTGAGCGGCAGAGAAGACTCTTTCCAAAAAACATAAGCTCTCTGGAGACACATTTAACATGGGGGAAAACAAAGGTCCAACATCTGTCTCCTCTCTGCCACCTGCAAGCCTAGGCAATCATATACGGTACATATGCAGCCAAATGCTGGATAGATACCAAGAGCAGTTGGAACAGGTCCCAGTGTGTTGGAGTCCAGTGCCTTGTTAACATATTTGGCCCTGGTATAGTAACTGAGCAGCTCTTCCCTCTACGTGGTCAACATGGAGAGAGACAAAGCAAGTCATTCTTTTCCAAAAGATTTTAGTCGAAGCATCATTCAGTCAAAAGGATTCATCATATTATGGGAATAATGTTTTAGAGGCAATAAGGCATGCAATGCTAAGCTGCTGTTGGTATACTCAATTACATGGAGCCACATGGAGAATCACAGAGACTCACACACTCTGGTTAGACTGACTGTGACAGTTTGGACACCATACTCTGATGACAGACTTTACAATTTACACTTCAATACACAACAAAGATACATAAGAAATACAGATACAAAATAAATCTGTAATGTACAACAACTGAAAAAATAAGACAAAGCCACTAAAGAGTGCAGCAATGTAGTAAACATACGTGCAATGTCATTTACTAATTTCCCATAAATCCTAAGGCCCTTGTTGCATAATTTTTCTGTCAAAAACCACTCACAAACCTTCCTGTTTATATCATCAACAATGCTATAAAAAACTATATTAAGTTAAATATGTAAATGAATATTCCAATATTCCAATAGTCCAATTTGTCTCTATTAGTCTCCATTGTCTATGTTTCTAATGCATTAATTAAACCTCATGAGGAGACGCCATCTACTCACACATTTTAAACGTTGCTAGCTGCTAATGTGGGCACTGAGTGGGCATCAAAAGTTTGTGGTCATTTCAGGTGCCTTTAAAAATTACCTCATTGAATTTGCCCTAGTTGGAAATTGCTGAAGAATTTTTGCAAGCAGCATGGGAATGATTCATCATTTCTTACCCAAGGCTTCCACTACAAAAGTAATAGCATTTTTCTATTCAGCTCATGATTTGAAGTGACTGTCACCTTGTCCCCTCAGCATGGTTCTCTGAGTCCCTGGCTAACTCTTAGGTGGCTGCCTGTCTGTTTGGCTGGGCAAAGTATCGAGGAGAGCGGGCCAGTGGCAGAGCAGGGAGGCAAAGATAACAGGCTTATCACCAGGTGAAAAACGGTGAGACCAGGAGTCTTTTTTTTAAGGCACTGGGCATATTGGCAGCTTATTTACTGAAATTGTCCACACCATGATTGGCTACTTTAAATTATTTTAAACTACTTGTTTAACTTTAAACATTTTAATCCAAATGATCCTGAGTAGAATACACTGTGAAAAATATACTAAAATGCTACATGTATGAAAAAAAAGGTTGTTGTAGGAGCTTGTTCAAGCTTTAAAATGCAACATAAAATCCCTCACTAAATTTGGCAGTTATTACAGGTAAGGGAGTTTCAGGTGCTGAGCTGTACACGACAGATAAGCGATTGTCTCACCAGTTTTCATGGAAAAATACTGTAAACATGTTTGTGTGCTCTTTTCTAATCCCAATGCTGTAGGGCCATTAGTGGAAGTGGAGAGGCACACAAACACATAGGCATAAAAAACTGCTTGCATAAACAGAATTACTTAAAAAAAAGTTTTAAAACTACTTGTTTATGTAAATGATGCTATGACGAAGTGTATACTAAAATACATTTTAATAAATAATTAAATAAACAACCCAAAACTGCATCTTCTTTATTTAATATGTCTCCTTGTTTAAAGAATGTTCCTCAAGACAGTGAGCCACATAAAATATGTAACAAAAGGTTAAAAAAACCTATCATGGGTAGAGGCTTTGGTACAAAATTGATCACTGATCAATTTTGTCGCTTCATGGCGACAGTCTACCGTCTATAAAAGGGTATACTCTCAGCTATCGTGTCAACATGATGCATTATCCAGTATCAAGCATGTATGTTGAAAAACAGTTTTAAGGTTTTAAAATTGGAATACACAAAGGCCAGTACATTTAAATCTGAGTGCTGAGTGCTAAAACCAATGAAAACACTATAAGCACCTTCATACAAGGATAACATACTCACAAGTGCACTTTTGCTTGACCATGGGGCTGTCTGTAACGGAAACAGCGCTACAGTTCAGCTTTATCTTGATCTTTATAAACACTTTCCGGGCATTTTTAAAAGGCAATGGCTCGATAATGAAGGGCTGAGAACGGAGCTGGGATTACACACCTATGGTTACTGACATTCACAAAGGGCAACACTTCATCCATCAACCTCTCTATACTCCGACCCATCAGCCGAGCTGTCCCTCCCTGTATCATTCTATCCATCAGCTTCACTGCACCATGTGTTCACTCCTTTGTTCCTCAAGTATTGCCGCAATCGTGGTCATACATATTACAACAATATGTGAAATAATGAATGAGAATGCAGCAACTAGTACAATGACAAGATATAGCTAATAAGATCATTTTAAATCACCAATGTTTGTGGTAAAATAGCCAAATATCTGCTGGCATGATTTTTCCACCCACTCAGAATTTCTTTGAACATCTCATTGTGTGCATTTACGAGTATCCTGGTTATGATCAAGTTTTTGGAGTGTCCTGGTTATGTGTTGCGTATGTAAACACCTTATCCTGGTACCAGAAACCTAGATAAGCCCTTATCCCGGTTTTGAGAAGTCTGGATATGTTACCTGGAGTTCTCCAATAGAAACCAGGATACTGTCACATGTAAACAAAGGAATCAAGACAAAACTGGACACAGATCATTAGAAACCTAGATACTGTTAGAATCATATTAACAGGGATATTAAAAACCAGGGGCCGTATTCATAAAGCTTCCTAGTACAAAGAGTTGCTCCAAGTGATGAAATTCTTGGATTGAAAATTAGAATTGTGATGTTTTCTAAGAATTTCCCCTTACAGTTAAGACTAGATCCTACTAAAGATAAAAGTTATTCACAAAGCATCTTTTAGAGAGCTCCTATAGCAAAAAAATGTTAGGAGTAGGGGGGAGGACTTTTAAGAGGCTTAAGAGTTTTTTAAGCAGAGGAGAAAATGGCAGAAAGAAAAAGAGGCAGGAGAAATATTCTCCCAACACTCAATGACAGTGAGTTAATGAAACGCTACAGATTAGATCGTGCAGGGATAATATTTGTGGTCGATCTCATCAGAGATACACTCACATCTCCCACCCAATGCAATAACACTATAACGGCAGAAATGAAAATGATCACAACACTAAGATATTTGGCAACTGGAAAAAATTTGCTGGCAGCTGGAAAAAAAAAAGATTGATAATTTAATAATTATAATTACACCATGTGTCAATAGAGACTAAATATGATTAGGACTATTGATTTCACTGTCCATTATATCGTTGCATTACTATTTCTTTTCTTTTCCTTTTTTTAATTTTTTTTTTTTTTAGTTTTTGATCAACCAATCACACATTTCAAAAGAATGAGTCATACCTCGCAATGGGGTCAACCACATCTCCTCACTAACGTAAAAGTGTCTGTCCCTTCCTTGCTCAGAGTTGCTCTGAGAATTTTCCTAAATCACTACTAAGCAAGGACTCATTCTCAGAATGTTTGTGAGAGTGCGGCCCCATGTTTCTTCTATTCCATATCTGGAATGTGGCTAAAACCAGGATAAGAGTCAAAACCAGGATACTTAATAATCAATAACTATTAATTACATTAAAAACTATGAGAAATAAAACCACATGCACACACCAGCAATAATATTGTCCCCTGGAAACAAAAGCTCTGCGTTAATAAGTAAAACTGGTGGCAGAAGTCTTAACAAACTGCCTTCTTGAGTAACATTTGTCATACTGTATCAAACCCCTACTGTAGGTCTAAGAAAAATCTACCTGTTATAATTAGGATACACTGTACATTGTTATGTTGTGATTTTGTGTTGAAATGTACTTCTTTTATGTGCCCACTTTCCCTCTGCCTGCCTTCTACTTCAGCTAGTTTATAATTTCTCATATTTCCCAGAATTACCTTTGAAAGCCTAGATAAGGAGGGCAAGCTTGTTGCTTGTAATCAACACTGGGTGTGCAGACATGTAATCTCTCTAGCTAACTAGCATGTGAACATTACACTTTTGTTTTTTTTTTTGCAGTGGTGGCTCTTACTCAAAAAGTAACATGTCATGTGGCTGCATTTCACTATGCTTGTGTCAATGAAAAAATTTTAATTTCTGTCTCCTCTTTATTGGATTTCTCTGTGATTGTTGCACATCAGCGCGACACAATGAGACTACAAAGAAACTCTGCTTCACCTGCTCAGTCTCTCTCACAGAATATTGCTCTGGTAATGGCACATGGCCAAAGTCTGACCAATGACACAGTAATTTGGTGTTTATCACTTATATTTTAGATTATATTTAGAATTGTGGGTGTGTTGGAAATATCTTGATGGTTAACAATCAACGTTTGGCTTGTTCTCTGATTCACAGGAATCAGAAAAATACGCCCCCAAACCAAACATAAATGTCAGCCCAGAAATGCATGTTGTTGAGATGCGCTGAGATTGGATTATTCCCACGTAGAAATAAGTGACAAAGATGGCAACTGTGATACTGACGATGCACACAACAATTTTGGACAAGAGTACATTTTCATGTGAGGATTAGATAGCACCACTGTAAAGGTCAGCTCTAAAAGTTTAGATAAAAATGATCAGAAAGATGGCCCATCAAGAAGGAGAATCTGCCTTATCTTTTTTGAAGCTGAACATATTGATACAATTCGTTACCACATATACTCAACAATAACAAAGGTGTCTGATTTTTATTCAAAGCAAGGCTTGAAACCCTGAAACTGTCACCGTTACTTTGTTTTAAAAACTTGAACGGAATCCTCTTGAGATCTGGCTGCTTTGTAGTCAATTATTTATCATTTCAATGTAGAGATTCAATAATTTCAAAGGGTAAAATTTCCCATGCGGCCCTCAAACTGTTTTTTTAAGATCAAAAGATATTTGAGTGGTTATACTGTAGTACAAAAACTAAATATATGCACACACTAAACATGCACAAAATATTGGATTGAACAAGGGAGTCTTTCGCAGTAAATGTGTTTTACATCATGTGTTTTAGTGAAAGACTGTTAAAGGGAAGTGTGACCTCCTGACAGCAAACTCAATTTTGACTGAGGAGAAGGAAGACAGGTTACACACTGAAAGAATGTCTTACATTTTCTCCATAATAATTAAGCAGAATTCATAGACTTTGATACACCCAAAGAAGTACGGTACTTGATGGAGAACAAATGACCCAGTTACAGTTTTGGAGATGGACAGCTCCACATATTGATGGAGGCTTCACCCACTTTGAGTCCTGATGTAATCCTGAAGAGAGAGGCCGTCAAATGAAGACTGGCTGGGCAGACAAATAAGGTTTCATCCTTCTTTTTACTGTCCTTCTTTTGACAGCAGTGTAAGACAAATCGAAGACTGTAAGCCAAAAGGAGGGGGTGATGGACAACTGCTTGAGTTTTTCACAAAACATTTTAATTATTTACTTTCTCTCCCACAGGCAGGATACCAATAGCTCACCCACAGGCAGTTTGCTGATACTGTGGATGATGCAACAGGGTGATTTTGCCCTGTGGTATAATGCTGAAAGTCCAGTGGGAGTAACCCGATGAAGATGATGAACACACTTTTTTCACAAACTCCTTGAGCATCTGTCTGCCCTCTGTACTCAGTCAGACTGAGCACTTCTTGCATTCTTGCATTGCAGAGTCACTGTTAGATTCATTACAGAAACCTGTATACATTTAGCTCTTTGGTTCTCAAAAAGAAATGACTGAGTCAATCGTGAGGCAGTCAACTCAAGTCTGCTTTTACACTCAGTGATGGCAATGGATTTAAATTGTTGTTTTGCTCTTTCGAAGAACATTGTTCTTTTGCTGCAAGGCTGCTGCCACACTTCCCACCTTAAAGTTATGCTGCCCACCGTGTCCTCAAAATTTAACAACAAAATACATAATTTGTCATTGCCTTTCAGAACAACATGTTTGTTTTTTTTGTTTTTTTCTGATCTGACACCCCTGTTGTCATCATCATTTGTCAGTGCCTTCCAAAACTGTTTCAAATTACTGCTGCAAAAATAAAATCATTTCTGATCTAACACAGCTACCTTTGTGGAATGTGTAGCTAAGTAACAACATCACACTATTTCCTCCTTTGCTCTCGATGGAGAAGAGTTAGTTTAACATTAAAATAGTACTCCACTGATTTAGTATTGCTCTCCTATAACACTCATGATGGAAAGTGTGAAAAAGGTTTGAAATCGATGCAGCAGAACCAGAGATATCATCTTTTTTTCCATGAATTCTCCATGAACTCAATTCACTTGACTGTGCATATTCAGGTGTGTTATGCTAGTATCAGCTAATGTAGCCTCGAGCTGCTAGCCTCGAGCAGGGATACGGAGTGGACAACAGAGGTCTGGAAACCTCACTTCTTAACTCCACACCTCGAAATTTGTTTCATTTTCAGACTCGTATCTTCAGTCCCAAACAATGCTGCTTCATGTGACATCACTTGAGGAAGTTTCTCAGACTTCACGCAGCTCCCTCTGGAGCCGCAGAAGGCTTTATACAATTTTTTTTTTTTTTCACATATGCTGTAGTACTCCTCAAGGCCTGTAAACAGACTTTGATGTGTAAAACTGGTGGTGTTCCCCTTTAACCTATGTCTCTACAGGTGACTGATACTGATATTTTTTTCTGTTCAACACGTGAGTTGGCTCTTGGCTGACTGAAATCAATTCACATTAAGCAGCTTAACAGTCTCAGTTGTGTGTCAAGGTTTTCCTTTGACTTTGCACATTGTATTGATCACTGAAGCAGAATAAACTGTATTGAAGTGAAGTAAAAACACAGATTATCAAAATGATACATTTTCTTTGTCTGTGTTCACCACTTAGCAAAACACAGCATGCTTTGGGGTAAATGTAAGGCTCATACTTGACCGCAGAGGTCTGACAACTTTCAGGGGATGTTTACTCTCTCAATGTAGAAAACCTCTGTATAAATACTTTTTTACACATACAAAAAAATGTACATGTACATGGACATGCATAAAACATAAGCACATGCTGGATAGATAATTTATTAAATGAATTATGCAATTCACTGCACACCTTGCTGCAGCCACTTGGAGGATCTGTGGATGCTCGGGATCATTGGGGACTGTACATAGATAGATATTCTGAATCTGGTCAAGCAATGATGTCTTCTCCACTGTAGTCTCTTCCCCATTTGCAGAGTTTGTGGCTGACAAGTACTGGATGTTGTTTTATTCTTGCCAGTCACTTCATGGTGGTTCACATTCCTTCTCCGAGGCAATTCTTGGGAACTGTTGTCAATAAAATTGCAGATCCTTAACTCAACTGAAAGGTCTGTAAATCTCTCCCTTTTTTTTAGGTGGATTTAAATAAACTCAAACCACTTGATTTTTTCTTTCTTTTTCCTTTCCCTTTCTTCCATACACTCTATAAATCATGATATAGACAGTGTTTTTATTTTTTTGCTGTAAGACCTCTACATGCCTCTTTACTGGAGAGGAGGCATGTGTGCAGCAGCCAGAAGACAAATGCATAATAGATGGACAGGCAGTCAGGGAAAAGAGGAAAGTGAGGAAAGTTACTTTTTAGTGATAAATAGTTGGGGAGAGGAAACCATAGAAGGCAGGGGAGAAAGTGGGTAAAATAATCACAAAACTGATCAAAGATGATGGACCAGCAATCAAGATTGTTAATATGAAACACAGCTGACTACTGAAACCACACTCTCCTTATCTCTGTTTTCCTTTGCAATAACTAAGGCATACTGTAGAATTCCATTTTCTCTTGGGGATGAGACCAGCTCACCCAACACCCTCCATGCACACCCAGAACAACTGCTGAGGATGATGCACTTCTGCAGAGAGATGATAGAAAAAGGAGTTTATATCCATCTCTAGCAGAGGCACAATTCCTCAGAGCTTTGGCACTTGCAAGCTGACAATTCCACGTTAGCAGCTGCGTGTAGTCAAGGTCTCTTGGCACTCCTCACACTCACCTACAGTATGACTCACAAATGCTACCACCTTCACATACTACTTATTAATTATTAACTTGTGAACCTATTGCATTTTAAGGTTTACTCAAGTTACAGGGATAGGGGATGTAAAGTCAAATCTCTACTGTGCACAAATTTACATATCAGTAAGTGCACATACGCACATATACGGTCTGTGGAAAACTGTGCAGGAAAAACTTGCATTTATGCATTAGTGCAATAGTGTCTTTGTGTATGTGTCTGTTTGCACACATGTGCATTCATTTACAGATGATCCAAGATATGTGCATTCACATCAAATTATACCAAGAAAAAATCTTGGGATCAAACACATTCAAACACCTGTCATACATACAGAGGCATTTCTACATTACTCTCTCTCTCACTGTTCCTCCCTCCATGTCAAATTTCCCCTCCCTTTGTTCTTTTCCTCTCAGAGCAAACCTCCGTCTCTCTGCAGCATCCTTTTCTCATCCCTTCTCTCACTCTCTGGTCACACCTGTGCTTGCTGTGCTCTCCTCCTGAGCATTTCCTTACTTGAGAGCGGTAAACATGATTTGCACACTCACTCAACACAATGCAACACACTAATTCCTGGGAAATGTAAAACCGGAGGTTGTGAAAACATGTGGGCACCTGAGGCAGAGTGCAGAGCGTATAGTGGGCTAAGTTGCATCAGGTTATCTCACACTTGAACACTGCTACCATTTGGGCGCATTCATGTTTCCAGAACAGCCTCGGGCTAAAGGATTCCTATATTGACACAGTCTACTGCTGGCTCCTTTGGTGTTATCAAACCAGTTCAAATTTCTTCCTTTCATCTAGCCATATAAAGAGTCTTTGCTTGATCACAGAAAGAAATGTGTTCTTGCTGTGGTGCTCAGAACAGAATGCAGCTCAATGTCAGAGACAAATAAAAGGATGATGCATAAAATGTTGGAAAAAACAAAGAGGCTGCTTGGCCACAACTGAAATTAGAGCTCGGCTGGTATTTAGTTTTGCTAAATGTGATGAAATGGACACTTAAATAGGGGGCTAGTAGTGTGACTTTAAGTGGAATAATCACACTTAAGTAATCACTCATTATGGGGCTTTTCAATTAATAGTCTTGGAAAATAAATAGCTATAAACCAGAAACACTAATTCTGACCACTTCATTGCATAAAAACTGTGACTAGTTCAGACGTTAAATTTTGCACACAATGTCTCACTAATTTGACTGAAATGATGTTTAGTGCTATCGGTTCTCAGCAAGAAAATATGCCCATAACCCTAGAAAGTCCTCCTGGGTGCTTTTACAGTCACCTTTACAAAGAAACAAAACATATACCTGAACCTGTTTTGTTATCAAGATGTAAAATCCAAAGCTCCTCCAAAGAGAATAGATTGGGAAAGCTGCCAGTTCATTCTCTTTGGAACAGTCTGATTTGTTTACTGGCTCAAGTTTTAGTACTGTTTGTTCTGGCTTTAGGACAGAGCTTTTCATGCTCACAAACACTGATAAATCTGTCTTTGACAAATAAATAATAAAAAACATCTTAATTATTAAGTATTAACATGCTACTATGAATGAAGATGAAGAAAATGCTTTTTTGTTGTTGTATGTGATGATATGATAGGTCTGTCTCTGATGTTCTGTTTTGCTGCTATTTGGTCATGTCTCCCTTGAAAAAGAGATTCCAGTGGAACTTAATGGAAGTTATCTGAACAAGTAAATAAAGCTTAAACAAAAAAAGAAATAGAGTCCTTCTGTACTTGCCCTTGTGAAGTGATCAGTGTATGAAGTGTTTCTGAAAGCTACTGAGACATATTTCACACCATTCTAGATTTTTGTCACACCGTTCCATCGACACAACCTTTAATCATCTTTAGTCTTTATCCATGAAACCTTATTTCTATTGCCCTGAAGCAGCAGATAGCCTGCCAGTCTGGACACAGGAGCTGTGTGAAAATCAAAAGAGACTTTGCTCTTATCCTGTCTGGACACCAAGGTGTGAGGAACAATGGAGCCTTTTCTGAGAAAAGTCAACATAACAGAATGAGCAGAGCTGCATGAAATCCAATCACAACGAACGGCAGCTGGCTTCTTGTTACCTATGAAAGTTGCGGAACTCTCGTGGATCTAAAAGGGATCTCTACACCACTGCAATGAGGATGGTAAACATCAATATGTATCATCAGCGCAGACGTTTGCTTTGAAATTTACACAAATTTTACACAATTTGTCATGTATGGAAAATATGAAAAGCTATTCTCACTAAGCAAGCAGAACTGGTCATAACTTAAAACTCAACACCTTTTACAACCATGGGAATGGTCATATGTCATAATTACACATATTTAGTAGCGAGGGCAGAAGAAACAGGACATCATTGGTGGATGGGTGGCCTCACAATGCCCCTGCCACCATTCAAAGCTAAGTGTTGGTTTCTTTTAATGATGAAGGTATTCAATCTCTAACATTAATGCTTTAACCTCATGTTTATGTTGCCAAGTTGTTTTATTTGCCTAAACCTACCAAACCTTAAAGATTCCCTATGTTTGAAGATATATAAAAAATATCTTGATTGGAATAATAATTGTTCTCTTTTTCCACAAAAAAAGTTTGAATACTACCTTGTTAAAATCCTTCAAATGACATCTACTCCTTCTCCCTCATTGAATAATCCAGAATCTATGAATGAACAAATATTTTTCATTTCAAAAGTTTAACTGCTGGAAACAAGATGTCTCCTTCTTTAAAGTGAAGTGATAGTGTCAAAAACATCATTCTGTACAGTGATGCTCAACAAGAAGAAAAAAACATTTTTGAGTGGAGGGGGACTTTAATCATACGGATGGCATGTTACAAAATGGTTAAATTAGTTGTTTTTGGAACAGTCACATGGGTTAGTTTGGTCACTGACAAATATATTGTGTCATAGGTATGACAACTAAAGAAAAAAGGATCTAGTAGAAGTTGAATTGAACCCCAACATCAGTAATATATCCTCATATGCTCACTGAAATACAATAACATGAGGTGTTTCTGTAAATGATTGCAGTATTACTAAACTATTATTACCAAGCTATTGCCCCATTATTACCTTATGCTTAACAAGCTTTAAATTGCACCCATTATTCCTAAATGGACAAAGAAAGTAAACATATAGTGATATATAGTATCCATAGCCACAGGTCATAATGCTTTATTCAAACACGCAACTCAGAGACATCACTGCATTTTATAAGCTGATTATGTTTATCTACTGCCCTAATGCTACAGGCTGATTTATGCTATCATAATTATGCGGGTGACGCTTGGCTATAGATATTCATGTCTCCTGGTAACCCAAGCCCTGATTGATCACTAATTAACTGCATCAAAATCATGACTAACTGGACATCCTGCAGTTTTCTGCAACTCAGTGATGATAAAATAGATTCTTGTTGGTGCTAAGCCTGAGGCAAGCAATATGTATTTATCACTGAGGAGCACCACACGTACTCGACAGGAACTTAACTGTGATTAGACTTGCAGTGTGACTAGAACTGCATTTATTACCTAGAAATCTTCCATAATGTAAGAGACCTTCTGTCACAGGTTGAAGCACTAAACACACATTTACACCAACAGTCAGACACACATTTATCTCTTCTAAGTTAGACAACTACAATATTCTTCTCTCTCTCTGGTTCTCCAGCTTTAATTATAGATTTGTTTTTATTTTCATACATTTTCTTATAATATGTATGCATTTTTTATTACTATGTTTTGTTTTACTTTGCACTGACATATCTCAGTATCGAGGTTAGTTTACTAACTTGAGACACTAGGAGAATATGGACATGTTTTGGTCTACTATAATTTGCCAATATTTCAGCTGTCAAAAAGAAACATAATGTTCAAATGTAATACCCCAACCACTTGTACTTGTGCTTGTACTTGTACCTTCACTTGTAGATTTTCTAATTTGAATTCATCTTATAGAACGAACATGAACAGCTTTCATAAGACGTTATACAAATTAAAGAGAGATCATCCCAAACAGACAGCATTTTCGTCATCTGCTCAGGTGAATCTTTTCAGTTCCTTCGAAAAAATAGGCTTTAGGTAGAAGCTGTGACCTATCTAGTTACTGGTTGAGCTTGTGGTGGATTAGTGTTGTACAGTTTGTGTGAAATTACAGAGGATATTTACCCCTCAGTAAGAGGAGGTTAGGAGAGGACACTTTCAGAGGAGATTAAAATAAAATGGGAAAAGGAGTGGGGGTTGGGGATTAAGATACTTGGTTCCCTTCACAATGTTATACATTGGCAGTTGAACCCTTGGTGCCCTGCAGGGATGGATGTACAATCTATACAGTAAGGCTTCATCAACCTTCTGTATATACATTTTTCTTTAGTGAGAAAATGTAAATGATAGTGTTAAACTGTCATGTAAAATTAGATTACATGCCTTACATGTTTTCCTTTTAGTCCAACCTTCCACTCTTTCTGTCACCTGAATCCTTTCTAGTCAACCGATGTAGGACAATACCAACCACAGTGTGTGAGTAAACACAAGTCCTGTCTCTTAAAGATCGAAGCTTGTTCTCCCCTGCTAATTTAGGCAGAGGAAATACTTGTCAGACCACATTTATTGTTGCTTCCACTGATACTCTGATACAATAGGTGAAATAAAAAAAAATCTTGGGGAAGAAGGACAATGTGTTGTAATTAAAGGAATGCAAGTAAAATATGACAGAAAAGGCAAGGACAAGCATTTGAAAGCTGGTAATCGACAAACTATGAAGTGACCACTGCAAGAAAAACAGAGATTGAGCAATAGAAGGGTGTTTACACAGCAGTAGTATTGGCAGAAATTATATTTTGGGTGGGCCAATACAAAAGTGGGCAGGCCATCTTTTCCCAGAAGAACTGACTTATGAAAAGTCAGATGAAGAAAAACATAGACAAACTGAAAAATGGGTGACTGTTTTACTTTGCAATGTTCTGCATCACAAAGGCAATAACAGCAAAACACTGCCTATCCAACATGCTGAACCAACAGAGCATCAGTCTATAAAGGCTGAACACAACAGTATAGAAAAAAGCGGTCTTTTATGGCCTGTCCAGTCTACAGTACAATAAATTTGTACCAGCAAGACCGGCTACTCATCAGCTCTACAGCCCACGGTACTGTTAATTAACTATTTTATTGTAGAAAGTGGCAACTAAACATAAACCCAGATAGCAGAGAAGGTGTTAACCTAGACAGAAATCGCACATGTAACATATCCCTTGTGCATTCATTATACCCTACAGCCATTGTTGCGTCAGCACTGGTCAGCTCACGAAAAACCAAATCTGCAAATTTTACAGCAAACTGTGTCCTTACACTCTATTCTATCAATAAAACTGTCCATATCACTTTGATGAGAAGCACCTTGATTTTCCATTCTTGACAGTGCAGGGAAATACATTTGGCTGTGAATGTGGTTCATAAATGGCACATAAATTGCTGGGTGAGCCCACATCAGGCTGACCAGGAGAAAGTACTATACCACCAGGAAGCAAGCAGCCGGGCTGACCCTGCTGCGGGCTGATGAGTCTGGTGAACTCAGTTGATGGAGGCAGTGGAATTACTTCCTCCTCAACTTTTTTCCAAATAACACATTAAAAACTTTGTTTAGCCATTGTTGTAGTGTTAATGTTACATCGCCTGACAAGCCAGCTATTTGGCTGAAGGCATCTCAGGAAGGTCTGTGTATCAGCGCCAGAGCAACTAATTACATTCAGGAGACTTCCTACAACTTATTTCAACAATTCAGTTTTAATCAGACAAGTCAACAATATTATATATATTATGTATGGGAAATCTCTGCATGTTTCGAATGCAGACAGTACAACCCTCAAACAATAGGACAAGCTCTTTCTTCAACCCCCCCAGGAATGCTGGCCAACAAGACATCAGTGAAATCAACATCAACATCCTGCAAACAGCAACAATCAGATAAGAAGACCCCTTTTCTCCTTTATGGCCACTAAACCAGACCACTGACCCAAACCGCCTTTGACCCTTCAAGACTTCCAAGAGCCAGTCACACACAGAGACTAGCTAGAATGAGAACTTTTCAAATTCGGACTAGTCAACTTACTCATCATTACAAGATCCAGCTTCTCACCCCAACACATCAAATTCCATTCTCTGTGAGAAGCCACCCCAGGGAGCAAACAAGTATTTCTACAAAACCCTCATCATTTTTTTAAACCCCAGTGCTTTCATAATTTGTCACTTAAATTGGCAATTCAGAACTAAGCTGATGTACCATTGATTTGACTCACTACTTCTCAGGTAACAGTCATCTCATCTGTTTATCAGGTCTCTCACACCAACTAAACAATAGATAACTCTGCATCATTCATTCAAATCATTCACTAGCCACAGCCTTGTGTACCAGTTTCCCCTTTCCCCACTTGAATCTTGTTTGTAAAATGTTGTAGTTGTAATGTTCAGTACTTGTAGCTGTAGTATTAGTAATAAATGTGTGTGTAACTAAAGGTGAACTTGTTGGTGTTTTCTTGTGCTTGCTTCTGAGTCACTTAACCTTAAAAGAGCTACATCCTTGCAAAGTCATAATCAAGATCAATAACAATCAGCATTCTAATTGACCTCTCTTGTGTGGCCAACGAGTAGGACTATTTCCCTGTTATTATACCTACTCTCATATGAGTTATGTTGCTGGACGAATAATTTCATATTTGAGTCATGCACAATAACAATCCACAGTTCCCCCATAAAATCATACAACTATTTGAGTTCACAAATTCCCACAATTGTTACAAAATGTATTTCGATCAAACTTGGCTGGGTGGGCCAGTGAGTAATGTGGGTGGACCAGTGCCGCCCAGGCCCATTACTGGTTACATGCCTGGTACACAGCAAAACAGAGCACCATCAGGAGAGGGTTTGAGAGTAAGAGTGAAAGAAAGACAGGAGAAGAGGTCGATAAGTGAGAGAGGGACAGAGAGTGCTAGTAAGAGGTTAAGCTCACACACTTACACCTGCAGTTAAAGCCTTCACCCTGCCATATTATCCCTGGCCTTACCCCCAACACACCCCCCAACCCCTCCACCCTCTATGCTCATGGATGCCAAGAAATCCGATTTGCCAACTTTGGGAAGCTGTGTGTGTGACAGCCAATTACTGGGGAGAGGACTCCCAGTGGAGTCACCTCCTCACCTCCTCACCTCACAGCCCAAACATCTGCCTGTCAGACAGTCGAGGGAGGCAGGTAGATAGAAGAGAAGGGAAGTCAGTCAGGAAAGCCAGAGTTAGTCAGTCAGGACTGCCAAAAACTGATTTTAATGGTTTGCTCACCATCATTCTTAAATGTTTATCATTTGAGATGTTCACCGTTAAATATCTGAAATTTAACCTTAAATTTACATTTAACTTTATTAGAAAACAGTGCAGGTAATTTGCATGTAGTTATGTTAAAAGTTGCTACATTACATGGCATATTAGACTGCCAGTTTCATCCAAAGTAAACCCAGTTCTCATACATCTCATTGGTGATCAGACAAAGTATATTTTTATCACAGTGAAATTCTCTCACAGATATATGCTCTCTGCGTGGAATGTTTACTGTTTATTCTGAATGTTTTGCCAGAAATCAGAGTATTTACATTTATGATCACCTAGGAGATAACTTCGGGGCATCATTAAACAACAAGCAAACAAACACAAACAGCTTGTGTTCATCTTGTTTAAATGCCAACACTGGGTGAAGGTACTCTGCAGCAGGAGTGTTTCTCTGCATGGATACAACCTGATTGGCCATTAAAATCCATAATAATGTTGTTTGAGTGATTTAAGGACTGCCAACTGGACTTGAGTACTGCTTTAGTTGGCAATAAAATGTCTCTTCCTATCTGTGTTTTGGATAACTAAGCAAACTAGTCTAGAGCTTTGCTTTTGCTCTAAAGTGTAAAATAGTAGAGAATTCAAGCAGATTAACAGCTTCCAAAACTTTCTAGCCAGATTAACTGTGTAATTATGCAATGATTCCCATATAATGTCAATTTGTGCAAATGAATCAATTTGCAAACATTTTGTTTTAGATCAATATAGCTTGGATGCACAAAGTTGCTGTTCAAAAAGTGTTGGTGAGCTCCAACAATAACAATTAGCTGTGTTGATGATGCAACACTGTGTAGGAGGTCAGGATAGTTTGTACAACTACAAGTCACAGTGCCAACATAAACGTTGGTTAGGTAAACATCATGGTTTTGGTTAGCAGACCTTCGTTGTCATGTCCTCCTAAGGAAAACAAGCACATCAGTCATCTCAGCGAATCCCCCAAAACAAAATATGTTACATTCAAACGAGGAGGATGGACTGGATGGATGAGATGACGAACTTTAAACATGGAAGACTGCTATTTGTTTCCTTCTTCCTACCAACAGGCCGCAGTTATTCCCTACCCTTGGCCGCAGTCATTCCCTACCTTTGACCAAGTGTTTATTATTGTAACCATGACTAAAAAGGTCCCTTAAACTTAATGAAGTAGTTGTAGTACAGGAGACTGCTGTATGCTTTCTGTTTACTTCTGACAGTCAACAGTGGCTTCTTTTATAACTGCAATAATTACCTTAACCAAGTGTTTATTACTGTAACCATGATGATGATGAAGGTCGCCTAGTCTTAACAAAGTAATACCTTTAACCCAAACCATGTTTTTGTGCCTAAACCTAACCAAATTATACCATTGCAGATCATGAAACATATTGTTTTTTTATCCAACAGTGATTTGAAATGGTTTTAGAAGGCACAGCTAAACTATAGGGCTGTCAGATCAGAAAACACTTATATGTGTCATTCTAGATGGCATGGACAAGCGACAACTTGTTGGTAATTGCACATTTGAGTGCACATGTGCTTCCCAGGCTGGGGAGACCAAACGATCAATAGCTAGTAAATTAATTTGAAGCTGAGGCAAATGCAAGCGTGAGCTAAAGTTTAACTTGGAAAACAAGATTGCTTGACCCTTTACTCACTGGTCCCTGCAGTGCAACATCAGTTTGTCATGAATAATCTCTTACTGTCTCCTTGTCCCCTACTTTTTCTCTCCTATCCCCTTATGCTGTTGTAGCTCACTTTTGTTGTACAGAGTAAAAGTCAATAAAGGAATAAAAAATGAGGGAATTGGAAGGTAGTGCAATCTGTCCAGTCTCCACGCCTCCCCACCTGCAACACATTATGACAGGAAGATAAGGAGAAAGAGGAGAACAGGAGATACAAGGAGGAAGAAATCCCACATTCCTTGTAGAGCACTGAAATTGAAGGGGAAATAATATTAGGCGTGTCAAAATGCAATATCACCCTGTTTACCCTGATGTTTAAGCCCTTTCCTGACTCCAGTGCTTTCCAAGAGAAGCAGAGAATTAAAAAGGGAGACCAATACGTGGTGAAAGAGGAAGACATTTGAAAGCAGACGGTGGATGGAGAGACGAAAATGAATATGAGGTGGAGGGAGAGGCAGAGAAAGTGAGAGAGCAGCTGGTAATAGGGATATAAAGAGTGTAATCTCTGACTCGAGCAATAACATTTAGCTATGGCACGAAGTGTGGAGGGCACACACACACATTTACAGCAGTAAATAGTTCTGACCTGAACAATTTCACAGCTTTTACTGCAAGCCAGTGGAGAATACACACACACACACACACACACTCACACACACACATAGATGTGCTTCCCCTTCAATGCAGGTGTATATGTACATCCATCCTCAAGCCCATTCACTTTTAGTTGTGCTGCAAACTTGTTAAACATAGTGTGAGGGCCCTAG